>NC_092805.1:118963178-119277733 GCF_040954645.1 Diabrotica undecimpunctata
TCGAGATTATAAACTTCTGTTACAAGCTCTCAGATGGCATCATGGATAGTGTAATAGAGCCATTAGTAATTTCAATTGGCAATGCTGAGAGTAATACAAGTTTCCTAGAAGATGAATAAATTGTATCTGCAATGTAATTTGAATGTGATTTTGATTTATTTGAATTTGTTTTTTATAAAAATTAAAAATATAATTAAATTCTGCAAGGGAGACAAAATGGAAGATGTAGACTTTGTAAAAAGATTTTACATTAAACTTTTTTCAAACAATCTTCTTTGAAAAGATGTACTTTTGTCTGTTTCAATTCAGTGCCATTCATTTTAATAAAATTAAGTTTTTTTATTTGTGAAGTTGTCCGATACTGATTACTGGATTACCGTCAAAAGCCGAGATGGTCAACTAAAAAAGAAGATCTGGTGATTTTTCTAATGACATTATTGGGTGTGAATCTGTCTTTTGAGTTTACTCCTCCTAGTTTAAAAACAGCAGATATTTAAGAGCGACAATAAATAAGTATTTTGAAAAATTAAAGGCAAATATCGAGCACAATTTTAATAATCAAATCTTGCCCAAGTACTTTCGCTTTCTACAGCATCATCAGGGGCATTTCGTTAAATTTGGGCTATACATCAAGCGCAGAATGTAATAAACATGAAATTAAACATAAATTGTACATAACACTAGACTAAAACAAGGACAAACAGTTTAAAATTATTTAAAAATTATTCTACGCTACATTCTTGTCGGCAACAGGAGAGAGAATGGTATTTAACGGAAATGTTATGGTGACGTGATCATTGTTGGGTCATTCTTTTTGCAAAAAAAATTGAACGAAGAAGAATATCTAGAATTATTACAGGACATAGTTGATCCCATTTTGACAGATATAATCGAAAATGATAACAGGTACTCACAAGATTTTTTTTTCAATAAGACGGCGCGAGGCGCGGCGCATTATAGCATAAACATAAGGCGATACATTAACAAACTATTTCCTAGGCAATGAATTGAAAGAAAAGGTATTATTGAATGACCAGCAATATCTTCTGATTTAATTCCCCTGGACTTCTTTCTATTCGGTTATTTAAAAAGCAAGATTTTTAATACCAATCCTGCTTTATCGGAAGAACTAAGACGAAGAATAAAACATGAATGTAGTCTAGTAACCCCTGAAATACTTCAAAATGTTCGTTGTAATTTTGAAAAGCGATTTTATAATTATAACGATGATGGTGGATATCATTTCAAAGATTTAATTAAATAATTATATTATTATATAATTATATTAAAATTTAGTCAATTTTATTTACGTTACTTTTAATAAAGTTTCCTATTAATGCTGCAAATTTTGTTTTAATATAGTTTTTGGGATAAGTTTTGGGTTAGGTTGAGAATGGGGCATGGGAGGCGGGGCGGAAAGTACCGGATTATTGGAAGTGTCGGTTTATTGAAGTGCCGGATTAGTGAGATTGTATTGTATTTACATGAACGCTGTAAGCGAAGTTTATCTTTAAACCTGGGCAATACATTAAATTTATAATCAAGTTTTAGTATTTGAATATATAGGAATTACTACAGGATAGGATTAAATAATTTCTTTCTATTCTTTCTAATAACTATAATTAATAAATTCTTGCAAACAAAGTATAGTATGCAACATAAACTTTACAACAAATGTCTATTTCCTACATCGGTTTTAAAATAATGTAAGTCGAAAGAATACTATATTGTAAAATATTGAAATGTAAAAAGTTACCTTTTATGACATTATGCTTCCACTCTTCGTTTTCTTTACTGTCAGTTTTAGTGTTATAATCAGCTAGTTTTTTATCATACTTATTTAACAACTGTTGACTGTCATTGAAGTGTCTTTTTAACTTTTCCAAATTGTCCGATGATTTGTTATGTAAATCTTTAACTTGTTGGTTGTCTGTCTTAATTTTAGAAACCTCGTTTTCGATTTTTCCTATAGTATTGGTAACTTTATCAATTTTGTTCATTACCTCTTTTTCCATTTTCTCAAAGTCTTTCTTAGACATTATAGGTTCCGTGATCTGAGCAGGAGGTTCATTTGCTGAAATCTAAAACATCGGAAAATATTATATATAGATTATATTTAAATGTAAACATGTGTAATAATGGAAAGTACTTTTTTTGTAATTGTTATATGAAATAAAAAAAGGAGAATAAATAAAATTTGCAATATTGAATATCTATTTCCGTTTTGATAAAATAAACGATTTTTATAATTTCTAATGAAATCCATAATATGTGTATTATTTTGATTCTCTTTTGTCTATCCCTATAAGGAAACCGCTGAGAGATATTTGAAGCCACAAAAGTAAGTATTGATAGGATCATTCAGCCCTGAGATTTATATTTTATTTATGTTTTGATTTGTTTAATTAATGAAATAATTAATAATTGATTAATTAATTGAAGCAGATTACATCTATAAACATCAATAGAGTTAAAGTAGATCATAATAAATGTATATATATATATATATATATATATATATATATATATATATATATATATATATATATATATATATATATATATATATATTGGTATATTTTTTGGTTTCTCTTCATAGCTAAAATTAGAAAAAGTAACTTCACGCTAAAAAATATGAACGAACCTTTGAAATAATTTCGTTTTTCATCTCCTCCATAATAACAGGCAGATTTTTCTGTATGTCAATGACCGCCTCGTATGTCCGCTGCAATTGCATTTTTTCTCTTTCGTTCGTTTGCATTAAAATCGTTTCGACGGCCGCCAATCTTTCGTCCAACCTTCCGACGGTTCCTTTGAGCGGATCTAACATTTTTATCCGCTTATCGATGTTTATCATGCCTTTCTTTAATTGCTCGCCGAGCACCCTATCGCGGTACTCGTGTTTTTCTAATTTGTCACCCGTCGCCCGAACTACATTGACAATTTGTAAAATTGCTACCCTGATATCTTCATTTCTGAAAATTAAAATAATTATGATTAATTTCTTATTGACGAAAAACGATTACAGACTAAATTAGTGTCTTAATTATGTGTAAACGCATTTTATAACTGTATGTAGGTATAAATAAAGTCTGAATCTAGAAAAATAAAAAATAATAATACGTATATATAAGAATGTTTAAATATTTTTTTTATTATTTCAAAGTAGATTACAGATACGCAATTTAATTAATATAAATATGTAAATTTAATTAATTGAACCACAAAACGTTAGTGTATTTAAGTGCCTTTTGCCTTATCTGTTTAAGTTGCCCTAAAGTTTCTTGATCTGTAAAACCTAAAGTATACTTCACGAATCTGCAACCGTTTTGGATTATCGCTAGACACTAACAAAAGTTATTTAACAGTTATTTAAAGTTATTTACAGTTAATCCTTTTGATATAATCCATCTACACTGCACTTTATGCGGAAATATTTGTGTATCTTGCAGTTTCATCTTTATTGCTCAACATTAAAAACAGTTCCATATTCACAAGATTATTAAGATTTAGATTTTTTATATATATTTTTATTTTATACTTATTTACCTGCAAAATATTTGCTAGAACCAGATTAGTTATTACCTAGAATTTAATATGATTCTAAAGTAAGCTCTGAGAGATTAACATAAGCGTTGATATTTATTGAATCTCATAGCATGTACTTAGATTTTTGACCATTCGGAGAAACTGATACCTTACTTTAGCGATACTCCTAAACCGGTTGCAAATTATTGGTACCCTAATAAGTTTGTCATAGTAGTACTTGTGAATGGAAAGAGTTTGTTTGTGTATTGACAGCGAAAATTGAGAGAGGCGTTATATAAATCAAGTATTATTTAATTTGTATGCTTATTTTACTGTTGAAAAAGCTTATAGAGACCCTGTGCGACCAGTTGAATCAGCACATAAACGTGTGTAATGCATTGTGTATTAGTGAGACAAAACTCAAGTCCGTTTTGAAAAACACAAAAGTGTAAATAGTGAAGTAGAGGTAGTACAATATAAACCTACACCACACCCTAAGACTAAAGACCTTCCTGAGGTTTGTAAGTTTGAAATTACATTAAATCGAGACATTACATATAAAATGCGTGAAAAGTACTAACATGTTTTCAAAGAATTTCTATAGAGATGGTCTTAAAAATACTAAAAAACAGAAATACATTCGAAATTTCCAATGTGAGTCTCTGGAGAATTTTCAAACAGATTGGATTTAGGTTCAAAATGGAAGACAATAAAAAAGCCTTGTGAGAAAAAGCTAGTGTTATTCATAAAAAAATCGAGTTTTAAGAAACTATAATAATTAAAAAAAAAATACGCTTCATTTGTTTATTTAAACGAAACGTGGATTTTTGCTAAAGGTGGAATAAAACCGATTTGGCAGGATGAAAGCCTAAGATCCATAAAACACACCGATACTGAGGGAAAGAGACATATGAGATAAATAATAATTTTTAATTCAATTCTACCGGTATAAGCAATCACCCACTAACCGATCAACGGCTTCGGGCAAATGAGTTAGTAAGTGGTACTGCACTTTTTTGTCCTGGGGTTGAGAAATTGGCCTATAAGGCGGATGAACCTATTGCCGCGGATTTGCCTAAAACAATAACCATGCAAAATACGGTCAATCACATGGCCTCTAGTCCGCGGCGGACCTTTGTTGGTCGAGGGGTGCTAAGAATCCCCGTGAGGAGGTGCCATCCAAATGTGGCAAATAACTATATGGAGAAAAAATTCTTTTTAAATTTCGAGACATGAAATGTGAGGAGCTTGTTCGAACAAGGAAAGACACGATTCGGGAAATGAACAGACTGAACCTAGAAATATTAGGCATAAGCGAAATGCGCTGGCCTTTTTCCGGTAAAACATCGGTCATGGATAAAATGATATATTACTTCGTAAATGACACACTTAAAAAGCAGCTGTTATAAATTGTGTTCCCTTTCCGGATAGAATGCCGTTTTTATAAATACGGGGTAACCCAGTAAACATTAATATAGTGCAAGTGTATGCTCCACCTGCAGATAATAATCAGAAGCTAAAATAAAAAAATTTAGATTACAAAACTATTATGCGAAATCTATTTAATCGATTTTAATGAAATTTGATGCACTATTTTATTATACTTAGTATAAAGATTTTTTAGGCGAATTATGAAGGTACTAAGTGCAGTCTAAATGTTTGAAAAAACATTGATTAAAAAAAGGCTTGTTTCCTGCCTCTTTTTGTATTTATTGCTATTTTGCAGCAAGGTTAATAAATTAAAATATTTTTAACCGGTCGTATCTTATAGAAAACTCATTTTTTTAAGCCCTTTTTCTATTTGGATTGTCGAATATAGGCCTCTCCTAATTCTCGCCATTCATCTCTGTTGTTTGAAGACGTTTCCACATTGGCCCTGCAGTTCTTTTAATATCGTCGCTCCATCGCATTTGCGGTGTTTCTCGTGGTCTTTTGGCTTCATATGGCCGCCAATTCCCGATTTCTTTATTCCATCGGCCATCTGTAAGACGTTCGTTATGTCCAGCCCATTTCCATTTCAGTTTAGCTGCCAGTTCGACAGCATCTTTTACTTTTGTTCTATTACGAATGTTTTCATTGGTTTTATGGTCTTTAAGTGAGATACCCAGCATCCGTCGTTCCATAGCTATCTGATCTTCTCCATGTTTATTTTAGTGAATGTCCAGGTTTGTGCTCCATATGTAAGAACAGGTAGGATACAGGAATTAAATACTTTGGTTCCCAGTCTTTGAGGTATATTTTTATTTTTAAGTACATATCAGAGTCTTCCGAATGCTGCCCATCCAATTTTTACACGTCTACTTATTTCGGTAGACTGATTTTCTTTGCTTTACTTGACATTTTGACCCAGATATGTATATTCATCTACGTGTTCTATCTCTGTCCCTTCGATGTTTATCATAGGTTTGTCATCTTTGTTTGACATTAGTTTAGTTTTGCTGAAATTCATTTTCAGTTCTTTTTTTAGGGATTCTATATGTAGCTCCTCAATCATCGTATTCAGTGCATTCCACGTGTCGGCTATTAGTACTACATCATCTGCGTATCTAAGATGGTTCAAGTATCTTCCGTTAATAGGGATTCCCTTATTTTCCCAGTCTTTGACTTAAAGATATCTTCTAGGGCAGCTGTAAATAATTTTGGAGATATTGTGTCTCCGTGTCTTACTCCTCGGTTGATTCCGAAAACTCAATTATCGCTATTTTATTTTAATACGACTTTGCTCCAAAATTAATCATTTTAATTATAAGTAAGTAAAAAAATCGATGTTTTTAGTAATTTCTAAATATTTTAATTTTTTTATTAATATACAACATATTTGAAAGGGAGAATAAGTCAATCATTATTCCTGAGTTACCTCACAACTTTTTCTGCAAAAATCAGAATGAATTACCACCACCTCTTACATCCAAATTTATTAATTTTTTCACAGATCCGCCCAGAAACAATCGATTGTTTAAAAGAACTATTTTCATTTTTTGAAAACTTTTGAATTTTTGAATGTTCTATAAATTTATATCAATATCCATTACATTTAAAATAATTATTATAACAAAACTATTAATAATGATTGCACTTGTGTGGAAATAACATATGAAAACAAAAATAAATCATTTGATGGCATGCTAACAAGAATGCTGGCTCAATGCCAGCCATTGGTGTTAGATGGATGTTTTTATTTTTAATGTGTTGTTTTATGCGCCCTCGTTAACGATTATTTAATAGAAAATTTCTAGGAAATCGTGGTCAACCAGCAAAACACGTGTTTCCTCAACTTTAAAGTTCTAAAAAGTTGTTTAAGAGATTCAAGAGTATCGAAGTTCAAAATAGCACACACTTGTATAGTTCTCTTTGTTTAACGATGATAAAGTTAACGAATTATATACGTTCGCACATTATATACACGCACAAAATATATCAAAAGAATTTCTATCAATCTAATTATCAAGAATTCTACTCAATTTCATATTTGGATATATCTCCCCCTTCCTCGCTCCTATTTTATTTTCGTCCATTATGAGCAATGTCAATATATTTCAAAATATATACTTGAGCATTATGTTTGAAATCATCTGCCAATAAAATATAGTTTTTTTCTTTATTTTTATGATTCCACGACATTCAATACCTCGTTCTTATAAACAATCGACCTGTTGTTAATTTGTCTCAGAACATGACCACAGAAGTCATGTTTTATAAATCTGTGAAAGTGTCTTGGAGAGCTAATTAACGCAATAAATAAGAAAATTTAATACAAGAGGAAGACGTAGATTTAAATTTAATAATAAGGAAAAATTAAAAAAAAACTAACAAAATCACATGGAAAAAGAAGGATAAATACTGAGTATTAATAGGACTCTCAGCATATAAACGCCAAAGTAGTCTAGAAGTTACACAAGGGTAGAACGTTATTATTAAGTCTTAGCGTCCACCAAACTGGCGTGACATGTAACATGGCAGTGACATAGCACGGACACGGCACTATCATGGCAGGTAATCGCACACTAAAGTAGTATGACATTAAAAAGGCTTCTTTTTCTTTAAGTTCCATATTCTATCAAAGGTTGGAAATCATCATGGCTATGCGGACTCTATTGACTGCCGCTCTAGAAAGTTCTGCACTACTGCATGCAAACCATTTCCTTAAGTTATTAAGCCAGGATATTCTTCGTCTTCCCACATTTCGCTTTCCTCGGATTTTGCCTTGCATAATAAGTTGTAATAATGCGCATTTTTGCCCTTTCATCACATGTCCTAAGTACTCAAGTTAAATTGTTAAGTTAAATTAAATTAAAAAGGCTAGTTAAATTCAAACTATCGCCCTCTGAGGATGAAGTTAACGCTTTTAAACGTCAACAATACGAACAAAACTCGTCCACAACGACATTTTTTTGTACAGCCTTATTGGAAAGAGATGCAAGAGCATAGTAGATTTAATGTATTTAAAGAATTAAAAAATTCCGGACTTGTGTTGTCATAGATACCTGGAAATTTCTCAATTAATGAGACAAAACGAATATTAAACTCTGGACTATCTTCCATATTTAAATTTTTTAACAAACACACATGCAAAATGCAAGTAGCATGTGGCAAAAAGTAGAACAGCTCTATTTTTAACAATGTGGCGTAGCAAGCTGCATGACGCCACTGTCACTGTCATTTGTACTTGCTACTTGCCACTTGCCATGCCAGTTTGGTGGGCGCTCTACCTTAGAGCGCCCACCCCATATACAAGAAGAGAGACTAGCAGATACAGAAAGTTTTTTTTTATTCTCCGTCAGGTCGTGTTTTTGCCGCGTATGTCATTATTGGTCTGATGACTGTTTTGTAAATTCTGTCTTTCATTTCTTTGCCGATATTTTTATTTCTCCATATTGTTTCATTCAGGCATCCTGCGGCTGTGTTTGCTCTATTCACCGACCTTCCACTTCTGTTTCGAGCTTCTTGTAGCTAGATCAGAGCTGTCCAACACGAGGCCCGCGGGTCACTTGCGGCCCGCCATGATATTTTTTGCGACCCACGGATGGATACTCTGCGTTTAGAAATTATGAACGAATGAATCCGGAGTATATTATGTAAATCGATGTTGTAAAAAGATAAACATAGTAGGCAGAAAAATATCACTAGTTAAATAATGTTCACTTTAACTGGAAACGCAGTATGTAAACCGTCCCTCCCCTCTGACGCATCGCTTATCCGTCGTAACAGCTAAGGCTCGTGAATGATGTATAATTATGAGGGAGCGTACACCAAAATAAGAACTGCTGTCGGATTGACCGAAAGGTTTCCAGTGACGGTTGGTTTGCATCAAGGCTCTTCACTGAGTCCTTACCTGTTTAATCTTGTTATGGATTGTTATGGATACCATAATACGAATAGACCAACAAAAATCGAAAGAAATATCTATAATTCGTGGAGTAAGGGAAGGATGTGTGCTTTCTTCTTTACTTTTTAATATGTATTCAGAAGAATTGTTTAAAGAGGCATTAGAAAACGTAAATGAAGGCATATTTATTAACGGAGCACTTCTGAATAATCTTAGATACGCAGATGACACAATACTCCTTGCATACAGCGGAGAAGGACCACAGATCTTGGTTGATCGCATTACCCAATACTGCGAAAGGTATGGAATGGCACTAAATATAAATAAAACAAAAATCATGGTGGTAAGCAAGAACAAGTTTGAGGAAGACAGTTTTTATACTAAAGCAAACTTTTAGGCAGGGTGCACAGATATCGGTACTAGGTTGAGAACTAAATGAAGAATGGGATAGAAGTACGGAAATAAAATGGCGAATTGAGATACCTAGAAGTGCTTTTAATAAGATGAAAGCAATATTATGCAATCGAAAACTCAACATCGAATTTAGAACTAGAGTATTGAGATGCTACGTGTTCTCTGTCCTGTTGTATGGAGTTAAGGCCTGGACAATTACAGAGGCGACAGAGAAAAAACTCATTAACTTTAAAATGTGGTGTTATTAAAGAATGTAGAAAATATCTTGGACACAACACATAACAAATGCGGAAACGCTACGAAGAACAAAAAAGATAAAGAAATACTCAACACTATAAAAAAAAGAAAAATGATCTACTTTGGTCACATTCTAAGAAACGAGAAATACGAATTAATGCGACTGGTCATACAAGGAAAGGTGGAAGGCAAAAGAGGACCGGGGAGAAGACGCACGTCCAGGCTGAAGAATCTGAGACAATGGAGTGGGAAAACGTCAATAGAACTTTTCAGAACGGCTGCAGATAGAGTCAAATGGGCCATGATGATCGCCAATGTCCGTAGGGACAGGTGACGTTAAGAAGAAGAATAGATGTACTGACACAAAAGGTAAGGGGGAGGCTCCTTGGTCAATGCTCTTTGCTGATGATATCGAGTTAGTAGAGGGAGAACAAAGAAATAATACTGAAGGAGAAGTGTTGGAGTGTTGAAGAAGGACTATTAAAGAGGTAAAAATTAAGGTTAGAAAGTCGAAAACGGAGTATATGTGGTTGAAAAGAAGGGGAATGGTTGGGACGTAGAATTGCTTGGTGAAAAGCTAGGACGAGTAGGAGAATTTAAATGTCTTGGCTCCTACATAACGGAAAATGGGACACTAGATCGAGAAATTGTCCACAGGATACAGGCTGATTTGTTTAACTGGAAGCGAATGAGCGGGGTACTCCCCCTATCGGGGAAGGGCTGAAAGAGAAGATATACAAGAGTCTGGTGAGACATGCGTTGGTGTACGGCGGTGAAGTGTGGCCTGTAAAGAAGATCTGGGAAAAGAAGGTGGAGGTCTGAAATGAAAATTTTAAGGTGAATGTTGGGTAAGAAGGGACAGGATCAGAAACGATTAGGGAAAGAGCCGGGGTGACTACAGCCTCAAAAAAGATTCAAGTACAAAGACTGCAATGGTTTGGTCATGTCAGACGTAGAGATGAAAACTATGTGGGACGAAGGATAGAGCTGTTAGAAGTTGATGGAAGAAAAGGTAGAGTAAAACCGAGGAGAAGATGGAAGGACTGTGCGGCAGAGGACTTGAGAGAGAAAGGTTTAGGTAAATAAGACCCGATTGACAGAAATGGGCGGCGACGGAGAGTAAGGAAGAGCGGCTCCTGAAAAGAGAAAAGTTGAGAAAGAAGAAGTGGCACGACGAGCTTACACTATCTATATATCGGACACTACTTACACGATATGGATGAAAAGTTGTTTGTGGGGATTAAAAATTCTGAAAAACTTTAATGAACTGAAATATTTTGACAGACATGTCACTTCCACTTGTGCAACTAGATTAGTTTATTGTTGCCTTGTAAGAACCATCTTGGAATATTGTTGTATAGTTTGGTCACCCTAATTTCAATATGTTATTGACACATTAGATGCTGTTCAACAAAGGTTTTTAAAATAATGTGCATATAGAACTCATAATATTGTATATCATGATTATACTAATATTGAGCAACTACTAGCATTACCACCAGTTAGTATTCGGCGGGATATTTCAGCTGCTGCTTTTATTTTTAAAACTATAAGTAGTCATACTGACTGCACCTACCTTTTGCATCAAAACAGATTTAATGTTCGTGTTAATGTTAAATGATATATGAAATTTTTAAATAACTCAGATGTGGACCAGTTTGAGTCAACTTAAGAGGTCTCTGGCAAGGTGAAATATTTATTATGTAGTAGATTTATCCAATTGTGATATTTATCTTGGTAATTGTGTGTATGTATTCAACTTAAGAGTCTGTGACTTAAAGTTTGCTATTCTATACTTAGTTGTTCTTTCATAATTTTATTATTTCGGTCGAGATTTATGATTCAATGAGCCCAATTGATATTTTCTATAATATTGTCTTATACTGTCTTGGCGTTATCCCGTTAATAAATAAATAAATAAACAAATAATTTAGTTCTATATTCACTGAAAAGAGACTAACTGATATGATTGCAATAGCAGTCAATGCTCAATTGATTCGTCCGTACTTAACAGTTCTTAATCACCTACTACCAGCATCATTAATGCAGCAAATGAAATCTGTTCAGATCAAATGGTGCACATGGTTATTAAAATTTATAAATAAATCTTTTCAGTTCGTTTACCCCCTGAGATGCACATAAATGAAAATCTTACATTGAACAGGATTGGACTTCACAAATTTAAATTTAAAAATATTTTTTTCTCTTTTGGTATTATAGGTGATACACCAAATATTTTTTTAATTTTTAAGGTATCATAATTGAATAATTGGAAGTAAATTAAATGATGATACTTAACTGGGTCATCAGCTTTTGTGACAAGATCGTTATATTTGTTATTATAGCAGAAAACAAAAAAAAAGTTATTTACAAAAATAGGAGGTAGATGTAAGCTTCACATTTTAAAAGTAGTTACAAATATACAGGGTCTTCCATAACACTCTACCGCATCAAATATTTTTTTTTATTAAACACCCTTAGTTTATTTTAAATTTAAAATTCGTTTAACTTTTTAGTTACAAACATATGACGCTGTTTTGTATTATACAGGGTAATTAAAAAGTTATAACTTTCAGTGAAAATAGTAAAAAGCGCACTGTATACTGTATAATTGCAAATGGGTACAAAAGCAACGACCTGTTGTAGCTATAGTTTTTAAATGATTGTCAAAATTGATAAAAATGATTGATTTTGTTAATACTCTTAAATCTAATAGAGGGTGGGTCAAAACACAAATTCATTATTTGTTTAGTATTGCACCACCAAAAACTGAGAAGATTAACACAATTATACCATTTAGGGAACAAAAAGTTCCAAATATTGTAAGCAGGAATTCACTGATCAACTGAGGATTGAAGCAGAAGTAATCCTAAAACTACCAATAAGGAAACTGTTGACCTTCGTTGAGGATACAGGACTTAGAGTTAGAGTAATGAAAAAAACAAGGTATGGTATGGTACAAAGGTGATCAAGTGACAGAGATTAACGAATCTGGTCTGAACTGAGAAGAAGAAGACCACCATAAACTAAAGTCAATGTAGTTTAATTTGTCTTAAGTATTTCCTATGCCTATACTTAATAGTTTTAGAGATATTTTAAATTATAATGGAAAAAGTGGTATTTCACGAATTAAACCTATGATTTTTATTTACTTTACTAAAAAATAAAAACGATTACAACATAAGAAACCGAATTAAATGTTTTGCGGGCCGTTACTGAGCATCTTCATACAAGCATCCGAAATATTTCAAAAGAGCAAGACATTAGTTAGAGATCTATTCAAATAAGGTAAATAAGTATTGTATGAAACATATCAGATATTGGTAAAGTTATTGTCATAACACATGAGAGATATCTTATTGATCTTTTTAGTGAACTATCTACTTTTTTTATAGTCTAGATACTATGTATTGTTGTGGTATTCAAAATTGAAGAGTAAAAATATTAAATGTACGATGAAATCAATATTTCAGAGATTATAGAAAGTAAAAATACTCCGAACTGCCTGGAATTAACCAAAGGTAATCTTAGTCATAAATAATCATAAATAATAATAATTTTGGAGGTATTTTAATCAGTTTATTTTATTACATTATTTTCATATCATATTATGTTGTTTTATTCCGTTATTCTTTGGACCTAACCCATCAGCTGTAAAGTATAGATATTGAAGCACGAGTAAAACCTGAGATAACAAAATTGAAAGGTGTGATATAAATCATAAATCAAAAATTTTAATAATGTTTTATATATATTTTTTGTAAAGTTTTAAAATTAAAATTCTTGATATCACATTAACTGGCAACCTAACGTAAGGGCTTTAAAATATCGCAAGCTTTACATTTGATGATAGGGAAAGAGAGACGGAATAATTACAGGTGGTCCGGAGATTTTGAATGAATTTTGAATTTTAAATTATTTTGACAATTTTCCATTTGACAAAAATTTGATTTATTGAGTGATCGTATTTATTGAATATTTATTGCTTTGAATTATTTGATTTTATTTTACCAATCGTATGTTTAATATTATTTTACTATTCGTATTTTTGATATTTGTTGCGAAAATTTATTACATTTGGGGAGAGATAAGTGTCGTGTCTGCAACATATAGAGTGTGGTAAAATTTCACATTTGGCGGGGACAAAAAGAGTAACGAAAAGAAACAACTTGTCTGTCACAAGGAGACAAAGCAAAATGCAGAAAAGGAAGGAGGATAACAGAGAAGATGAAACAATTTTGGAAGGAGGATCGGATAAAGAAGGAAATGTTTTACAATAGTAAAAGAATCATCAGGAATAGATAAAATATTACAACTAATGCAACTCCAGTCACAAAAAATGGAAGAGACAAAACAAACAATAGAGAAAAACCAAAAAAGAAACATCACTAAAAATGGATGAAACAAACCAAACAATAGAAGAAAACAACAGGAATATAGAACAGCGTTTGGAAAATTAGGTATGAACAGAAAATTAAAGGATGTGTGGAGGAGATAAAAAGAGAAATGATACAACAGATAGAAGAGATTAATGAAATTAAAAATAAAATGGGAGAACAAGAAAAGAAAGTAGAAAACAAGATGAAGGAAATCAAGATTGTCCAGAAAAAGGAATTAGAACAGTTAGAAGAAAAATTTGAAATGGCGCTACAAGAAGACAGGAAAGAAGTAGAAAGGAGATTAAAGCAAAATGAAAAACATATTGCAAAAATAAAACAACAAAGAGGAGGAGAGAGAAAAGAAGTTATCGTCCATAGCACAAGCAAGGCGCAAGTACAATTTGGCGGGGACATTAGAATGACACACCCAGTACCATTTGTTAAAAATTTAAAAACCAAATTGCAACATATTGGAGATTTTGACGATGGCAAAGAAACAATTAGGAACCAACTGAAAGAAGGAGCAGCGTTATGGTACGAAAGCAAAGAAATTAATCAAGAACTACAAAATGGAATGTATACTGAGGAAATGGGGATATCTGAAGAAAGATATGCATTACAGATATACAATAATTCAAAATATCTGGAATACAAATATTCTACCGAACAGCTGGTAGAAATTATCAGCAGACATTTTGAGGAAACTTTGGAAGATCACGTGATCTTGAGAAACTATCAAGATATTGATAGTTTGTGCCAATTTTTACAGTTAAAAGAGGCGAAAAGAAGGCAAATGAGAAATAGAAGACAGAATGACCAATATCATAGACCGGAAAGAAGATACCAAGCAAATTATGACCAGAGAAACCGATATCCCAGAACAACAAACGAATATAGGCCGAGAAATTACAACAATTACAATAGACAACAAAGTTACGATAACAGAAACGGCACACAAAACAGAACATATGAAAGGAACAATAGGGACAGAGTTGCACAAAATCATCCGAATAGGAATATTAACGAACAAAGGGACGAGAGAAACAACCAAAGCTTCCAAAGACAAAACAGAAGAGAACTGAACCATGTATCCGTAGAACGAGAGGAAGAAGATGGATGCAGTGAACCCAGACAGGATTTTCAAGAAAGCATCCACTAAATAAACATAAAAAACTCTCTGGTATATTTTGTCATCCGAGAGAGTTTATACAGTTGGCGGGGAACGAAAGACAAAACTCTAATTCAAATTTAATATTTTTAGATGCATTTATAAAAAATAAAGCGATTAAAATTTTGATTGATTCTGGATCGGAAATATCATTAATTAATAGAAATTTAGTAAAAGAATTGAATTTGGACAGATTTGTGTATAAGATTCCTAGGGTTGCTTTAGTGGGTGCGAACAATAAAAAATTGACGACAGTAAACGAAGGTTTGGGAGTACGGATCAGAGTGGGAGAAAATTTCTATATTATGCAATGTGTGGTGATCGACGATTTAAATCATGATATGATAGCGGGAATAGATGAGTTGAGCGAAAAACACATCACGATTAATTTTTCTGAAAATAAATTGGAAATCAGAGCAGAACCAGACCACAAAGAAGAGCTACAAGAAACAGATATGACGAAAATTGTTGAAAGGACAAATGAACAGGGAAACCATAAAGAAATCAACACGACAGTAGAGAACAAACTGGAAATGCAGGTAATAAATCAATCAGAAGAGGAAAAGAAAAGGAAGAAAAAAAAGGGAGAACGAGAAGAAAGAAGGAAAAAAAGGTTAAAAATTGATAGCATAGATAGAACGAATTTAAGTCGGTTCATAACATGATAAGAAAAACAAAAGAAGGGCATTATATTAAATTGTGAAACAAGTTTTAAATTTCCAGAGCGATACATTTATATATTTGCAAGTACACTCCTGTTACCAGATGTTTTGTTTGGTTGAAATAACTCATGAATGTGTGCATTTCATTCAATGCAGAAAGATATTTGCCTGTGCCCACTTGTAGGCTAGATAAACACCATAAAATTGCGGTTGTAATACCATTTACTTATTACCCTAATTCTTTACGTTACAAAAACCATGTGGTCCAGTCTGTTTAAAACAACATTTCTGCAGATTATACTGTTATTTTATGGCCCTTTACACCAGACTAAATTCCTCTAAAGAATGTGATTTATTATAGCTGAATAATAATTGAATGGAAATTTCTTTTAGAATACCACCCAAAAAAAAAAAAATAAAATGTCTATAGATATTAGGAAATAATGCAATCAGTATCAGTATGCTTTATATACTTATTTAGGATCATTGAGATAATATACTATCGCAATGGTCCTACGTAATAAAGACAAAAAAACAACTTTTAAATGTATGTCAACATTAAATACCACAGAAACACAATGCTCAATGTTCAATTAGGACAAGGCATTATTAGACTCTTTATATTTAATTTATTAATATCTAAAATAATAAAGCGATAAAACAGAAAATCGACAGACCAGACAGAATTATTGAATATAACCAAAAACCAAAAAACACTTAACGTCTAACCATTCAAGATATATAATTCTTCTTCTTATAGTGCCGTGCACATATAGTGTGTTAGCGAATTATCTAAAACCAGACGTCTGTCTTTTGCGGCATGCAAAAGCTCGCCCGTGTTACGCATGCATGTCCAGGTCCAGTTCTTTATATTCAGTAGCCACGACATTCGTCTGCGACCTACTCCTCTCCTGACCTCAATCTTGCCTTGGACAATTATTTAAGGAATTGCGTATTTTTTTCCTCTGGGGATATGGCCCAGGTATCCAATTTTTCGTACCTTGATCAAGTTGAGTAACTTTCTCTTTCTCAGTATTTGCCCTTCTTTAGACTTTCTTTCAAGGTTCCACATTCTTTTCAAGGTCCACATTTCAAAGACCTCCAACTTATTAATTGAGAATATTTTTAACGTACATGTCTCCATGCCGTATAACAATACGGACCACACATAGCATTTAACCATCCTGTAGCGGAGAGAAGGAAAGAAGCACATTACTAGACGAACTAAAGAAAGAAAAAAGGTATTTGAAAACAAAAGAGGAATTGCTGAATATTTTGCTCACAACATTTTGGAAACTCTCAATGATGATGTAGAACACATAGAACATTAGCTATTGGAAGAGGTACAAAATGAAGAGAATTAAACAACAAAACCGCCAACGATAGAAGAGATTGAAAGAGCAATCAAACTGCAGAAAAATAACAAGGCCCATGGATGTGATGGAATACCCGCAGAATTGTTTAAGTTGGGAGGGAGGGAAATAACGAAAAGGATATGAGAAATTATATATAGAATATGGAGACAAGAGAAAATGACAATAGAGTGGAATAAGAGTACCATCTGCCTAATCCATAAAAACAGCGATAAACTCCTTCTCCTAATCTTCTTGCTGTATTGTGGATATAAAATATTTACCAGTATACTTAACTATACAATACAAGAAAAGAACCCCCCCTCCCCCCCCCAAGAGAAGTTCATCGGAGAATATCAGGATTTAGGCAAGGATGATTAACCATCGACCAACTATTCACGGCTGAACCGGTTTTAAGCAAAGCCTGGAAACATGACATAGATGTCATAGAGGCATATGACTCAATAAACAAGACACATTTATACAAAGTATTAAGAGAATTTGAAATACCATCTAAACTAGTTAGGCTCATTCGCATGATGATGACGGACACAGTGGCTCAGATACAGTTATAACAGGAGATGGCAGACCCATTTCAAATAACACAAGGAATAATACAGTGTAATGAGCTGGCACCAACATTGTTTAATTTATCACTGGAATACGTAGTTAGTAAACATTAGAAGGTAGATACAACACACTTATCAATCAATCAGTCCAACTGGCAGCATATGCAGATGACATAAATATCATGAGGAAGAAGAGAGGCTTCAAAAAAACTGTTTGCAAGAATATAGGGGAAGCGACTTATTGGAAGACCGAGAAAGTGATGGGAATATGATGTGGATAAGGACGCCAGAAATCTCCTTGGCAGTCAATCGTGGAGGAGAATGGTACAGACCTTAATGGATGAGAGGTTTGATGTGAGAGGTCAGGGCTCGAATTGGGCTATAGAACCATAGGATGTATGAATTTAAGACAATGAGTGTTTTGTTTGGAATGAAATAATTGACATTTTTATCAGTACTAAAAATTTGGGTTCTCACCAGAGAATTTAAATCTCAATCGTGGTCTGTAATAGATAAGGAAGGTAATCTAAAGACCGATACTGAGGAAATATTGGAAACATGGCAAAACTACCATGGCGAGTTATATAAAAAAAAACGAGATACCAGCAGAAAATCAATGGCCCTCTGACTACCATAGTGGAACTACTATCTTACTCGCTGGAGTCAAAGATGCAATTAAATCGCTAAAGAGAAATAAATCCCCAGGCATTGATTCAATACCAGATGAAATAGTACAGTTACTAGGTCACAAAGGATTTGCCATCTGATTGGTGTACCTCAATTTATAGCCCGCTGCACAAAAAAAGGAAATACTACCAGATGTTTGACAGCACACTGTCAATACTACTGCACGTGCTAGTAAAATCTTGTTGCATATCATCAAAAACAGATTAAAAACCTATCTACATTACCAAATACCTCAGGAAAAAAGCGGGATTTGTAAAGGGTAAAGGTACACGGGAACAAAGCCTGAACCTATAACAACTTGTTGAAAAATCTAGAGAATTTCAAGTACCTTTGATGATATGCTTCGTTAAATACCAAAAGGCATTTGATTGTGTAAGCTGGATAAATATGTGGTCCATTTAAATAGAAATGGGCACACCAATGCACCTGGTGACACTTATTAAATATCTGCACCAGTCCAATATAGCAACAGTACGACTAGATCAGAAGTTCTCAAACCAATTCAAGACCAAGAGAGGTGTTAGACAAGGATGCGTGTTGTCACCTGACTTATTCAATATTTTATGGTGAACATGTCATGAGGATGGCTTTAGATGGATGGGCAGGTGAAGTAAGAGTGACTGGTAGGAAAATCTCCAATTTAAGATTTGCGCTGATAACACTACACTTATAGCAGCAAATGAGCAAGAAATTTTTAATCTTCTGCGAAGAGTTAAGTAAGAAAGCAATACAGTTAGTCTGAAAATCAATAAAGCTAAGACAAAAACAATGATGGACGACAGATTCCACACTATTCAACTGACTAACATGTTACAGGAATACCAGATAGTGCACAGTTTTGTCTATCTCGGGTCTAGTATAACTAACGATGGCAACTGCGAAGCAGAAGTTCGGAGACGTATTGGTATGGCAAAAAATGGGATAAGTCGCCTAACTAAAGTTTGGAAAGACAGATCTATCTCTTGTATTCTCAATATTTCTTAGACAGCTCATAGGACAAACGTTTCCATTCTAAACCAACTCGAGATTTAAAAAAGGCTGTCCACACTATGTCTGCAACGTATTCTGCAAATTTTTCGGTCACGTGGTGACGAGAGTTTGGAGAGATTGTTTCTGGAAACGTTCCAGGGAGAAGATCAAGAGGACGATAACCAACTAAATGGTCCGACCTAAAGAATTCAGCTGGAACTCATTCTGCGAAGCTCTCTGAGCAGCTGAAGATAGAAACCAATGTAGAAAAATTGTTAGGAATATTGAAAGAAATCACGATCCTCAGCAATGGGAAAACGACAAGAGAGAGGGAAGAATTGGGGAATTTTTGTATTTGTACTGGGAAACTTTTGAGGAGAAAGTGGATGTCTTAAAACTAACTAATGAGATAGACAAAACGATGGGATGAGAAAGAAATTATTGAGGGGAGGTAAAAAGATGTGATGAAGATAGTCAGTTTTGGTGCCCGTAGTTAATTTGATTTGTATTGAATTGGTGAATTGTATCATAAATTATTTTTCGAGTGAGACTACAAAATTCAGATATTCAGAATAGCAGTTTGTTATAAGAATTGTGACATAGCTTGGTCCCAAGTAAAGGAGAAAGAAAATATTTGAAGTCTTGGGAGCTTTGAGCTGTGCCGTACCGAAGTTACTGTTTTTTTTTGCTCAGGAAGGTAATTCTTATTTATTTTTGAGAAATAACCAGAGAAGGCAAGAAGTAGTTGTAGATTGCCTTTGAAATAAACGCTTAGAAAACAGAAGTTTAATAAATTCAGATAAATTATTTGAACAACAGATCATTCCAAATAAAGACAATTATTTCTAATTTATTAAATAATTTTTTGTCATTTATATTAGGTTTAGTAAGGGTGTGTGGGATTTAAATTAATATTTTTATATCAAAACTATTAATAATTTCGGTACAATTTGTTATATGAGTTTTATAGTTTTATGTTTTATGTTTTTTTTTATGTTTTGGAGGTGATCATCTTGTACAACAACTGCAACTTCTTATTAATAAAATAATCACCACGAAAAGAATACCAGATGAATGGAGGAGAGCGATCATGGTGATGTTCTTCAAAAAAGGGGATAAGAAAGACCCCAATAATTATCGAGCAATAAATCTATTAAATACAACACTCAAATTGGCCACAAGAATAATAGCGACAAAAATAAACGAACGAATATCTCTGCAAGAGGAACAGCAAGGATTTCGGACAGGAAGATCATGCACGGATGCAGTTTTTGTATTAAGACAAATAAAAGAAAAGTCGCTGGAATACAACAAACCAGCATATATGTGTCTGATAGATTTGAAGAAAGCGTTTGATAGAGTGAGAATTCGGGACGCGATACATTTATTATATGAAAAGGGAATATCACTGGATTTAGTAATAACTACGCCGATGACGCCATAATAACAGCCGAAAATGAAGATGACCTACAAAGATTAATTAAAGAATTCGAAGATACGGCGCTCATATACAACATGGAGATCTCAACAGAGAAAACTAAAGCGATAGTGATATCAGCGGAAGCGAGAAGATGTAAACTAGTCGTGAATAACAAAATAATAGAACAAGTGATGGAAACTGAATACTTGGGAATAAAACTGTCAAGCTACGGAAAAGTGGAAGAAGAAGTACAAAAACACGTGAACATGTCAAACAGAGCAGCAGGATGTCTCAACAACACAATCTGGAGAAACAAATACCTCACAACGGAAACAAAAACCAGGATATATAGACTACTACTGGAAACAACAGAAATGGAAGTCTTACGAAAAATAACAAACCAAACTCTAAGAGACAGAGTAAGAAGTGAGGAAATACGAGCGAGATGTGGTATAGAGGAAATAAACGCGTGGACCAAAAGAAGAAAAGTGGAATGGAATCAACAAATCGAAAGAATGACAGAAAATAGAATAGTACGAATAGCAAGAGACAAATCGCCAAATGGAAGAAGATCGTTGGGACGACCGAGGAAAAGATGGTCAGACAACGTCAATTGAGGCTAAAAACCGAAGTAAAACAGGCATTTTGCCTATTTATAAAGTAGGAAGAAGAAGAAGATGTTTTTTTTTTCAAAGAAAATCACAACAAAAAAATTGCGACAAATATTTGAAGAGGTTATCCAGGCACAATTAAACAATAGGTATTCGGAACACTCGATCTAAATAACCTTATTTGTTGTGGAACATAATATATAAGAAGTATATTTTATGATACAAATAACAATCTGATTAATGTAAAATATTAACTGCAGGCTTGTTTTTCCGGTAATTACAAATATAGATAACAAATTTATATCTGCATTTTTCTTGTTTAGATTTCACAATGGTTCTGGCTCTCATAACCAGAAATGCATAATTTTGGCATATTTATACATAAACAACTGCTACTATAATAATAATATCTATTTGATCATCACAGTGTTGGAAATATTTAGCTAATACTAACTTTATACTTACGTGACAACCGCCTCTGTATTGGTGACTCCCATTAAAACTACTAAGAAAAACACTACACTTGCAACCATCTTCTAACAATATCTGAAATAAATACAAAACATTAAAAACAGTTTACATAAATAAGCCTATTGAACCGTTATGGACGTTTAATCTTAAGTTTTTGCGAGAAGTGTTAATAAATCGAAAAAGGAGTGATAAAAATGAACTTATCTAACATAACATGACCTTTTGCTTGAGTTTATAAACGAGAGAATAATTCTATTGGTATCGAATTGGAAAAAGATTTAACTAGAAGAAAATAACCTATATGTGTGAATATATATAAGCAACTAATGTAGGTTTGTTATTGATTATCTTGTATCTTTAGATTTTTAGAAAAAAACATAACTGGGTTGTATCTATTATTATTAATATGATTGCTCCCCAATATTGACAGAAGTTGGAGGAATATAAAAAAAATTATTTATGTTACGGTGGATATCATTGATTTGTATTATTGTATTAACACTATAAGTAAATTTAACAATGATAATACCTTTGATCTTTCGGAAAATGCTATCTTTATCTTCCGGGTTATTAAAAATATCGAAGCCAAACATATTGGTCCGTTGAGGATGGATAAAATCAAACCGCTTTTATAGAAACTTTTAATCTATTTCTGGGATTGAGAGTTACTTGATGGGAAATTCATGTTTAATAATATAAAAAAAAAAACCTATTTGCCAATTTCTATAAGACATCCTCATTTTAAAATGTTTCGCTGTAACATCAGTTTCTCAAAAAGAGAAATTTTAAACTATTTTTAAAAGCTATTTGGTTGTAATGGACAACTCATTAGAAATACAATTCATCAAAAATCTTCAAACAGTAAGTACAACTTATTTCAAATCGAGTGGCGAGCCCTTTAACGAAATAGTTAATCGCGCAGACAATAGAATATCCATGATCAGACCCATGCAGTGGCGTTGCAATATTAAACAAGTTAAATTATTTGAAATCGCACTAATTATAAAATTATTACTTACTTAAATAATAAATGGAGTTTGATTGTACACAGATTGTTTTATAGATATCAAACTTTTTGTTTGTTATAATACCATGTTTAATAATTAATACTCTATAAAGTTTGGTAAAAGTTAATTTCTAATTTAGTATCAGTAACCTTAAAACCGTAATTATAAAGTCATTATTAATGACTCCTTAACGACTCGTTAAGGACATACAAAGAACTGATAAGAATATATATATATATATATATATATATATATATATATATATATATATATATATAGTTTTTTATACTTGTTTACACTACTTTATGGTTGGTCATCCTTTTTGTTTTATTATAATTCATTTTTAATCCTATCTTTGCCGATTATGTTTTTAGTTCGTCCATTATTATTAATATCTTCTATATTAGACAAAATAGAAATATATATATATATATATATATATATATATATATATATATATACAGTGAATGGCTAAATTATTTTGAGAACCGTCGAGTTTTGAGGGAAATCCCGAAACAGGTCGATTTTTGTTAAATACCCATCTTATAACGTTCATGGAGTACGGATGACGTCACAAAAATGCAAAAATAAGTAAAAATAATAATGGACACAAAAAGTTATCTCATAAACACTGAAAATTTTTGTCAAATGTTAATTAAGCAAGTGATAGTGGCATTGTTACTGTAATATTTATTGACGTAAATGTTTTGATTTTGAGTAAAGTCATCAGTTGTCAATTGTAATTTTTACTTTTGAATAATAAATTATGGCTCACCTAAATGAAACACGGCGCATAGAAATATTAATTCTTAGCGGATGCGGAGATAAAAAAAAAAGAACACAGAACGAGGTATGCAATTTATTCAACGCCAAATATCCAGTCAGGCCCATCAGCCACTCAACAGTAAGTAAAGTAGTCCGAAAATTTGGAGAAATTGGGCACGTTAAACATATTCCAAACGCTGGGCGTCCTAAAATTGAAGACAATGTGAAACTTGATATTTTATTAAATGTACATGACAATCCTCACAGTAGTTCAACACAAATGGGTGAATGGTAGTTTCCCAACAATCGGTATTACGTATTTTAAAAAAAGAAAAATACCATCCCTACAAAATTGACCTACATCAGGAATTAAACGACGACGATCTCGATCGCTGGCTTCAATTTTCTGAAATTATGCAGGATTTATGTATCCGCAATCCACATTTCATCAATCAAATCCTTTTTTCCGATGAAGCTACATTTTTTATACATGGTACCGTGAATCGTCAAAATTGCAGATATTGGAGTCAAGAAAACCCACATTGAATGACTGAGTCACACACGCAATATCCTCAGAAAGTAAATGTAAGGGATCATTAATGACAGAATCATTGGCCCTTTTTTCTTTGAAGAAAATCTAACATGAGAACGTTATTTAACTTTTTGAGAAATCAACTTATAGATGTCCTTGCTAACATGTATCCAAATGCCAATAATCCAAATTTACCTAGTGAAAATATCTGGTTTCAACCATTCGCATCAAGCACGTGAAGTACGTCAATTTTTAAATCATTGCTTTCCCAGGAGGTAAATCGGAAGACGAGGTTTTATAGAGTGGCCAGCAAGGTCGCCAGATCTAACACCTCTAGACTTTTCCTGTAGGGTTACATAAAATCAAAAGTTTATGTCAATAGACACCAAAACTTACAGGGCTTGAAAGATATAATTAGGCATGAAATGAGTCTAATTACTCCAGAAGTCATCCGCAATGTACTTGATGAATGTGTCCGTAAATTCGCATATTGTCAAGAAACCGATGGATGACATTTCGAACATTGAATTTAAAATAATTACTATGCATAATTTGGTTACTTTAAAGTACATTATTAATTAAATCATTAGTTGTAATTTAGTTGAATTTAAATTAAAAATAAAAAAAATGTTTTTGTACCCTTAAAAAAATATTTCAGTTAAAAATGTAATGTCGTTAAATAGGGAATTAAATTCTCGTTTAAATGAGGTATCGCATTATACCGATTTCTATTTAAAAAAAAATTAACGATTACGTCACTACACCTACACCGGTGACATCATCCCTACTCCATGTACGTTATAACATGGGTATTTTATAACAAAAATCGACCTGTTTCGGGATTTCCCTCAAAACTCGACTGTTCTCGAAATAATGATAATCTTCCATAATTTAGCCGTTCACTGTATATATATATATATATATATATATATATATATATATATATATATATATATATATATATATATATTGTACAAGAAAATATAAAAATTAAATAGCATCAGACGCAACTTTTAAATTTGTGACAAAATAATGAAGGCAGTTAATAATGACTCTTTTTTCTATGGCACTTTTCCACTAATTTTGAGTGATAGCTAGAAAAAAATTTATCAAAAAAAAACAAAAACAGAATAATTTGGGAGAAAATTCAATATCTGAGAAAAATCATCCTCAAGAACATCTAAGTTCATTTTATGGTGGTAATCTTTAGTAGATTTCCAATAAATCATTTTCCAGATAACCATATTAGAACAATACAGAGCAGCAGCTTTCCCAGACATAAGTGAAGCTTTCGACAGAGTAAGGCATAAAGAGCTGATATTTAAAATGAAAGAATATGGTCATAGCGGAACTATGACGAGACTAAGTTCCTCGCATCTGACTTGTCAGTAGTTCATGTTTCTGATAGAGCACGGGACAACAAGTCCTATCAAAAACAATTCTTATTAGAATACGGGACTCAGGAAGGTGTGAGTAAAATCGGTAGGCCAGTGGGAAGGCCAGTGTTGTAAAATATACAGAGAGGTGAAAAAAGAACTAATAAAATAAAAAAATGAATGGTTAGAGCAGACCTGTTTAAACCTACAAACATACCTAAGAGTAACAGGAACTTCGAGAAATCGCAGAAAAATATTAAAAGAACTCAGATAACACTCACAAGAAAAAATTAATCTCGTAAATATTCAGAATAAAGAATGAAATGCCCACTCTAAGTAGTTCTACTGGAACAAAGACCACATTTCATGAAAAAGGGAACACATAAAGAAGGAGAGTCAGTCGCAGAAATAGAAATAACAGAAGTGGAAATAGAAAAGTTATAAAAACGACAAAGAACAAAAAAGCGAACAGGAATTAATATGATCTAACGGATGCAGAGAGACAAATATGCGAAGGAATTAAGCTATCAGTGAAAAACGAATAGAGATATGTTTTGTAGATTGTTAAGTAGTAATTGCAAACTAAAGATCTGAGTTATGATGAGAACGCTATAAGTAGAATATACTAAATCAGTTCTCGAGATTACCTTCGCGAAAATAGATACAACAAATGAGAAGACAAAAGGTTTACAAATGAATGAAAACGTAATAATAAATTAGAAACCTAAATACTTACCTTAATAAATATTTGAGGTTTACTATGTTTACAAGAACAGATCAAGTCGACAATTGAATCACATCTGCTGGATTAGAAATCGAGCATGAAAAGCAGAAAGACAGATATATAAATCATGACTGCCAAGTATTACATACGGTGCAGAAAATTATTAAGAAATAAAAGAAACAGAAGCAAGGTAATTATAAAAGAGATGGAACGTCTTCGAAGATGCTGTCAAGTAACAAGAATGAGCAAAAAAGGAATGAAGAAATAATACAGAAAATATCGCTTGAAAAGAATAATAACATATATAAAAAAGAAAAGATAGAAGCCGTACGGACATGAAAGAAGAGACAGTGAAAAGAGATGGATACAAAAACTGATACAATGAAACACTATAGCTAGAAGGAAGAGAGATCGGCCTGAAAGATCATAAATAAACGAAGAATACAAGGTTGTGCTAAAAGGGATATGAGAGATGAACAATGGAACGACAGAGATATATGGAAAAGTTTAAAGTCAGCAAAAGATAAAGCATGCAAGTGGGACATACAAGGACTTGTGTAAAAACGAAACAATAATTCTTTAATTCTACTTAAGTACAAATCCAAAAATGGGGAGGCACTATATTGTCTAAGATGGTTTAAAAGATCTTTTAACATTCTACTCGTACATACAGAGCAGTTAACTTCGTAAGATGAAACAAAAGACGGAGATAATAAACGAAATGTAATTCTTTTGGTGGTGATAATAACAAAGGATTTATATAGGATATTAACGACTTATGGAACAAAATTATTTCTGTATTTGTTTTAACAAATTATTTATAAAAAAGTTAAGACCCGTCGATTTTTATATATAAATGTGCGCTTTTTGAACATAAATTTAAATGTACAAGGTGCTTCACGCAAGTTTAGCATAGTCGATAAGCTTTATTTTTAATGGAACACCCTGTATATTTTTATATTTTTAAAACTCCTTAAGAATCTGATCTCAACGAATTATACAATATAGGGTCTATTATGAATAATACAGCGTGAAATTTTTAAATTATGCAGTATGAAAACCACTTAGGGAATACAATTGTTTTTGTCTTTATTTTAGAAAATTATAAAAAATGCTGAGACACGTTAACTTTTAAATTCAAATGTATGCTTTTTAAACATAAATTTAAATGTACAAGGTGATTCATGTATGTCTAGTATAGTTTACCATCTTTATTTTTAATGAAACACCCTGTATATTTTTGGTTTTAGAAGCTACTTGACAACTTCGTCTCAAAAAAGTATATCGTATATTGTCTTTTATGAATAATACAAGGTGGAATTTTGAAGGAATGTATAATTTTCGCCAAGAGACTAGATACATAAAATTTTGCAATTAATAATTTATCACACTTTAAAAAATGGTATTTTTTAAGTTAGCTAAAGACAGATATCAATTTTTTAAAACTCGGTATCAATGTATTGGGTTTTGTATTTAATTTCTTGACGAAAATTATACATAATTTCAAACTTTCACCTTGTATTATTCATAACAGATCCTACATAACATATTTTGTTAAGATAAGATTGTTAAGGAGCTTTTAAAAACATAAAAATATACACGGTGTTTCATTAGAAAATAAAGATGCATATTTACATTTCATAGTTGACTAGTCTCAGCTTTTTTAATATTTTTTTAAAACAAAGACAGAATTAAGAATACGTAAGTTTAAGAATAATTACTTTATTTATTTTATTAAACACTCAAAAAAATAGGATTATAAATAGACATTGCAAAAACTTTGTCCTGAAGAGTTTATTAATTTGGTGTAAATGATTTTCATTTATAATACTGAAATTCAAAGGAGAATTGTTTTAAAATTTACCGATTTTTAAATCATTTAGCAAAATATTCATAGTAAATTTCATCAGTTCCAAAGATACTTTCAAAATATATTTTCTGAGCTGTAAAAGTCGAAACGTCAAAAATAAAACATTTTTAGTTATAATTTTACAAATGCCGACGCACTTATGGCACCACCCAGAAAACGATCAACATTAAAAATAT
The DNA here is from genome assembly GCF_040954645.1 of Diabrotica undecimpunctata. NCBI lineage: Eukaryota > Metazoa > Arthropoda > Insecta > Coleoptera > Chrysomelidae > Diabrotica > Diabrotica undecimpunctata. Next base: position 118,991,422 of record NC_092805.1, read on the forward strand.
ACATATAGGTTTAAAACTTTTGGATCTCAATCAAATTGACAAGAATGAAAAAGGTAAGGAGAGGCCTATATACAGTAGTGGACTGAGAAGACTGCAGATGATAATAATTATAATGTTTCACATCCAAGTAATAGATGATAAACGTAAGAGTACTATTTTGACTGAAACTTATAGCAAAAAATAGAACATAATTTTTATTGTAAAAAATTGAATACAAATATTGTTAAAACATCGTAGACTTTATTTTTTATAATATGTATTTAATAAAAATTTAAATAGTTACCTTTTAATATAAAAGATCTTACCGCGCCCTAGCTGGTTATTATTCTATACTGAAATTCGAAATCCTTCTAAATTTGAAACGAATAATTTCACAATATTGTTCACGACTTCAACAAATAATTATACGTTTCACAAGCGCCGGTTTTGAAAATAGGATCATATTCCAGCCCGTAACAGAGACAACGACAAAATAGCACACAACCATCGCTCAGTAATTACCAAGAGGCTGCGGCCAATATCTTTTAGGGTGGGTTCTTGGTATTCATGAGTATTAAAATCTATTTTAGAGCAGAGGAGGGAGAAACGTTTTGCATCATATGGTGACAGACGGTCCAAGTTTCTTTTATTTATGAAATCTCTGAAGGCATTAATAGAAACTAAGCGGCTGTTCACAATTTCCTTGAAAATGAATAATGTAAATGATATTCTTTTCATATCAATAGTTGTTATTTTACATTAAACGTATATGTATAGGTAAAATTATAATTGATAATGATAGTTTTATAAGTATCTGACAATAAAAACTGCCGTTATCCAAATTTAAAACAAAATTAAAAGCTACTTATAAGTTCACGCATAAAGTATATTTCACGAATTTGGGCCTATTTTAGATTATCTCAAGACACTCGACAGCCAATGGTCCACTCTAATACACCACATAAGTAGTAGTACGAAAGTAAATTCCTCTAGTAATGGAAATATGAAACAAGTAATTTCTAAAATGAATTTAAAAAAATCATTTCATAATCTTTCTTTACACTATTAATAAAATTAATTAAAATTAAAATTAATAAAACGTTATTTACAGTAAATTCTATTGATATGATTCATGTTCACTGCACATTTTACTCGGAAATATTATTTGTTTCCCTAGCAGTTTTTAACTTTTTTGCTCAACGTTAAACGCACTTCTATGTTACAGTAATGGAACATGGAACAGTAAAGCCTGAGCTAAAAATTCTTAGGATTTAAAAAAAATTGTTAAAGATACGTAAACACAATGTATTAAACAATAATATTAGATTATATTTGGCAATATTGTTTTACATATTACATACACTCGCGAGCATAAAATCCGGGTCACCTTGAAAATCACCGATATTTCATTTTTAACAAGCTTTATCGTAAATAATAAGAACACAAATACAAACTAATGCATGTTTCTGAGAATTGTTGCGGTTTCCTTTGTAACAAAGAATTCCAATAGTGCCAATTTCGCGGTAAAGTACACACTTCCCAAAATGAACGCTACCTGTAGCGGAAACTCCGTTTGTTTTAAATGTGTCGTTAGTGCTTCGACTTTCTGTTCAAATGCAACGGACAAACGTTTATTATTGCCACCATTAGTGTTTATTAGTGTCATTATTAGTGTTTATTTTTTGACCAAAATGCCTTTGACTGTTGAAACGGCACAAATTGTTGCACTTGTGGAAGACCTCAACGGCAAGTCGCAAGAACTGTTGGCGTAAGCCTTTCTACGGTTCAACGAGTGCTTCAACGCTTTCAGTAGGCAAGTTTGCTAACCAGGCGACCTGGCTCTGGACAAAGAACAACGACCACGGTACTAGATGACCGTTTCCTTGTGTTTCAGTCTTTACGAAACCGGACCTCAACAGCGGTTATGCATCAAAATCGTCTAGAGAAAGTACGAAATCGCAATTTTAGTGTTGCAACAGCCAGAAGAAGACTTCGTTCTTCTTGACTATCTTCTTCCGGGTGCCTCGAGTTGCACGACTAGCTTTTACTCGACAATACGCGCGTTGGGGAATTAACGATTGTAGCAAAGTGTTATTCTCAGATGAATCCCGTTTCTACCTAACTGGATCCGATGGACGTGTAAGAGTTTGGAGGAGAACCGGTGAATGATTTTCACAAGCTTGCATTGCTCCAAGAATGCCATTTGGTGGAGGCTCGGTCATGGCTTGGGTAGGTATATCTTCCGACTTCCACACAGAATTACCCTTCATCGAAAATGGGTCCCTAACTGCACGAAGGTACATTACGGAGATTCCGGAAGAACATGTTATGCCCAACATGGCAGGGCTTGGAGAAAACGCCGTTTTTATGTAGGACAACGTGCGATCGCACGTTGCCAGGATCAATATGTAATGCTTGGACGAAGTTGGAATTACGAGGGTAGCCTGGCCAGCTAGGTCTCCGGACCTGAATCCCATCGAATATCTCTGGGACGATTTAAAAAAAACGTATTCAAACCCATACACCTCCTCCTAACAACGCACAGGAGCTTAAGGATCTGTTAGTGAGTGAGTGGAATAACATACCACAACATGTAATCCGAAGAAAAATTGAGAGTATGCCCCGTCGTCTGCAAGAGGTTATTAGAGCAAGGGGAGGCAATACACGATATTGGTCATTGAAATTTCACTGATTTTTTACCACGTTCTGTATTTTCCATATTTTTTCGTATGTCTGTTTTATCAACAATTTGATTTGTTTTCTGTTTTTTTCAATAAAAACAATAAAAAACCATTTTTTTTTCTTTCACAACAAACATTGATGACAAATAAAAAATACATTAGCCAAAAAAAGGTTATTACTGCACCAGAGGCAAAAATATTGAAGAAACTTGAAATTTTCAAGATGACCCGGATTTTATGATCGCGAGCTGTATGTATGTGGAACCTTAGATACGTATAACAGTATTAATAAATATTAATTACAAAGATTGTTTTAACTTTAAAACCGTTATTATTTATATTATTATTCATTATTTTATTACTCACGGAAACTTCACAATGTTAAATAGAAGAATATACGAAATGATGGTAATAAAGTAAAAAATACACTTCTCAATAATTGAAGTGGATATTATGAAAATGTGTCATCATCATTCAATCTTCGCTTATCCACTGCTGGACATAGATCTCCCTCATAATTTTCCATCTATTTCGATCTTGTGCCTCTTGCATCCAATTCCTATGACAACGTTTTAGATCGTCAGTCCAACGTGTTGGTGGACGACCTCTGCTTCGGTAGGCATCATCTCTTGGTCTCCATTCCAGTATCCGCTTTGTCCATCTATTATCTGTCATTCGAGCCACGTGACCTGCCCAGTTCCATTTCAGTGTTGCTACTCTCTCTACTGCATCAGCCACTCCTGTTCTTTGTCGTAGCTGGCGATTTGGGATCTTGTCTCGTAGTGAAACGCCCAACATAGCACGCTCCATCGCCCTTTGACACACACGGATCTTTTGAACTGTTCTCCTTGTCATGGTCAACGTTTCGGCACCGTAAGTTAACACTGGCAAAACACACTGATTAAACGTTTTTCTTTTAAGGCATATTGGTATATCAGACGATTTGAAAATATGGTTCAGCTTGCCGAAGGCTGCCCAAGTCAGTCTTATACGACGGAGAAGCTCAACGGTTTGGTTATCTTTTCCTATGCGAATCTCATGACCTAGGTATTTATAGGCCATTACCTGGTCTATGGATCTTGTTCCTACGCATATATCTTCGCTGACTACAAGATTTGTCATCATCTGTACTTGATGTGTACTTATTTTATTTTTTGTTCATATGGTCAAATAGAAAAATGAAGTGATATAAATAAAGATTTATTTTTACTTCGTATTTTTATGCAGATAAACCGAAAGAAAGAAATTCTTTAAGAAAAAAAATAGAAAATAAACAAAAATTGTAAAATTAACAACCTAAAATTTCTATTCCTGCTCAATTTCTAATATCCCGAAAAGAAAAATTAATAGTGTGTGGGTCCACCTCTGTGTCGCCCTAGTGCTTTAACTCTATTTGGAAGACCTCTTATTAAATTATTGATGAACTGCTGCGGTATACGTTCCCAAATCGCGCGTAATGTATTGGCCAACTGATCTAAGGTTTGGGGCGGTTGAAGTAGCCTGTTTTGTTGCCTAGACATTTCGGCCCAAACATGCTCAATGCAATTCATATCAGGTGAACACGGTGGCCACTCCATTCTTGTAATGCCATGAGCTTCTATACACTCGTTGACAATTCTCGCACGGTGAGGGCGAGCATTATCATCAATCAGAACAAATTGTTCGCCTATTGCACCAAAAAATGGAACAACTATTGTTACTCTGACTCTGTCTCGATATCGTGTAGCAGTCATTGTCTCATTAATTAAGACGACTAAGTCCGTGCGACCGTCAAAACATATGCCTCCCCACACGCAAACGGATCCACCTCCAAAAAGAGTGGTTGGGACTCTCAGATTTTCATTGTAACGCTGTCCTCTTTCCCTCCACACCAATAATCGGCCATCATTCGTATACAAACGAAATCTGGACTCGTCAGTAAAGAGACACTTCCTCCAATTTTCGAAATTTCACTGATAGTGTTCCACCGCTTAGCGATATCTGCATGCACGCTGCTCCCTAGTTAGTCGTGGATGGGTAGCGCGCCGTCTAGCCTTTAAATTGGATGCATGTAACCGTCTTCTGACAGTTTGACTGGAAATCGCTCGTCCAGTAGCATGCCTGAAGATACTGTTAATTCTGGAAGCCGTGAATGTTGGGTTTCTTCTTGCCGTCAGAACTACAAAACGGTCTTGCCGACGAGTTGTAGATCGTTCTCTTCCTCCTCCATGCCTGTATGTTGCAGATCCAGTTGCTACATACCGATTCCATGCACGACTTATCACACTTTGCGACACACTTAACCTCATAGCAACCACTTGTTGAGTTATGCCTTGTTGGATCCAACGAACTAAATGCTCGAGCTGCACTAGTTCTAAACGTCTTTGCGGCATAATGTTTTTGTGATAAATAGATTTCTTGACTTATTGACAACTGGTAAAGCCAATACAAGCACTTTTATACGAATGATATATTCATGTTTTGAACAACATGTCTCTCTTTGTACGAGATAAGGGCCGATACGAATAGGAAGAAAAAAACCACATGCAAAAAATATTGGCAATAAAGATAGCATATAGAGTATAGTACAGGCAATTATTTTAAAAATAGTTTTATATGTTAATTTTAGGAATTTTAAAATTATCCACTTCAATTGTTGAGTAGTGTAATACATACATATAGGACAGTTTTAAAAAAAATATTCATATACATCATAATGTTAAATTATATTATTCACTCTCATAATCAGATGCACTGTCGCAGTGGCGGATCCAGAAATATGGTGGTGGGTGATTTTGATATAGGATTTAGATTTTTGCACCTTTAAGATTGATATGATTTGTGCATCATGTAAGGGAACCATTTTCTCAATAAATATTTTAAGCGATATATTAAACCAATAAGAAGTTATTAAAACCCAAATACCCCACGGGAGCAAAGAAGGGTACAACATTAAGGGGTCTTAAACTTAAACCAAAAAAAAACCCACATACTCTATGACAGTAAAATCAAGTATACAAAACTATTAAACCAAAGGAAAGTTATTAAAATATAAATACTGAAAAATCAAGGACAGTGAATGTAAACTAGCTATTTTAAAGACAATTAATTTAAACCCACCAATCCTATGGCTACAAAATAAAGAACAAATCAAGAATAAGTAAGTATAAACCAAAGTTAAGTAATTTAAATGCAATAACTCATTGTAAGTGTAATCATTAATGAATGTATTAAACATTCCTAATAAACTCTATCTTATCGTTGGATATCGGATATCAATTTGTAAAAACATTCATTTACTCCTTATTGCTATACGGAGTGGAAACACGGACTGAAAGTATGAGGCGTATAGAAGCCTTTGAAATGTGTGTTTTTCGAAAGATGCTGAAGATTTCGTGGACAGAGCACGTTACCAACAACGAGGTGCTGAGAAGAATGAGGACTGAGAGAGAACTCCTAAATATTGTAAACAACAGAAAAACGAGTTATCTAGCTAGGACATGTTTACAGAGAAGAAAAATATAACTTTCTACGACTCATAATGGAAGAGAAAGTAGACGGAAAAAGAGGTCCAGGAAGAAGGAAATGCCCCTGGCTGAAGAATGTAAGAGACTGAACAAGCATGGACACACATTCCTTACTAAGAACAGCTCAAGATAAAGAGCAATTTGCTGTAGTTACAGCCACTCTTCCATAATGAAGAAAGAACCTTAAGAAAAAGTGTAAACAGCATTTTATTTAAATTAATTTATTCAACAAAAAACAAAATATAATTTAAGAAAAGTTATTTCTATAATTAGGCATATTAGGCTACAAGTGAGAGAAATATTTTTTTACTCGGTATTGTACTGTACTATTATTATATAATTTTATAAAATGTATTCTTTTCGCTAATCCGATTTAGCAAATCGCACTATGATTGCATCAATATCTAGAGAAATTTCAGGATGCACATTGATGAGTGCTAAACCAGTTAACCTTTCCTCCGAAGTTCTATTTCTAAGCCAAGTATTTAGACGCTTAAGCTTAGAAAGACTACGCTCTGCTGTTGCTGCACTGACTGGCAGTGTAAATAATATTTGCAGAAATATTCTGGTATTTGGATACATATGAATACCGCAGTTTTCTATTATTTCTAAAATAGAATCAGGAAGTTTTCCATTATTTTGTACGACTCTTTTCCACTTTTGAATCCAAAGTGAAAACTCTTGTTCTACTGTGGAATATGCAGTAGATAGTCCAATAATATCCTGGAAGGTGTCAACAATTTTTTTATTGCAACTTTTTATTTTGGTGTGTTATCAGTTTTATGTAAAACAACTCGAAGATTAAATAGATTCATAACTTCCAGTGAAAGTCGTTCTTCTAAATCAGTTAAGATATTGTCTAAAAGGGGTAAATAAATAGATCTTCGCAAATATTAGGTTTGATGGGAAACTATACGAGTCATCTTCAATTCAATGTCTAGTTGTTCAGCTAACTCCTTTACTTCACAGTAAAGTTGGCTAAAAATAGATTCAGCATTTGATCTTTTATTTTGAAAAATGCATTTATTATCCTCTATGGCCTCAGTAGCCTTCTTCAAATCTAATTTTGGTGATTGAAGAAGACGACTAAGTGATACAGTTGTACCTAAAACATCACTAAGACAAACTACTGAAATGAGAAATTCTGGGCTCCTAATAGTTTGCATTAATGAAAATGCATCAGTTGACGTTTCACTGTCCTTCCATGTAGAAATTGTTTCAAGAGCGTTGTATATTTTGATGATTTATTCGCCCTGAAACTGAAGATGACCTTCATACCTTTCAACTCAACGAGTTTCACAAATACCTTGGACAGAAGCCGCCAGTTCCTTCTTAAAAACATCATGTCGTTTGGGAGAGGCATTAGCAAAAGCTACTACTTTTCTCATAGTTCCTGAAGCATTACGACATGATATAACTTTTGAGCAGCTTGCCAAGGAATTATTCAAAATATGATTGCTACATGGACAACGCACAGCATGTTTGGCCGATTTTTTTAATTCGTTAACAGCACCTTTCATTTCGGATGCAATTACTGAGAGCAACTGTCGACACCAAAACCTACGCAAAAATTTAAATCTAAATTAAAATTCTTTATGGAATTTTCAACAATGTGGCCTAAAGCAACTCCAGTTAAGCGGCGATCTTCTTCTGAACCGTCATTTCATCAAATATGATAGCAAAAAATCTGGCTTTCTTAACGCGTGATATAATGGTACATTAAATTTCTTCTTTACGGCAAGAAATGATATCATTTTGAGTAGTTTTACTAATTAATGTAGCATTAGCCGGAGCAGATTCCAAATGTTTTCGCAGATAATTATCACCAGCATCTATTTGCTTCGGCCTAAACAGGCAATGCTCTAAAATTGCCATAATTTTTTGTACCATCGCTGTTTACAATACTTTTAATATTTTTATCATCCCTATGCGCTCTCAAAGAAATATTTTGTCTACCACAAAAAATAACAGTTTTTGGATTCAAATTAAATTATTTTTTCTAGGATTATTTGATTGATATTTATTTTTGTTGGGCAGGGGGGGGGGTCAGGACCCCGTGAGCCCCTCCCTTGGATCCGCCACTGCAGTGTCGTCGTCGCTAGAATCATTTAAATCAATCCTTAATTCTTCAGTAATTACATCTATAATTAAATATACCTGCAGGCAACAACCACTGTCAGATTACATACTAACATTAATCGCATAAAAATAGAACGGGGGGTTAGACAAGGAGACCCAATGTCACCTAAACTTTTTAATACGGTGCTAGAACATGCTTTTAAGAATTTGGATTGGATGACAAAGGGAAAAAAATAGATGGAGAATATCTAAACAACTTACGTTTCGCCGATGATATACTTATAATAGCTGAAGATCTAGGTATGGCAAGAGAGATGGTACAGGAACTCGTTGTGGCTACAGAAAGTGTAGGTTTAAATATAAATATCTCGAAAACAAAAATCATGACCAATTTGGTACCCAACCAGAACATCAGTATTGGTGGAAAAGAAATAGAACTCGTAGATAGATATAAATACCTGGGACATGAAATTATGATTGGCAGGGATAACCAGACTCATGAACTGAAGAGAAGAATCGGCCTTGGGTGGGCAGCATTTGGAAAACTGAGAGAAACTTTTAAAAGTGAGCTGCCCACATGCCTAAAGAGAAAGGTATTTGATCAGTGCGTCCTCCCAGTCTTGACGTACGGAGCAGAAACACTTACCTTAACAAAAGCAGCAGCTACCAAACTGAGAGTCACGCAGAGAAGAATGGAGCGGTCCATGTTAGGAATAACTCTGCGAGACAGAATAACCAACGAAGACATCAGGAGAAGAACCGGAGTGACTGACATCATCGAGAAGATAGCCAGACTAAAATGGAGATGGGCAGGACACATAGCCAGAATGACAGATGGGCGATGGACAAAGAGGTTATTGGAATGGAGGCCAAGGGAAGACAAGAGAAGCGTCGGTCGACCACCTACAAGATGGACTGACGATTTAAGAAGACTCGATAAAAACTGGATGAGAGCGGCGCAAGATAGACGGGGTTGGAAACATGAGGAAGAGGCCTATGTTCAGCAGTGGACTCTTGAGGCTGGATGATGATGAATTACATCTATCGGACGTTCGTTTTCCAAATACTTATCTTCCACCTTGACAACATGTTCACATACTTTCTTCCAGTTATCTAGTTACTCTAACAAATTACTATTCCACCAACAGTCTAACAGTCTTCTAACTTAAAATAAACATTTTGTTTTGCAACTAAACTTTTTATTTGCGCCCAAACCATTTCTATAGGGTTTAAGTCTGGATGAGATGGCGTAGGTTTTAAAGAAACATGTCCACATTTGTGCAGTACTTTGTCAAATTAATATTGAATATGATCTTGTTTGTGTCGATCGATGGTTTCATATAATTGCGGTTTTAAAATTGACGTTACAAATTAATTTTTTTCTTTGAACCGTGAACCAAGATAGCATATCCGTTTTTTTAGGATTACTGGTGGGTGCTTTTATTAATTTGTACATTATGATATGATGCATTATCAGTAACAACAATAGATTCTACAGGCAAATTCTGGATTAACTGTTCTTTTATCCATTTTTCGTAATTTTCTGAATTAATATCATCATGATAATCTCCTGGCTTGGTTCCTGATTTAAAAATCAAAAAGGCATTCTGTATGAAACTTATCTCCCCACTACTATGTACGATAATCAACCTACTACCTTTTGAAATGTTTTTGCACAATCCTTTGCCACTGTCATCTGTCCAGCTATTTGGCGTAATGTGTTCTACATGTACATAGGTTTCATCAACATATACAATTGACTTACCTTCGCTTCTGTAATATTTAATTTTGTTCAAATATTTAATGCGTAGAGCACGAATATCATTCCGTTATTTTTCGGAACATCCGACATCGGCCCTTTTTTCTACCAGCACCTTGACTTTCTTCTAAATAATGTTGGACTGTGTTGGACACCTCTGGTTCTGTAAACTCATGTGTGTCGATCTGAGAATGTAATAATTCCATTACAAGATTTTCTTTGAATTATGTGATAGATATTTTCTCATTTGCTACCTCTTGGTGTAATATGTATGCGTTTCCCAGTGTCTTACCCATAAGGAGCTCAATTGTCAATTTACGGTACCATTTTAGGCCTTTCCTGAGGGATGATGAATAGGCTTTCATTTGATCAGAGAGATCAATGAAAGCTTTAGATTTGTTATAATCGAGAATTATATTGGGCTTTTGTACTTCACCTCCTCTTTGTTTTACTGTTACAAGTTGATCATTGTGTTTAGTACTAAGAACTAGAACGTCCCTTTTATCTTTCCATTTCAGAACAACAACACCTGTATTACTCTCGGCTGCGACAACTTTTTAGGAGTGTAACAACAAGCAGATTTTTTAGAAGTGTAAGTACTACTTCACTTGCCACCATTTAACCTTAAATTTTTTCAGTACTACTTCAGTACTAAGGTTATATGTGTATCCTTTATCGACACATCATTTGAAAAGCTTGATACCGAACTTGTGCCGTTTGTTTTTATGTACTGCTTAAAAGATAAGCGCCCTCTAAAGGGCACAAGCGTCTCATTTATGCAAAGCTCTTCTTGAGGAATAATAGGGGCTTGAAATGTCAACAAAAGTTTATCGATAAGCGGTTTTATCTTATGAAGCCGATATACTGCGACGGCTTTGTTATTATTGAAATGAATCATTTGAAGCAAGAGCTGAAATCTATTTCTGCTCATCATCGATGTTGAACTGAACAAGCCCCATCCATATAATAATTCCAAAAAATCTCTCAATTTCTTCCGGATTAGCATTTACCCATTTGTTTATTCTTGATCTTCATAAAATATTTTTTGCTTGCACTAGTCGGCATAACGATTTGTTTCAATCACAATATGGTTTATGATGTCATAGGATACCATGAGTTTATAAAAGTGATATGGTGATTTATTATAAAACTGTTCGTATAGTTCCGCTTTTACGCCAGCATTTGCTTCAGAAAATGGAAACGTTTTTAGATATTTACCTTGGACGGGTTTCCATATCAGCTCATCCACTGAATTTGGAATATCCACTCCACTTGAAGATGTAGATGTATTCAGTTCAAACTGTAAAATAACATCCTCTATTGTTTGTGAGATGGTACTGGTAGATACTAGCACAGTTATTGCCTAAGGTATTAGCACAATCTTCTTTCGAAGTCGATGTTCTACTCGTAGTTGACAGAGAAATATCTGTAACAATCATTTGTCATTAGAATGGGTAAATCATCTGTTAGTTTTAAAATAATATTTTGAAAATGTGTAGTAGCCACTACCAAAATTCGCAACATAAGGAAGATTGGTCGCGTTTGTAACTAAAATCAATAAAGCATTCACACTTACCTTCAGCTGATATCCTGCCAGCTCTAACTCTCTTCTGTTTGGGTTTTTTCACAATTTCAAAAGACGAGTCACTGTGACTGCTTTCGGAACCTTTCATATAATAGTGGTCCGATAAGTATACATCTCCAAAAAGCGAATTTTCGTCGTCAGACAATATTTCTTGCACCAGTTTTTGTAATCTTTCATGTTCTTTCTCGTACGCCATTTTTTATCACACAAGCAGTAATTTATTAAGCAAACTATACTTTTTACGAAAACAACACACCGCAAGTAACTAGTTCCAGCCTGAAATAAATGCGGGACACGTGATCTACAGTTTGCTTACAGTGTTGCCAGGGATGGATCCGCGTTGAATACACACGGCCACAACAATAAAATAGGCTTATTGTGGCCGCGTGTATCCAATGCAGATACATACTAAAAATGACGTCATATAACAGCCAAATCATGTTTTTACAGGTTTTTTTTAAACTGGCATACTAAAACCATGTTTTATATTATTTGTTTTCTTCATTTTGACAACTTCGGCCTGTGGAACCCTATTTTTGTGTTACCATGGTGGCACTCACTGTGTTAAAAATCTAGTTAACTTATCAACATCAACATTGATACTTGGAAATTCAAACTTAATTAACTCTCTAAGTAGACGTATTCAAAAAGTCTTTGTATCTATCAACATGAAGCTGACTGTAACGCAAAAAATTGAAATTCAAATAATGATTGGTTGTGGAGATAAAAAACGTACGCAGAAAGAATGGTCTACGATATTTTATAATAAATACCTCTCAGAGACAGTTCTTAGAAAGCCAAATAAAAAAAGTGTCATCCCTACAAAGTTTAGTACAAGAACTTATGGAAGATGATTTTGATAGACGAATTGAATTTTGTGAAATTATAATCGAACAAAATCACAGAGATCCGATGTTTTTAAAAAAGGATCTTTTCTCTGATGAAGCTACATTTCTACTAAACGGTCATATTAATCGTCAAACTTATTGGTACTGGGCTAAGGAAAATCCACTCTGGATGCAAGTGTACCGCACTCAACACCCAGAGAAAGTTATTGTTTGGACAGGAATAATAGATAATAGGATTATTGGACCATACTTTTTCGAAGAAGCCCTAACTAAGAGGTCTTCGATATTTAGAATTTCTTCAAAACTTCTTGCCCCGAATTGAACCGGTTTTTTCCAAGCAGAAATGATTTATGGCTGCAGCAAGATTGGTGCGCCTCCACACTATGCTGTCGTGGTGCGCAACTACTTGAGTACTATAGACACATTATACAGTCGAGATGATCATATTGCAGAAGTAGAATAGCAATACAAAATGAAAAAAAAAAATAAAAGCTTGTGACATGGCTCTACTCTTATTTATTCTCATTCTGATTTCATCTTCACTATTCCTTTTCTTATTAAAAATTGCCTCTAAATAATTGTAGATTTGTACATTCTTGATTTTTTCATTTTCTACATCTAGATCTGGTGTTTCGTCATTGCCCAGTACTCGTATTAGATATTCACATTTTGCCATATTCATATTACGTCCGCCGTTTCATATTCTTCTTTTAATTTCCTTAAGACAGTGAGTGATAAACTACATCCTTACTTCAAACCTTTAGTCCTTTTAAACAGAACGGTAATTGCGGTTCCTATTCTCTTACCATATTATTTTTGAGTCGTCTTCATAATAACTGGATTTACTTTCAAATTCGTCCTTTCCTTCGATAACTAAATTCGGCACGCTATCTTATGCTTTTTCCAAGTATATTTAGACTATATGAGTTTTTCTATTTCTTTTTACTCTTTTTTTAGGTCGATTTTCAATGTAAACAAATTTTCTATGGAGGATCATCTAGCTCTGAACCCGGCTTGTTCTTTAGATTGTTTGTTTTTAATGTCTACTTCTACTAAGTTTCGTAATATTTTGAAGTATATTCTGCCTAATGTTGGTATCACTACTATTCCCCTATAATTTTTTGGATCAGTTTTTATGCCTTTCTTATGTTTGGAGAGATGTAGCACTGTTTCCATTCTTCTGGAACTTTTTCCAGCTATTTAAAATAAGTTTATTTTAAAGTTTAGATTTCCACTTCGGAAATCGTTCTCAAAATACAAGACATTAATAAATTAAACAAATTTTGTTTTTATTACTTGGTAAAAAAAATTCTTCTAATAATTTAATTTCATCTGACTCATTCATATTGACAATTCAGACATATAAAACACAGACATATAGTTATGTTTTAAAATAACATCAGAGTTTGGTATTAATATTGAAAGTAAACTAAATGTAAGACCAAATACTCACCATTTCGGGATAGAATTATGAAGTTTTTTTTTTCTGGTTTTTTCCTCATGATTTACTATGGGATCACTAACAAGAAAATTTTAATGTTATGATTGTATGTGGTTGTCTTTTTAAAGACAAATCACATGTCATGATTTTTCTGACAGGTATTCTTAAGTTAAAGTTAATCGAATGAACTATCTTACAATTAAGTCGTCCCAGGAACGTAACTCAAAAGCATTGGCAATATCATTTTAAAGTTATCTAGTTTATAATATATAATATTTTTTTGTGAATTGTCAATATGAACGAGTTAAATAAAATTAAATTAAGATAATTTTTTTACCAAGTAACAAAAACAAATGTTTTGTATTTTGAGAACGATTGTCAAAATAAACTTATTTTAAAGTAAAATTGTGGTTTATTTCCATAAAATTAGTAAATTGCATTAAAATTTCACAATAAAATAACTTCAGAACAATATCAGTAAAATAATCTGAGAAGCATTCAACCAGTTTCTGTGAACCATATTTTATTACCTCTGAATGTACTCCACGACTTTTTTCTGAGATTAGTTTTTTAATTTCATGGGTACATTTTGGTTTACTGTTTTTGGTGAAGTGATCAGTGTAGATTGTTTGACAGCCTGTTGTAGTTTATTTATAAAAAACTCTGCAATTGCCTGTATTTTTTATTTCTTTTTAAGTCGAATGTTTAGGTCTATATACTGTCACTAGGTATGCTGCGCCAATTTGTTTTAGCATTATGTAGTCTGGTTACTAAACCTAGGGAATTATTAAAAATCATTGATGAATATATTATTGATGTAATGGTTAAACTATTCAATCTAATATATCAGACTGCCACAATCCCCAGACAAAAATTGAAACTAATGCTATGCACGACAAAAAATGCCGCTTTGAGTAGTACAAGGAGCTGGTTGTTTTGAAGGATATTTTATATCGCTTCTTGTGTGCATGATTGGATATGCCGTCTTGTCCGCGAATCTAACTTCTATTAAAATCGTTTTATTTGTAAATTCTAATCTATGAATGACTATAGAATTTCCCGATGTCATTTTATTTTGTTGATAAACTCGTTGCGAATCATTTTGTACTTTTAACTTATAATCAATATTGGGTGTATACAGTGGCGGCTGGTGTGGTAAAATTTTGGGTAGGTCAAGCCATTGTGTATTCAGAGAGGGAGGGGTCACGGGGTCATGACCCCCCCCCTTAAAAATATTTGGTAACCCACTTATCCTATTGGTGGTAAGACTACAAGTGACCTTGCATCAGAGAAAAGTAATCACCCTCAAGATCCATGACCTCTCCAAAAAAAATTCTGTAGCCGCCAGTGTGTGTAATACATTTTTTTTGTGTGAGAGTGAAAATCTTTTTTTTTTTTCGAATTTTAAGATTTTTTTTTTAATTTATTTGGGCAACCGTGCACTTGTTTGCAATTGTGTTGTTTGTTTAAAAATATGTTACAATTATAGATTATGTTACATATTTTTTTATCATAATTTAAAAGATAATTTATATTACAATTCGATAATTACGTTACAAGTGACAACGATGGTCGACGTAGGCCCGATCGTCTGGTGCCTAAACAGCAAGCATAAAAACGATAATATAAATCGTTGTCCGGCAAGCTGCTTAACTTCAAACGCTTATTGTACGGGGATCTTATGTGGCTCGGTCGGCCAGTTCCGATCGGGCCTATTAATGATATTTAAAATGCGTGAATACGATTCGATGTTTTCTGTGGGAATATAATAACATAGTTGTTTTAACGGACGCAATGTATTGAGTAATTTATTTAAAAGTTATTTACGTGCATTAACATAATTTTTGAATATGTGTTTATCAATTTTAAAGCTCTTAAAATTATTGGGTAGGCCCGGCCTATCCTACCTACCCCCAAAAGCCGCCACTGGGTGTATAGTAACTTGCAGTCGAAGTCAAATTTGACCAACATGACACAAAATAAATTATTAAGTCTACTAGACAGATGGGACTGAGTTCAGTGAATAGAGTACACATATTCATTCACGATACGATAATGAATTTATTTTGTTCTTTCATTTTTTTCTTTTGGTCTTTTGAATTATAATTGTGCATTGTAAGCGTGATTTGTACGCCGTGATCTGGAATTGTTTCTTCAGCAATTGCGGCAGACTATTAAGTCTTACATAACCTGTGTAAGACTTAATGAAGATACTGGGACCTTTCGTATTGAAAGAGGCGTTCGGCAAGGAGACAACATGTCTCCTAAATTATTTACAACTTTGCTAGAATACGCTTGTAAAACAATAGATTGGAACGAAAAGGGCATCAATGTAGATGGAAAATTTTTAAATAATCTTAAATTTGCAGATGATATCGTCCTTATTGCAGACAGCTTTAATCAGGCACAGATAATGCTCCAAGAACTCCATACTGCCACAAAAAGAGTTGGTCTTAAAATAAATTTTTCAAAAACATAATTTATGACAAATTTAGTCCACAACAAAAACATCTCAGTAGAAGAGTAAGATTCCAACGTGTCTGAAAAGAAAAGATATTTAATCAGTGTATTTTGCCAGTGATGACCTACGGCGCAGAAACCCTAACACTTACAAGAACAACAGTGAGTAAACTACAAGTTGCGGAAAGGGCAATGGAGACAATAATGTTAGGGATTTCTCTACGTAATAGAATACCCAATGCTTCTTCTTCTTAACGTGCCCTATCAAGTCCCCTTGACGTTGGTGATTAACATGGCGAAACTGTCTCTGTCTTGAGCTATTCTAAAGAGTTGCTCAGCTTTCCTCATTCCTGTCCACTCCCTGATATTCTTCAACCAAGAGGCCTGCTTTCTACCAACTCCTCTGCGTCCTTCGATTTTACCCATCATAATAAGTTGAAGAATATTATATCGGTCTCCCCTTACTACGTGTCCAAAATAGGCCATCTTTCTACATTTGATGTTATCAAGCAGCTCGCGAGCACCATTTGCTCTCTCAAGGACTGCCACATTTGTCAGCATAGCCGTCCATGGAATTTTTAGTATACGTCTGTGCAGCCACATTTCAAAGGCCTCCAGACGATTAATGGTGGATATTGTTAATGTCCATGCTTCGACACCGTATAAGAGGACTGACCAAATGTAGCATTTAACCATGCGCTTTCGAAGTTAAAGTTGCAAGTTATCATTACAGAAGAATGACTTCACTTTTAAAAATGTCGTGCGGGCTATCTGGATTCTACATTTTATCTCTTGATCTGGATCTAGTTGTTCAGTAATATGGCAACCAAGATACTTAAAACTGGACACTCTTTGAATTATATGACCATCAACTTATAATCGTGCATCTTGATGTGCTAAACGGCTAAACACCATGTGTTTTGTTTTTGAACAGTTTATGTTTAGGCCAAACTCTCTTCCCACTGTATCAATGGCATTTAAAAGGCATTGTAATCCATTCATGTCATCACTTAAAATAACTGTATCGTCTGCATATCTGACTGTGTTTATCAGAATTCCATTAACTTTCACGCCCCATTCCAAATTATGCAGCGCTTCTTTAAATATTATATCTGAATATAAATTAAATAACAGTGGGGATAATATACAACCCTGTCTGACACCTCTTTGTATTTTACATATTTCTGTTGATTTTCCGTTTATGCGAGCTGTCGCTGTTTGACGCCAGTATAATGCTACTATACGCAAAAGATCAGGAGTAGCAGGCGTTATTGAAAGGATAACAACACTAAAGTGGAACTGGGCAGGTCATGTAGTAAGATCAGTTGATGACCGGTGGACAAAAAGAATTTTGGAATGGAGACCCCGAATACAAGCTAACAGAAATAGAGGTCGACCTCCAACGAGATGGACAGATGACATAAAAAGAGTGACTACAAATTGGATTCAGATGGCGCAAAATCGGACTTAGTGGAAAAGCATGCGAGAGGCCTATGTTCAGCTGTGGACTGATTAAGGTTATGCAGGATTGTTCGTAGACTTCAGTAGCTACGGTCAATTACTGCTTCTGCTGCAATCATCTTGCTTGAGTATTTTCGCTATTTGTAGTCGTCGTATATTCTCCTGGATCTGTCGCTTAGTCCAATTCAATATTGGAATTTTCGTAGTCGTGTGGATAAAACAGTAGAGATACTTGTTTGGGTTTTTAACAAACTGAGTGTCGTACTTAAATCTCATGAAATCCTGAATAAATCTCGTGAACGGATTCAGCTAATTTTTTTTATGATTTTAGACTGTTTTTCTTTGGTATTTATACTCTTCACCAAAGGTTTACTCAAACTTCTCTTTTGGGCTTATACCGGATAGAAGAGTGGATTTACATCAACACCATGTTGTAGTCTTATGTTTTGTGAACATTTTGTTTGTTTTTTTTTTAATTTCGCTGATATCTCTTAAAATAAAGAAAATAAAAGGTTGTATTTTTTAACATGTGTTTTAACCAGAGATATGTAAGAGAGGGGATATGACATACGGTGAAGATGGGTTTATAAATATTTTAAACTTTTTTGTGTGATTTTTTATATTAGTTCAAAGTGACGTTAGCATGGCTTTAATATTATAATTATATAATTATAATATTATGGACCTGCCGGTCGCCATATTGGATAGTACATCGTGTCAAATTAAGTGGACCCATTTAGTAAATACAAAAATATCGTTTGTGTCATGGACGTATAAACACAGATGTTTATACGTCCATGGTTTGTGTCATAGCCCCTCTTTTACATACCTCTGGTTTTAACTAAAGTAATACTAAATTAACAATAAAAAATAACGACAGACAAAACTTTAAAAACAGAAAGAAACATAACGTAAACTAATATCGCGTGTTTCCCCTCTACTTTTAATAATAGTTCTGATTAGACTTCGTCAGCCACTTACTGCTTCCCTGTAAGATGTAGAAACTAAGGCTATTGATATCTGAAACTCCATAGATCAATATCAAATAGCCCGCTTAATATCCAGAAAGCTTAGGCGATGAGGAGCTGTTATAAAAAGTAAAGGGGAAACACACGATATTAGTTTACGTTGTTGTTTTCTGTTTTTAAAGTTTTGCTGTTGTTATCTTTTATTGTAAATTTAGTATTGTTTCAGTTAAAACACATATTAATAAAATAAAACCGTATATTTTCGTTATTTTTAAAGATATCAGGGAATAGAATATGGTTTCGATGTAAACCCACCCCCTCCTCCATACAAGGTGTCTCAAACTTAGCATAAGAAAAACTTTTTTCCGCCCGGTATAAGCCCAAAAGAGAAGTTTGAGTACAACCTTGACCCTCAGTGTCAAAACCAAAGAAGAAGTCCAAAATAATAAAAAAATTAGCGAAATCCGCTAATCCGTTCACGAGAAAATCAACTATAAAAAAAATGAGCATAATTTTTGATGGTGCAAAACTTTTGCGGTAAATGCCCTGCATCTCTGTCTAATGGACCGGGTTTATCGACCACGTGACCGACCTTCTCATTGGTCATTTAGGTCACGTGGTCGATAAACCTGGCAAAATTAGAAACAGTTACAGGGACTGCTTTGCGTCAGTCTCTCTTTTGCACTGAAGGAATGGCTAGTATTGCAACGATCAGTCTATCTTGTATTATATGTCTATAGTTTTGGACAAGCATAAATAGAAAGACATGGAACAATTGGAGATTATATCTACTAGTTGACAAGTGAAGGCTTAGCAAAAGAGAGAAAGTTGAGTCACATCCTGTTTAGATTATTTATGATTCAAATCAATTGAGTGTTTTTGAATTTCGATACCTACTCTGAACATCCATGGATAGTATAGTGTGATGATATACAGGTATGTATACGTTCAGCCAAGCAGTAGCCCAATCTACTGTACAATTGCCTTCGGGTGTTCGACATTTTGGGTATTATGCTTTGAAAGGACTGAATGATTTTTTGACGTAATTCGTCTAAATTTCCGACACGTTCATACTCATGTCAGTAGATTTGTTGCTTCACATAACCCCATACGAAAAAGTCCAAAGGTGCAATATCAGGAGAACGAGGTGGCATATTTATGGTACCTTTCGTACTAATAACTCTACACTAGTGGCCAAAATTCTGGAAACTTTACAAAAATTATCGTTTTTTTAGCTCGTCTCGTCTCATGATCATGATTTATATAGTTTACCATTACAATTACATTTTTATTTTATTGTTTTATATTCCTGCATAATATTTTATGTATTTCTCACTCTTTTTTTATAAACATCATTATTTAATAAAATATGGAACCAAATTCAAGCGAAACGCCAAAAATCCGAGATTTGTGAATGGCAACATTGGCAATACTGTATTGCGTCAGGGTTTTGCTAGTCAGTCAACAACCCAACTGGAAGCAGTTAGGTGGCCTTTAGTACAGTTTCGTGCGGCTTCGAGTGTTTATGAGTGACATCAGGTAGTTGTTACTAAGGTGATATTGTTTAAATGTCGGAGAGGAATTCATCAGCGTCGATTCAACGAAAATGGCAACCAGAAACCCAAAACGTGTTGACTGGTCGCCAGGAAAGAGAGCCAAAGCAATTATCCTTCGAGAAGAAGGTTACACTTATCAAGAAATATCAAACAAATTGGGTGGTGGCGCCACAAAATCAGGTGTAATGAAAGTTTGCAAACGTGGAACGACAAAATCAGCAAAAAGATCTGGCAGAAAACCCAAAGTTAGTCACTACGATGTGCGTAGAATATGCCGACTTTCTTTAGAAGATCGTCGCAGATCCGCAAAAGATATTAACGGTATTGTCAAATTAACTGGATTACAAATATCGGACCGCACTATCAGAAGAAAGTTGTGTGAAAATGGATTGCGAGCACGAATTCCTAGAAAGAAGCCGTTCCTGAACAAAAAACGGAGGCAAAAACGAATTGATTGGGCTTTGGCACACAGAGGGTGGACAGAAGAATAATGGAGTAAAGTAATTTGGAGTGATGAAACCAAAATCTCGATCTTTGGGAGTGACGGAGTGAAGTTTGTTCGCCGCCGACCGGGAGAAGACCTTTTGCCCCAGTGTACTACGGTCACTATGAAGCATCCTGTGAGTGTCATGGTATGGGCTTGCATGACCACTAATGGAGTTGGACGTTTAGCAGTAATAGAGGGCAATATTAATGCAAAAAAAATATCAGGAAGAGATACTGCAAGCCAAACTGCTGCCGACTATCAGAAATTTGTTCGAAGGGGATGTCCAACAATGCATCTTCCAGCAGGATGGAGCGCCTTGTCATACGGCTAAGACTTCCATGGAATGGTTGAGAAACCATGATGTTACTGTTCTGCCTTGGCCTGGAAATAGTCCCGATCTAAATCCAATAGAAAATTTATGGTCAAGGCTGAAAGTCTTAGTATCACGCCGAAAATCAAGCAACAAGAGAGAACTAATAGAAGCCATTATTCAAAACGCGTTTAGAGTTATTACACCAGAAGATTTGGCTCGTCTCCATGCCTCGCAGAATTGAGTCTGTCCTAAAAAACAAAGGTTATCCTACCAAATACTAATTTTGTTGATAATAATCATTGTACCATTTTTTTTAAATATATCTACTAATAGCTAACGGCTGTTGTTTTATTTAGTTTTAAATTTTTAGAGGTGTTTCCCCCTTAAAATAGATGTTAAATATTAAGTAGAAGCATAAAACGATGTAATAAAATTATAGATAAACTTATAAATAACATAAGACTTGTGAAAAAAGGAATGCTGATAACAAAACGAAAATTTTTGAAAAGTTTCCAGAATTTTGGCCACTAGTGTATATTTAAACGTAATGTTTAAAAAATTTGACACCTCCCTGCATTGTGAGCTGGACAACCGTCTTGCTACAACCAAATTTCATCCATATTAATAGGTAATGCTTGAACTGAAGGAATTATGTGATTTCTCAGGAGATCTAGGTATTTACGACGACACAAAGTGCCCTCAATGAAAAAAGACCAATTACGTTGTCACCTAAAATACCAGCCCAGACGTTGACTTTTTGACGGTATTGTGTATTGTAAAGAAAACTTGTGCCTATTTTCTTTAGAGTACCCTACGGTGACAGATGGATTGTGATGGCCAGTTAAAGAAAAAGAAGACTCATTTGTAAACAAAATTTTTTCATGAAATCTTCGTCACGATTAGTGCGTTCCATCATGTCGCTCACAAAACACCATCCGTCGTTCATAATCAGCAGGGAAATTTTCCTGAGTTCTTTGCAATTTTTAACAATGGTACTTGTTTCTTTTTAAAATATTTCATACAGTTCTGGCACTAATACCAGTTTCTCTTGAAATTTGGGTGCTGTTACAAGGAAAATTGATTTCAGCTAGACTACATACAGCAATTTCACGCTGTTCCTGTTCGTCATTAATTGTACGAGCTTGTTGATTTTCATCTTCATCACTATCCGTGAATTTTCTAGAATTCTTGACACAAACAGTTTTTATAAACAAGCTAATTATGCGTGATGTATGCAGTTTTCAGATTACCACAACCGAATAAAGCACACGGGTTTCTTTGAATACAATTTGGTGGTTGTCTTGTATATTATCCGGACTGACCAAGAAAGCTTTTATTCGGTCAAACCAGTACGTACACTACGTTTTGGTGTTCCCTTATATACAGACCGAAACTACTGGGAATGGTAAATTCCTGAAGTGGAGTACGGTTCTCTTGGATATTTTGTGTAACTTTTTTCTATCGTTTTTTTTTCGATTAAAGATAGACTTACAACGTTCTCTTGGGATCTAAACGTTCTATCTCTACAGCTTTTTCTAGATGTTTCAATATGTTTCCCAAATATTCAGATTCATCTATTCGGCTAGAATATCAGTTAGTTTTTATGACATCTCTCACTGTTTAGTTTTGGGCGATGATTCGATTTGTTCAAATTTAATAACGGTTCGTGCGTATTGGTTTTCAGTATAATCGAAGTGTCCAAAATATTAGTTCAACCAAAACTAAATGTGATCTGTTTGGTATATATTGCCATGGTAAACTGGATCTTCGGCTTTAGAGAATTAAGCAAATTTAAGAAAATTGTAAGCTTACCTTTTCCATGACTCCAGATCACAAAAGTGCCATACACATAAGAAGCTAACACAGTGGTTTTTTAATTGCTGGTTATAACTCTTGTTGTTCAAATATTTCCGTGCACTTCTCATTCCGCGGTCCTCTGAAAATATGTTGTGGAGAACTATCCTCAGAAAGTTTTCCACAACATATTTTATATATTTAAATAAATTAAATCAAACCAGGCATTAACAAAGTACTACACTTTTATTAGAATTTAACAAAATAACTAAACAATTAACTGAAAAAGTAAACAGATTTTAATACTTGATTAATGTCAAAATCTCCTGTTTTGGGCAATTGTCGTAAAACTCTGTTTAATTTCTTCTTAGTAAGATCAACCACAGATCCGTCATCAGTAAAATCACTAAAAATAAAAAGTATAAAGGAGATTTGTATTATGAACTGAAATTTAATATAAATCTTACCTTTGTCCATAACTAAACTTTTCCCATAAAAAATTCGAAAGGTCTTCCAAGATTGGTTCGGAATGAAGCGCAACAAATTGTTCCCTGCAGATCTAAAATAAAAACATGCCATATCGTTATCGTTAAAAATATACTAAACCAGTAGGTGATCTCAGCTTTAAATTTACTTTTAAAGGTACCTTTATTTTTAATTTTATAGTAAACGATATCATACCTTATTCATGATATGTACAGTTGACGGATGTGTCCAATAGCAGTCATGAACGGAGACAAAAGTAATACCAGCTCGTTCACAATGAAGGGATGTTAACATCATATGACTAGAATCCAATGAATGTATAAAATTAGGTGGAAAAGCGTTCTTCTGCTTCATCACATTTGGTTTTCTGCAAACAAAAAATGAATAAATGTATTAAGATAAGCTCAAAAAAATAGCTAAATACAGTATACTCCCTCTATAACGAACACGGTTATTACGAGGTTTCGCTTATAACGAGATACATTAGATGTCCCATGAAATTTCTATTGAACTATAACCGTCTATAGCGAGGCAAATTTGGTTATAACGAGAGAAAATAAGATCCAAAAACGTGTTTTTTACGTTTTTAGTCCGGTCGTGGCTATAAATAAATACCTTTTCAAACAGCCCCTCAATAAACTTAACTGCAGCCCGCAATTAACTTCTTTACAATGAATAAATACAACTGTTTCACATCTTTAGAAAATATATGATAGAATGATACTGGACCATTTAAAGCAGTTAAAAATAACAGAGTTCTTAAAATTGCAGAAGCAATAGTTTATGTTATCCTTGAAAATACGATTTATATATTATGTAGTTGGAAAAAAATTTAAGTACAGCTTTTTTGTTTTAACGTATATCATTGATAATAAAAGTAAACAACTCTTTTATGTTTTAATATATTTCATTGACAATAAAAGTAAATAACTTTTTTTCAAAAACGCCATTCAAACAATATTTATTAGCATCTTATATTGCTCCGAATGACTTCACTATAGGAAGTTAATGGTTTAGAAAACTACAGATTCATATGTATGCACAGTATTATTATTGTCTGATATAACGAGATCGGCTTATAACGAGGTAATTAGTCTGTCGTTACAGTTCTCGTTATAGAGGGAGTCTACTGTATTAACTAGTCAATTAAATAATACCAATATGGAACTTGCATAGTTGTTTATTATAATTTTTCACGTGAAACTTCATAGGCACGCTTAAGAAAAAAAAGTATACTTATAGCTTTAAAGATCTTCCGACCTATTTGCCACTTTTACCATCTCTTAACATCCACCCTCTGAGTTTTGTGGTCCTCTCTAATATTTAAGTTTTGCTTCCCACTTTAACTCCAGCACCAAAAACTTATGATGTTGGCTCAGTCTCAATAGCTATTACATTATAGTCCTTACATTCAAGTATATTTTATTTTCTTCTCGTGAAATAATCGATTTGAGAATGATTTTATCAACTTGTGTATGTGATAAGTTAACTTTTTCTAGTCCTCCATATATTATATCCTCCATTTTAAATAAAATACGCTGCAAAAATGGTCGAAAATTAGGAAAAACACTACTGGCTTGAAGTGTCAGTTGTGTGAATTTTTAAAGCATACGTCGATAGATATATAATAATATACATATTATCATTTGTCAAACGAGTGTCGTATCAAATGTAACTTTGATACCTCGGGTTTTTAACAGATGGCAACAATAATTTCATTCATTTTCATCATTATAATTCAATATAATTAAAGTGCATGCACCTACAACAGAAGGAACAGAAGAAGAGGTAGAAGAACTATACCATAGCATTAATGAAGTCGTGAAAAGGTTGAAAAAGCAAGACCTAACAATTGTCATGGGTGACTTTAACGCCAAAGTCCATAGTTTAAGGGGCAATATGGGGACGCACGTTGTCTTGCTGAAAAAGGACGTCTCGACGGCCGTCGAGATAAGGCAGTAAAGTGGTTTGTAAGATGTCATCAACACAACGCGCAGCTGCCATATTGCCTCGAATAAACACAGGTAATGATGGGCTACCATAGGCAATAGCCCCCCAAGCCATTACTCCAACTGTTCTATGTGCATACCTCTCAATAGCAAACGATATCTTGTCGCTCTCCACGGTGGCGTCTTACCATCCTACGACCATCATGCATTCCTAAACAGAATCGTGATTCATCGCTGAATGCTACATTACGCCATTCTGCCACCCAATGTTGCCATTCTCTGCACCAATTCAAACGTTGATGACAGTGGTCCGCAGTCAAAGGAACCACTAGTCGTGGACGGAATGAAACCAGTCCAAAGGCTCGAATATGACGGTATAGTCTACACATACTAACAGGTCTACCTACTACTTCAAACCATTGGTCAGTAATTTGAAGCGTAGTAGCAAAACGGTCTCGCAGAGCCAGTAATCTAAAGCACCTATCTTGACGCTTTGTGGTACGCCTCGGTTGGCCAGTTGATGTTCTTTGTGTTCCTCTACCTTCGTTTGTCCACACACGACAGACACGCATAACCGTCATTGCCGTACAATTAACGCGACGACCAATTTCGCGATTAGACAAAACCCATATCTCTATACGCAATAGTTCTCCCCTGTCAAAATCGCTAACATGGTGGTAATTTTACTGTCTTCGAACTCGAGGCTTTCTTACACTAAATACAATTAGACTGAGGAATAATAACTAAAAATTTCTATACGAACCGGTTTTTACAAATCGATTTCTTCGCAAAAAAATGTGAATGTAAAACTTTCTTTTACAAAAAGTAGAAAAGATAAAACATTGGTATTGTTATCATAGCATGTTTTAAATATAGTCACTCTGTTGCCAAAAAATTAAGTTCAAGAAATTATTCCTTCTGGGTGTAAGACTTCTAATACCACTGAGTATATATAGAAAACCTCTACAGAGAGAAAGAATTCGGAGCATTCTACAAAAAAGTTAACATATCAACAACAAAGAATTCAAGGCAACCACAAGACAATGCAGAAGTCACAATGGTGACCTATTAACAACAAGGAAAGATGTATTTGAATAGATGGGTGGAATACTTTAACCAGGCACTTAATATAGAGGAGGAAGAAGAAAATCTGGAAGACGAAAGAGATGAGGTAAGGAGAACAGCCGAGAGAGAAGGGGAACCAACAACGATTCTTGAAGTTAAAGATGCAGTTAAAAAACTAGCCAGAAACATATCACCTGGAATAGATCCCAGCTGAACTATACAAAGAAGGTGGCCACGATATATCATAATGGCATTACAGCAGCTTATGAGAAATATGGACACAGAAATCCCTCCCCAATGATTGGAATACTTTGCACCATACACAAAAAAGGAGATATCTTTGGATGCTCTAGCCACAGAGGAATTACGCTTCTAAACGCAGCGTATACAGTATTTTCCACAGTACTATGTCACAGTACTATGTACCATATGCAGAACGGATAGTAGGAAAATACCAGGCTGGATTCAGAGGTGGTAAATCGACAATTCGTCAGATTGCAACCCTGAAACAAACTTTAGAAAAAACACTGGTATATGGCAGATACTCATCACATATTTATAGACTACAAAGCAGCCTACGACTCTGTGAATAGAAGGGAAATGTTCAAAGCAATGAAAGAGCTAGGAATACCAAATCAGTTGGTAAATTTAACAAAACTAACTCTTGAAAGAGTTGAATGTAGAGTATGAATTCAGGGGGAACTGTCTGAACCTCTTAAAATAAATTACGAGCTGCGTAAGGGAGACCCTCTCTCCTGTATACTGTTTAATCTGGCTTTGGAAAAAGTAATACATATGTCACAAATTACAACCATCGGTTCAATATATAATAAATTAGTGCAAATCCTTGCCTATGCTGATGATATGAATTTTGTTGGGAGAACGAAAAACGCTGTAAGAGCGTTACGTATTAAAAGTATCAGCTACAAAAATGGGTTTAATAATAAACACCAACAAAACCTTCTCTTCTTCTTCCTATGCCGTCCCCATTAACGGAGGTTGGCGACCACATTTTTAAAAGCTTCTCTGTCTTTTTCAACGTGGAATAATTCGTCTACAGTCATGTTTGTCCAGTATCGAATATTTCGCAGCCATGACTTCCTCTTTCTACCTATTCCCTTTTTGCCATCGACTCTACCCTGCATGATGACCTGCAGAAGACTATATTTATTATTTCTCAGTATGTGTCCAAGGTATGCAGTCTTGCGTACTTTTATCAACAAAACCAAATATATGAAAATAAGCACGCAACCACAAATCCTACGACCACTTGTTATAGAAAACGACGTCATCGAAGCAGTGAACGAATTTGTATACCTGGGAGCGCTCCTTAACACTGAAAATAATGCTACCGCAGAGATAAACCGCAGAATTTACACGGCCAACAGTCGCTATGTTGGGCTCAATCTCCTCCCTAAATCCACAATTATATCGAGAAATACAAAAATTAAACTCTACAAAATAATACGCCCAGTTAATACATAAGGTTCAGAGACCTGGACTCTAACAAAAAATAACTAAAACATGTTAGGATGCTTCGAAAGAAAAGTACTAAGGCGAATCTATGGAGCAATGAATGACAATGGAGTGTGGAGAATACGATACAACTTCGAACTTTATAGAGTATACCAGGAACCAGATATCGTAGCACATATTAAGATGATCTCCAGGACGTCTGACCTGGATAGGGCATGTAATACGGATGGAACAAAATGACCCAGCTAGAAAAAGGCTCCTTGAAAGATCCATTGGCCAGAGAAGAGGAAGACCCAGAACAAGGTTTCTTGATAACATCGATAAAGACATTAGAAATATGGGAATACGTGCTTGGCGGAGGAAGGCGATGGATAGAGACGACCGTAGAGAAATTCTTGAGGAGGCTAGGACCCACACAGGGTTGTAAAGCCAGGATGATGATGATGAAACTCCGAAAATCGTATTGAAAAAAGATTTTATTTTAAATTAGTGTTATGTTTTTATAAGTAAGTTGCATGGCGGTTATTGTTTCCCAAATATTGACGGGTGATTTGCTTGGCCTCGATCTTTTAAGCATGTAGCCTGGCTTCTAGTTGACAATTCTGAGACTGATGTCTGTACCCTCATAGTGATATCACTTGTGTAAGCAGAACATGGTGAATCGAATTTAAATTGTATTAAAAAAATGCATTAAATAAAATTGTTATATTACTAAGTTAACTTTTATATTTTTTTTTTCAATTTTTTGCTAAAACAATTAAGTTTTAAGACATGTTAGGTTTCGTATGAAGTAAATAATAGGTAACTTATAAGTCAATTAATAATTAACTAACTAATAATTACCTAATAGCCTATTATTGTAATTACCCAATAAAATGTCCAATAACTAACGTTTAAAATGAATGTTCTGACAGAAACAAAAGCATGTGGTAAAAAAATGGTAACTTACTCATATTTGTCCATGATATAATTGTCATAACTAGTGGATGAGCTCGTGGATATTTTTCTATACTTAAAATATGGCTGTACAATAGGTAAACCTAGGGGTGTAACCCATTCGACGTGCTGAGACCCAACTGATGATATGAGTCTTGCACATTCCGTGAACCAGTCTTGAATTTCTCTCGTTGATGTAAACATCGTTCTTAAAGAATCGAAAGTTCTGCCTAAAAATATACAACGGTTATAAAATAGTGTTATTATATGCTTGCGAAACTATAACCTTGGAGATAGAGTATCGAAGACAATAAGAAGCAAATAAAAAAGCTAATATTTCTGATACAAAATTATAACATTGTTATAATATTGTTACGTTATTCTGTGGGTTCAGAAGTACGTACGAAGTGGTTTAACTTAACTTTATTTAACTCAAAAATACAAATACAAATATAATTACTAATTACTAGACTTATGCAAATTGCATGTTTAGCATATTATGCATAAAAATGCAAGAATGTCAAATTTTGCATATTTTTCTAAAAGTGTGCATAAAGTGCATATAACTTTGAATTTTGGTGTTAACTATAGATATTCATGTAATAAATCAACAAATAGCTCCGAATAGATCCGAATAGCAACGAATAAATCCCAATATTTAATTTGATTTCAATATCTCTAGATATCCCAATTTTTGTTATCGTACTGTAATAACTAATAAAAGATAAGAGGCTTATAGTTTTGTCGTTAAATATGGGGGTTACAATATCTGCCAGTTTATACCTCAAGTCGATGTATTTTTTCTTTTCTTAGGCATTTTTTTAATTCCTGGTGATGAAAAAATAGGATTTTAAAAATTCAGATCATTCAATACTTTCCTGAAAGGTCGCTTAACATTTTTTTTCTCGAACAATAACGTTAGTTTGCCTTTAATTTGGCTAAAAACAAAAAATATATATTGGACTTAATTAATTAAGAATTTATGCTCATAGTATTTTTTTTAATACATATAAGCAGAAAAGACCAAGAGCCTCCTGTAAATAAAAAAAGCTTACACAGAAGTAAAAAATTTCTAGTGTATAATGGTATATTTTATTAAAAAAATAATTAAAATGTATCCAAGAGGATTACAATTATTCCAAAACGTTTTAGGTACAGTCGGACTATCATCAGTGAAACATTTTAAAAAGTTGTTGAATCTAGCTACTGAAATAGGCTTAAAAACCTTTAAATTAGATGACAATCATGATTATATTTATTAAAATGATGACACAAGGTCTATAAGATTTCATCTAACTTACCAATCAAGAGTATGTGACTCACTACATTGCCCAATTCTTTCGCCCCTAGGGATAATTCATAATAAAACCTTGGAGTTATCATCTGACCAGTTACAGAACTGTAACTGGTCAGATGATGTAGCGGAAGTTTGGGAAACGTACTGATAAAAGCTATATAAGAATGAGTCGGAGATACATTAGAAAATTAGTAGGAAAACTCGTAGCGGAATTATAATGCCATGATATAGTACCATAAATTTTCACTTTGATTTTTTCATAATGGACTAAGGATTACAGTAATTGTAAAATCTCGATTCCAGCAAAGCCCTAAGGACAAATATCAACAAAAGGTTGATATGCTAGTAATTCGAGGAAATCCATCAACAACATTTATATAATTATAAAAAATATTGAAGGAATTAGAAAAAGAATTGGTGTATTATTTGGTGAAATATTTATAGGGAGGGGTAGTATTACTCGTTAATTATTATTGTTACAAATCAGCAAAACCGGAGTTTATAATGGGAGCTTTGTCAATTATAAAATAAAATTAAGAAAAACTATAAAAATAATGTTATAACAAAACAAATAAAAGGATTGTTGTTGTTTGTTTGGATTTATATAACTGCATACACTGAATTCATTTGCCAATCTACAATTTTTACTCAATTACTCAATAGTCATTGTTTCGTATACAATATTTTCATATTGATCTCTAATATACAGTCTTTTTGTATTTTTTTGGTAATTTGGAACAATTTTTAAGACAAAGCTATAAACAAAAGTATTGGTGATTACCTGTAAGGTATGAAGATGCCGCCCAGACATGTTCCTTTGGAAATTGATCAATATCTTTTAATTGTCGAGCAATTTGAAGTCTAGCACCGTATCGAGTGACGCCATATACTGTTGTCATGATCGTCTGCTTAATGACCTTTCTTTTAATAAAACCTTCTAGAACTTTGGCAATCTGAAAAAAATATATAATTAGTTGTGGTTTGGCCTTTAGATAAAGAACTGGTTGGTTGCCTACTTCATTGAATATTGAATACAAATCTTGTCATATCGATCTTTATTTTTTTATGTTTTTTGGATTGTGGTCTTAATTATTTGAACTATTATTTCGTACATACCATTAAAATCAATAAATAAAATCAAATAAGTAAAATTAAAAGACGCATAAAATTATCTTGGGTAGCATTCGACACGTAAAACTATATTTTGAAGAACATTGGTACATACTTATGTGTCTAAAGCATATGAGAATTGTATCTTACCAGTGACTATGGACTTTAGACCACGGAATAAAAGCCATAGCACGTAACTTGTCTTTAAAAAGACAACCATAGGCCATGAAAACAAAAACATTCTGCTGTTAGTGATTCCATAATAAATCATAAGGAAAAAACCAGGAAAAAAACCTCATAATATTATCCCGACATTTGCTATTTAAAACACATAAATGATATAATAATTTTTTCTGACGGATATTCTCAAGTTACAGTTGATTTCATGTAATCGAATGAATTATCTGACTTAAGTCGTCCCACGAACGCAACTCAGCAATATTGGCAATATCATTTTAAAGTCGTCTACTTCACAATGTATAATATATGTGTGAATTGTGAATATAAATGAGTCAGATGAAATTAAATTATTAGAAGAATTTTTCACCAAGTAACAAAAAACAAAATTTGTTTAATTTATTAATGTTTGTATTTTGAGAATGATTTCCGAAGTGGAAATTGAAACGTCAATAGCTTTCAGTATCTAAATATTTTGTATAGTTATTTTTAAAGAGATCGTATTTAAACTTATATTTTAAAACAACATAAATACATTGAATAATATCGTACCTCTATCCCATTTTCGGCATCACAAACCCTCTGCTGTTCAACCAATTTTACTACTGCGCTGTAAACATCCTGAGGTTTCTCTGACGGAGCTAAATTCACACTGTAAGCTCCGCTACTATCCCTTCCGAGAGCAGCATAATGTTGTAAACCATTACAACTACCGTCTTGATGGATCGGAAAATGACTTAAAAACTTTTCGGGTTCTGAAGAACGTACAATATCGGCGATTTCCATGCAACAGGAAAGAGTCTGCCACGGTTCATCCGATTGAGCCCACCAACGTCTACCTGTTAATGGTTTGTCAGCAGAATCAAGGATTTCTGGTAGTATGTCATTCGCATATTTTAACCTGAAATTTTTTTTAAATAAATATAGAGACATATAAATAACGAGCACAACCCAATACAATTTTCTGACAAACCCTTCAAAATCAATTATCAAAATTATAATATTAATTACATACCACTATATTTATATTAGTAGAAACTAGAAAACCCAGCGATCTTTAAAAGAGCGACTTACACAAGTTAATACATTTCTTATTATTAAATTTCTTAGTAGTTCATAATTTTGTTCTGGAACAGTTTATTGGATCCATCAATGTTTTAAATATATTTCGAAACATCAAATAATTATGTCACCATTTATTATTATTTCCAAAAATATATTTAAAACATTGATGCATCCAATAAACTGTTCCAGAAAAACGTAATGAATTACTATGAAACGACATAGATTTAGTTTAGTTGCTTACCTTTCTTTAACAGAATCGTTCTTCTTCAATCCAGTCAAATTAATAAGATGAATTTTTATCCAGTCAAGTCCATGTGGTCCGAGAGGTCGAGGTTCGGCAAAAATCAGCATAGATCGAGCCAGATCGGAACCTAAATGGTTCAAATGTGGCGGTACGGGATAAACCCTTCCTCTGAAGTCCATATTATGAGGTAACCAAAAAATTGTATCACGAAACTAAAAAAAATTGTTTTATGAGAAAAAGATCTTGACTTAAAAAGGAGCAAACCGCCTTAAATTGTATATAATTGCTAGGGACCTTAATGCAAAAATTGGCAAAGAGCAATTTTTCCAGCCAACTATAGGATATGAGAGTTTACATGAAGTGTCAAATAATAACGGGTTGAGACTAATAAACTTTGCAAGTACTAAAAACATGATAGTAAGAGGAACAAGATTTCTCCATAAAATAATATACAAAGGAACCAGATAGATCACATCCTAATACATGAAAGGCGTTCTTCCCACCTCATGGGTGTCAGAAGCTACCGAGGTCCAAACATAGATAGTGACCACTTTCTTGTAATGGCAAAAAGCAGAGGAAGAATATCAAACCTAAAGAAGGATAAACATATGAAACAAGACAGAATTAATATTGATAAGCTGCTCATTGAAACCGTTGCGAGAGAGAATAGGAGACAAGTGGATGAGGAAATAGAGAGCCTGGAAGCGGGGGAAAACGTGGAGAAATTATGGACAAAATGTAGAAACATAACTGAGAAGGCATCGGAAATATTGGGGAAAACCAAACCAGTTAAACAAAACGAATGGTTTGACGAGGAGTGCCAAGAAGCAATATATAACAAAAATAAAGCATACCTAAAGACAAATCAAGCTAGATGCACAAGAGCAAAGGAGGAATACCGGACCCTAAGAAGGGAAGAAAAAAGATTACATCGAAAAAAAAAAAGGAATTTGAAGAAAAGCAGTTAGAAAACATAGAATGGCTAAGAAATCAAAACGAAACAAAAATCAATCGAAACTCACAAGTTCTACAGAAATGTAAACAAAATGAGTAAAGACTTTTAGCCAAGAATAGGGAGCTGTAAGGATGGAGAAGGAAATATCCCAAGTGATCCGCCTCAATCTTGAACCGATGGGTTAAATTTTTCGACGCAAAATTTAACGGCTATTATATCGAAGAAGCATATAACGCCGTAGCAGATCGAAATGATTGGAATCTATTTAACCAAAACGAAAAACCACCTACCACTGAAGAGGTTGCCCCAGCCATTAAAAAGCTTAAAAATAATAAAGCACCAGGAACTGATCCAATTTGTAGTGAGCTCTACAAGAATGGTAGCGACGCCCTGCTATAAACACTGTATAAACTTTTACTTCTTGTATGGCAACATGAGAGCATGACCAAGACTTGATATGCCCGTTACTTAAAAAAGGCGATCCAGTTCCGGTGTGACAACTGCACAGGTATAACCCTGTTAAAAACTGCTTACAAAATACTACCATATATTCTCTACGAAACGCTATAAGTTTACACAGTTGGCATAGTTGGAAAATACCAGGCCAAATTTACTCCAGAAAAATCAACAATTGACCAGATTCATTCAATAGACAGATCCTCGAGAAAACATTAAAATTTAACATTAAACCCTATGACCTATTCGTCGACTTCAAGGCCGCATACGACAGTGTCAAGAGAACAGTATCTACTATACCAACAATCAATGCGTGAGTTTAGTATTCCAGAAAAACATCCGATTAACGAGAATGACAATGCTCAACTTAAAAGCCAGTGTTAGGGTACAGGGAGAAAACTCTCGATGATTTGAGATAAAGGATGGACTCAGACAAGGGGATGACCTTGCTTGCCCTCTATTTAACACTGCATTAGAAAAGCTGGACACAATACTAATGACTGACAACATGATTGCTAAAAAGTTAAAGACAGGAACACCTGTAGGAAGAAGAAGCAGAGGCTGACTGCGAATTAGGTGGTTAGATGGAGTTGAGACCGACTTAGGGATACTAGAGGTAAGAAGATGGCTACACGTTGCCAGAAACCGAACAAAGTGGCGACTAATCTTAGAGCAGGCCAGGATCCACAGAGGATTGTCGAGCCAAAGATGATGATTAACTTTGTTATAAAGTTTGCAATCATAGCTAGGGGTGCAGGAGGGGGCTAATAAAAAATTCTCCATTTTCGACTACCAAAAAGTAACGTAAGACCAGCTCAGCAAGCACAGACACCTCGCGTAGAGCAAGGAGCAAAAGTTGACTTAATCTTGATGTTCAGTATGCATAGGAACTGCGAAAGCATGGGCTATCGATAATTTTGCCTTGAGAAGTTTTCAGCAGAAGGTACCTATTGAAAATAATATATATTCTGAGAATTGTCTGCCAGCCGATTTAAATTTAACAGTACGTTTATGTGCTGAAGTATTATTAAAATTATTAACTGATACACGTAAAGGTAGTTGCTCTCTCTTTCTAAGCATCACCAATTGATTCGTCAATTGATAAAGAGAAATTATCAATAAAAGGGTAGTCATTATTATTAATAGATGGTACATTTCTACAAATTCTCTATTATTTTATCATAAGAAATATTTATGTACCTAAATTAGTCAAAATACGCATAACCCTGTACTTTATATACTTACATGATTCGCCAAAGATAATCTGTACAAACAATCACACCACAATGAATACATTTCAGCCTTTTTTCGTCTATATTGCATTCTTTGTTTAAATAAATGGTACCTTTCGGTCTTATCCATTTCAGGAGTGGCAATTGGTGGCGGTATTAACGAAGACGTCGGTTCAGGAACATCTAAGCTTGACGATCCACCATTATTAAATACCTAAAAAGCATAACATATACAAAATAATCTAGCCTTTTTTACTGGCGTATGAATTTGTAATTTTTGGATGCCTTTGATTCTGAAGAATAATTCTTTATGCGTCATATATTTTTAACACCAAATGTATAATAAATTTTTAACACAAAAATTTTACTTGTTGTTACAGAGAGCAATTTATCCGAAGAAAATAAGGCTGTACGTTTCATTTGTGAACAAATTTCAATTTTAAAAGGAAAAATAGAATTAAAAACAGACAAAATGAGATCTTTATTAGTAATAATCTGCAAGAAGCTGACAATACTTGTCTGGATTGTCAAAATGTGTGAAAGCAAAAATGTCCGACAGGTTATGCTAAATAAAGAATGAAACTAATTTATAGAAACTTTTCAGAACAGACGCACAAACAACAAACATTCTGCACTTTTCCTCTGTTGCGATTACTACTGCTGTCTACCGTATTACATGTTTTTTAACTTTTTTACCATTAAAATGTGTTCAAATAAATTTAATATAAGTGACTAAATATTTACTTACTTCTAATATCACATCTAAAATTTTGGTATTAACCTTCCATGGAACTGACGCCAATTGATTAAGAGCATCTAAGCTTGGGTAAAGTTGTTGCGAACCAACTTCATTGAGTCTCCCTTTCTGACTAGTCGCCTGTGTAGGCAGCCTGATCACATCACAAGGGGATACTAAATACCCACCTAAAATCAAAATAATATTTTTAGCTGTATATTTATTTATATCAAAAAGTTTTCTATCTAGTTATACCTATCACAATAAACTAGTAAAATCATATCTTAGTATAGTATGGCTAAAATTACTTGAAACCAAACACTCGCGATCAAAATCCCTTATTATCAACCAATATATATAACCAAATATATATATATATATATATATATATATATATATATATATATATATATATATATATATATATATATATATATAATGTGTGAGATTAAAATCTCACTGAAATGAGGATATCGGCCAAGGAGAAATAAAAAATGAAAAAACTATTTCAATCTTTTAATAGAAAACGTTTCGTGTAGTATTTCTGCACTTCTTCAGTTCTAATGATTGCAAAGTCATATATAGATCTCAAACAATGTCAAATGCATATGTTGAGGTGTTACAAAATACATTTAATAAAAACAATACAAGTTACAGTTAGAAAAAACACATTTAGAGTTTTTTTAAAATTTATACAAACATTAAAAAGTCACAAAAATGTCACAATATGTTAACAAGAACAGTATAATATAATACAATAATTCTATTCTATCGTTGATGTAAAATTATCGAAACATGAAGCCAGGAGAATCAATTTGCGTGTGGGGAGGCATATGTTTTGACGGTCGTACGGACTTAGTCGTCTTAATTAATGAGACAATGACTGCTACACGATATCGAGACAGAGTGATAGTACCAATAGTTGTTCCATTTTTTGGTGCAATAGGCGAACAATTTGTTCTGATTGATGATAATGCTCGCCCTCACCGTGCGAGAATTGTCAACGAGTGTATAGAAGCTCATGGCATTACAAGAATGGAGTGGCCACTGTGTTCACCTGATATGAATTGCATTAAACATGTTTGGGCCGAAATGTCTAGGCAACAAAACAGGCTCCTTTAACCGCCCCAAACCTTAGATCAGTTGGCCAATACATTACGCGCGATTTGGGAACGTATACCGCAGCAGTTCATCAATAATTTAATAAGAGGTTTTCCAAATAGAGTTAGAGCACCAGGGCGACAGAGGTGGACCCGCACACTATTAATTTTTCTTTTCGGGATATTAGAAATTGAGCAGGAATAGAAATTTTAGGTTGTTAATTTTACAATTTTTGTTTATTTTCTATTTTTTTTTTTCTTAAAGAATTTCTTTCTTTCGGTTCATCTGTATGAAAATACGAAGTAAAAATAAATCTTTATTTATATCACTCCATTTTCATATCAACAAAAAATAAAATACACATTTTCATAATATCTACTTCAATTGTTGAAAAGTGTAGCTTATATATATATATATATATATATATATATATATATATATATATATATATATATATATATATATATATATATATATATATATATATATATATGTTGAGAAGTGTAGCTTATATATAGTCTAATTAGATGGTATTTTATAATAGTATGAAATCGATACTTTTTAAGCGGATTATTACGGCTTGTTTGAAGGGATTAGTTGCAAACAAATGCCATAACCGGCAAGTTAATCAAAACAGGTAGTTGGATGGTAAAAATATACCGGACATCTTATTAACACGGCATAAAATTATTTCCTAAGACGAAGATTTCTTCCAAAAAATAAACTATATACTGAGTGTTTTACAAAAATTAGAATTATAATATGTGATGATTTCTGGTTTTTGTACAAAAATGTTTAGAAAATAATAGAAATCATATTTTTTCTTTTCTTGTTTTGTTTTGATAGTAATACCAAAGAATATATACCATGCATATAGAAGGATCTTTCACTGTTATTTTTTAACGTCAGCAAAGGTTGATCATACGTTAGAAAAAAGAAGCAAAGGTGGATCAAGATTTTAGTTCCTTATTAGTACCACCAGGGAGCGGTCATGTCAGCGCTATTATTGCTCTAAAATATGAAAGAGTGGGGCAACAAATGCAACTTTAGATATTTTTATATGTAGATGCCGCGTGGTCGTAGAATAGCATTAAATGTTTGCGTTTTATAATTTTTTTTTAAGAAAATAATATTATTTTAACTTTTAATAAATGAATCTTTTTAGAAAAAATATTATGATTCAAATTTTTAATTGAAATATGTAAAAATCTACAAATAATATAATTAAAACTCTTTTCTTATAAACTATAAATAAAATTAATTAAAAGTCAATCATCGAGAAAGACAGCTCAAAAAAGTGTAAGGTGTTTCGATCAAAAAATAATTCCTGATCTTGTTAGTATGCTAGA
The DNA here is from genome assembly GCF_040954645.1 of Diabrotica undecimpunctata. Lineage (NCBI taxonomy): Eukaryota > Metazoa > Arthropoda > Insecta > Coleoptera > Chrysomelidae > Diabrotica > Diabrotica undecimpunctata. The sequence continues at coordinate 119,029,973 of NC_092805.1, forward strand.
ATTGCTTTTTAGCACATACACCAAAGAATTATTTTTTACAATTTGCAAATTCGAAATTGTGAAGTATAATTTCGGATTTTTAAATTAAAACATAAATAAGTAAGTCTCAAATAACGCCTCACTAGAGCTCAACAAAGGAAGATAAGAAAAAGACAAAAATGGCTGCTGGGACATAGACCATAGCAAATCCTAACAAATCCAAATCAGCAACACCCGACGATAAAAAAAAAACTTCGGGAGAATACCATCACTTCCCTCGTAACAAAGTTGCTAAGAAACCAAGGTGCTCTAACGAGCAGACTAGGTCATAAAGCACCATGACAAAAGTATTCAGAAGAATCAATATATGAATACTCAACTAGATCGGGCTCAAGCAAATTTGATCATTAACAAACTAGAGCAAGCACTTGATGAGACTTCTATCTGAGATCAACATGAACTTCTGCAGTTCCATAAAACATCGTTTAGGGACCCTGTGGGTGAACTGTGTTAATGAGTATAAAAAAAATGGACGACTGAAGTGGTGAAAACTATTGCGGGCCTGTGGGAGGGAGTAAACTTAAATATAATTGTTCCAAATAATATGTCTCGTCCCCGAGAAAAAACTTGATGAAGAAACTATCAGGACCCGTCTAAAGAGGCAAAATCAAGACCTTAACACAGAAAACTGGTTGTGATCTCTGTTCCACAGACTGAACGACAGTAAAGATAAAGGTTATAGAGGAAGGAGTTATGAAGGAGATAGTTCTAAGATCAGCATACCTCCCATATGATGATCCCGAACAACCATCAAGTTGGAACAGTTAGTGAGAGATTGCATGAAAAATGAACTGCAATTAATTATTGGCTATGATATGAATGCTTACCATCTGACCTGGGGCAGTACAAATACCAAACTGTTAAAAAATGGCATGCTTTAGATGACGTGTCTTGTTCAGATCATCGAGACAGGCAATGAGCATATCAAGAAAACTTATCGTAATCCTCGTAAAACAAATTGGGAAGTATATCAAGCAGACCTGGAATATTGTTTAGGTAAGATTAAAGGGACGATAAGGCATACATTGAACGTAGACATGGCCGCCGTACAATTTCATTGTCATGCCAGCGCTTAAAGATAACTGTGTTTAAGCGCCGTGAGGAATTTCAACGGGAAAGTATCCTGGTGGAATGACAATCTTGAAAATTAAAGGACAAAAGTCAAAATTGTCTAAAAAGTTTTATGAAAAGTTCTGAGAAAATTAAATTTTTGGTTGAAAAATTTTGAAATTTTTTAAAAATGTTTCGTTAATTTTTGGGGCACGAAACCAGTATAAAAAAAAGTTATGTGACGGTTTTTCGTAGTGTTGGAACAAACCTATTTTTAATTCAAAGTTATAAAATGTTATTTACATGTAATAAAAAAAAAATAAATACTTTGAATATTGTAAATATCATACCTTTTTAAGTTTTAAAATTAAAAATTTAAAAATTGAATATATTAAAAATAAAGATTTTGTTGTGAAAAAAACAAAAAAGACTGTTTGCAAATCAATGGCATTGGAATTTGAATACAAGTAGATGCATAAGTTAAATAAATTGCTCCGTTCATACTCCTTTCCCACTTCCCCCTAACTACATCTTTCATGATGGTTTTAAGCCGACGGCCACGGTTTGAGTTTACGCAGTCACAACCGTTCAAATCACCCATTTGAACTGCCCTTCTACATGCGTCTATATTCTTTGGTAATACATATTGATGATTTTAAATACAGTGATATATACCCATTTATTAATCATACATGAGCATATATTTAAAATATAGTCGCAATTGATTTTAGACGAAAATATACAAAAGGCCTTATTAAAAAAATGGGAGTACTTCTGAAAGTATATTAAAAGTGAATAAATAATAATACTAGTTTGTAAAATATTCTTAGGAGAGTTTTGGAAAGTTAATCAAAACAGTTTTGACTTATTTTATCTTTTTAAATAAGCAATATATTACATGTAAGAAAACATCCATAAACTACGTCGTAGAGAAGGAGGAGGCTGGGCTTATTACGACGGCTTATTATTACGAAGGGGAGGAGGGCAACATTTTTTACGATGTAGTTTATGGATGTTCCCTAAACTTAGAACATCCAATATTATTAATAAAATAAAACCGTACTTTATCATTCTGTTTACATCTAAAACATAAGTGGAATAAAATATCGTGCTAAAGAAGAATAGGTATATACTTTTCAAAAATACTTCCATTTAGATATCTTGGGAAAAAACTCACCTATATCTGTAGATATCCAAGGTATAGGTGGACACACCATAGGAACTTCGTAGGTAGGAAATGTCAAAGTTTCTGGATTAGATTGTCGATATAGTTTAGACAAAACAGGATGTGGTTTCACTTCTTCTTTAACCAATCTTCCTTGATTTCTAAATATTGTGTAAAAAGCCGGTAAGTAATTTTTATGTTTGGTATTCCTTAAAACATTAACATCGACTTTGATATCGTACATAACAATGTGATATAAAAATTTTCCTATGAAAGTTAAAACTGCTGGTGCCCATTGCTGATGATCCATCTCAAGTGTAGCACCTTTCCTTTTTAAACTATGATCGATCCATTGCCAAATTTGTCTGGGATTCACTGTAACTTCTTTCTCGGGTAAAATATCTAGAGATTTGTGAGTATTTGCGTAATTACTACAGTAAGTTTTATGGATATTAGTCACTTTATCTAAAACCCCATTTTTCTGCTTGCAAATTATTTTATATCTCGCATAAACTTTACTTCCTAGTTCTTTGTAGAGCATACTGACAGTTGGACTGTAGGTTTCAGATCCTTGAGACATCTTTTTTGCTTCTTCTACAATTATAGCTATGCAATCTTTAGCCGGTATGGATCTTATGTAAGGTTCCATATTTATTGCACTTCTTTGCGCTGTTAGAGTTGCTAAGTCTCTGTTGAAAGCTTTAAGGGCTTCTTCTTCCCACATTTTATAGTGTTCTGCTAAGGATTTGCGATGCCTTTCTACTTCATCACTTACTTCCGTTTTACTAACAATACTTCGAATCTAAAAATAGTTATAAAGAAATATTTTACATACATTCTACAAATTATACAGATATTAAATATCAGAGATTCTAAATTGAAACCCTCAACCTTTCCTAGTCTGTTTCGTCAATCGTTCCTGTCCATTGCAATCGTTGCCAATTTGCAGTATCAATCTTCATCGCATCCTCGTTTACACGATCTTTCCACCTCACTGCTCGTGTCCTACTTCAATACCCCATACACATTGATAATAATGTTCGTCTGAGTTGGTAGTTTTCATTCGTTCTTGACAGGTGTCCCCTCTCCATTTTAGCCTACCTATTCTTATGAAGATGTTGTTTTCACAAGTTGCACTAAATATTATTCTTTCATTCAGAGATGAGTAGATGATAAACATCTGTTTAGAAATAGTCCATGTTTCCGATTCATATGTCAGCGATAGTGGAATGAATTTCTTAGTTTGGTTTTTTTATCAAGTTTTTTCTCAAGTGTTTGCTTAATTGAAAGTAGCACCTGCTCGTCAGTAACATCCTTCTATTGATTTCTTCCGTTGTGAAGTTGTCATAGGTGATAAGGGAGATTATATATGTGAATTTGTTTAAAATCTCGGTTACAGTTATTCACGGTTAAATGTTTGACCAGTTATGCACTTAGAGGAGTGTATAAGATGAAAATTGTTAAAAATATCTTGTATCTTGTAACTTCGTATCTTATTTGTCGATATATTTCTTTATATCGAGTCTCGTCTTTATTTTTCCACTAGCAACTTTGTTAAATAAGGTCTAGTACTTTATCGGTCATCCAATCCTTTTTTCATTTTTTAGGTCTTTTTCTGGTTTCAAAGCTTCGCTTGCTATGGTGACCATTGCGAAATTCATTATATCTAGATTTTGGCCTATATTTTCTTGTTAAAATCCTTCTAGCTGTTTTTAATCTCACGATTTATCTTATTTCCGAACTCATATGCTATTAGGGCATTTGTTAGGAGCCGATTATTAGATTTCTTCCGAGTTGTCAGAGCTTTTATTCTATTTAGTTTTAGTTTGAACCCAGCACATAGCAGATTATGGTTAGTTGCTACGTCTGCACTTCGATATCTTTTTGGTGATGAAATACTGTTTCTTAACCTTCTACTAATGATAATGTGGTCAATTTTATTTCTGACTATCTTTCCCTCTTGATGAGCTGGAGATTTCCAGGTATTGTCATCTTCGATGCGCATCGCCCCACCTCAAAATATCTACGATTTTTGCTATTGGCCGACTGATCTGAATATATAAATATGGGACATTTTCAATTCATGACTAGTCTGGTTTCGGCTCCCATGTAGGGTCTCTTGTACCCTGAGAGTCTGAACAGAGACTCTGTGGTTGGACATTTTCCACCTTTCAAAATGTGTTTTTATTTCAGTCATCATGTGAAAAATACCAATATTCCACCAAAGCTGGAACATACGCAGAGGGCACTTCGAATGGACTAGTCGAAGTCCCTCTGTAAGGTACCGTGGGAATGCATAAGTGACCGTGGCTTTCCTGCTACTTCCTTCCAATTTGGTGATAGTATATAGTCGTCTTTTAGGTTGCTAAAACAAAGTATTGGCTATAATGCATTTCTATTCTTTGCAGAACTGTATTAGCCTGTGCCCTCTTTCGTTCCTTTCTCCAAGTCTATACGTTCCAGTTATATCTTGTGTAATTTCCGAAACAACTTTTCAGTCTCCCATAATAATATTAGTTTCATGTTTTTTGTGCTCCGTAGAATTTGTTTCATTTGGCTATAGGCATATATTCATATATATATATATATATATATATATATATATATATATATATATATATATATATATATATATATATATGATCAATTTCTTCATCTGGTTTGTCAACTGTGCATAGACTTGTATTATATTAATATTCAGTAATTTATTTTGCAGCTGTATCATCATGATGCGATCATTAAAAGGAACGAAATTTCGATATCATAAAAATAGTTATTATGGAAATAAAAATCATGGATGTATGAATACTCCATCGAAGTGCCTCTCTAATGATTTGCCGCAAAAATATTATACACCGCATTTAAAGTCAAGCGGCTGAGGAACTGAAGAGGGAGAGATGACAAATCAAATTGGAGTTGCCCTTTAGAATAAAAATCGACCTGGTTTAGCATTTTACGAAATCTAATGAATACTGTCAAACATCAGAATGATCTGTTTTCAGTTCCCACTATGCATATGTACAGAGTGATATCTTCGTTTTATTCGATTTGAATAGCTTTAAGTAGTATCGAATTTATTCTGTTATAGATTAATGTTTTTTGTAATGTAGACATTGTCTACAACAAAACAATTGTACGGTAGTCTTTTAGGTGGTAGTCTAGGTTTCTCGTGGAATTTCGCCAATATCAATGATGATTTTTCGTAGTTGATAAGGAAATCAGGATGGATGCCATAGAACTCGCTGGCATTTCCGGAAGGTAACGTATTTATGGATAACTGTTATTTGTTCTTTTGTGAAAGGATGATACTATTCGATTTCTAAATATTCCTTTACTTTTGTATAATCTTTACCTGTTGAGTATTCTTGTTATCGCCACAATACAAGACAATATTAAATTTAGATTTGACCTTATAGCTTTACGTACCCTCCCCGTTACTTTTGACAATGCCTGTGCAGTTGCAAACAAAACATCAAGGAGAAATAATTCCAGACCGCGTCTATAAACCCGAAATACAAGGTGTCATTATAAAATATATTTTTTATGTTGGGTAAAAGCTATGTTTTAGTATTTCATATATTATTGCGCATTCTTAAGCGTTACATCAACACAAACACTGGTCTAATAAATATCCAAATTATCCTATGACTATCAAAAATAAAATTGATCAATGGACTGGATTTTTTTCTTCCAGAATAGCTGTGATAACCAAAAATCAATCTTTCGTAGTATAAAAATGTTTAGTAAAATTGTAAAAAATAATTAGAACTTACTGTGACATATCCTTCTTTTTCCATGCGGATCTGCTTTTCAATTCGATCCATAAGTGCTGAAGGAGTAAAAAGTCCATCACACTCCTTATCGGTCGTAGCAAATGGTTGTTCTTGCTCCGAATTATTTAAATGATTGACTAAATTATTGTTATACAAAACCGTGGGGTTATTATACTTTGGCTTGTACTTTGGATTAATATGATTTATCGCTTTTAAAACCAGCTCTCTCTCATTATTTAAAAATACTCCTTCGTTCATTATATTATCAAAGGTGATGCCTTGTGCAGAAGCTTGTTTCACAAACTTCTCTAACTCTTTTTGATAATTTTCGAGTTTATTTCTAGCAATGCATTCAAAGATAGCTACATAGCTATGAATGTTCAAGTTAATGTGCTCTTCCTGCATGATCTCTAAAACTTCTTTGATCTTATGAAAATCGCCTTTGTGTGCGAAAGCTCTCAAGAGAGTATTGTACACTTTCTTGCTTTTTATTGGTATATAATTTCTACTATTGATTTTTCTGCTCTTAACCCTATGAAAATTAAGAGCAGTTAAACCACGTTGAGGATTCTTTAAATGTCCACATACTTCTATATAAGCTGCCACAGATTTTGTAGCTATTTCCTTTTTGCGATTACGATCTATACCTATTCTTACAAAACGTTTATCTGGAGGATCTTTTACTTCCTCTACTTCTGATATCTGCTCATCTGTTACTTCTGGTTGAAATAATGTATTAACAGCCTTTATGCTAAAAACCAAAAAAGACAATTAAAAATAATTTAATGATTATTTTGAGTTTTGAATTTGAATTGAAAGTTTGAATTTGAATAAAAAAAAGTAAAAATGAAAGAAAATTAGAAAAAAGAAAAGGATGAATTACAAGCCCCTTTTCATATCAGTTGAACCATCTATGGAATTTGCAGTTTATGTTAATTACCAAAAAAAAATCAAGACTCGACATGCTTTTATAAGTTCCCATATTATGGCATTTTTATTATTAAAAAAAAGTAACCTTATGGTTTTATTTATTTTCAACAATAAGAAATAATTTTTTCACTAAATTGTTTCACTTAAATCAACATACACTGATTTTTTCATAATTACATTAAATCCAGAAAAACTATGGAAAAGTGATATCAAAACAATTGTCAATTAATGTCAAATGTATTTTGTAATATTGTAAAGCTTCTTGCCATTTGTGGATTTTAAAATGGGTCGAGGTAAAGTTATCGATGAAAGAATTAGTTCAATTATTAAATTTTTTAGTTTTGGAAAATCCAATTCAGAAATCGCGAATATACCATTTTTCAAAGTAAAAACGTTGCACGTCATAATTTATACAAAGTGACGTCACTTATATTTAAAATTTCCAGAACGTCAACCTTAGAGTTCAAATTTACCTAACACAGCTAATAATACGAAACCCATACGGAACTGCTCGATCTTTCATAGGCGTCAAATAACCAAAAACATTTGTTATTATTAATAATATAAATTTTATGAAATAACTCTTTAAGTCTAATATTTCACAAAATAATAATTTTAATTAAATAGATTAGACAATTGTGCGTAACTGATACGGGAATACTTCAAATTTTATTGACAGTTCAGTGTGTGGCAGTTTGAAGTGTTTCCGCTTTTTTAGAGTAAGAATTTTGTTTATGTTTTGATTTCTTACACAATTTGATCATAATATAATATATATTAATAAATTTTATTTATAAATACATATTAAATTTAGATTAACAGCTTTAAAAATTAATTATTGTTGTGTATTGTGATTGTGCTATGCCAAAACAAATAAATAGTCTGTAGAAAGCTGATAAGCTTTCATAATAATATAAGATAGATTATTTTGAACAAGAAATAATGGCGGGACATTTTTACTATTAATGCTCTAAAAGAGGTAAGTTTAAAATTTAGAATATATAATTTTGTATTTAAATGTTTTCTTATGTATTTTAGTTTAATATAACAGTTTGACAAATAGTTGACATTTTAAAAATTCCTCACTTACTAACTATTCTGATGTTTGGGTAACGCTGTGTTCTGACGTCGTAAATCTTGAATGACGTGCAATCATTTTTATATGAAAAATTCTATATGTTACAATTGTAACATATTCATTAACAATTAGTAAACTATTAGTTCAGGAAATGAAGCTCGAAAAAAGTTAAAACCTCGCAATTTTTTCGTCCTGCATGGATTGAGTTGAAATTTTAACAGAAGGTAGGTGATAGCCCAAGGATCAAAATCTATATCGAACCGAAGTGCGCTGAAGGGTTTTAGGGGTGAAAACTACCCCTAATTGTCAAAAATTATAAAATAACATATTAAACCTGAATATGGGTAAGATTTGGTTTGAGTTAGTTAAATAATGATTATTTTATACTTTTGAATAGAGTTCCATCATATTTCAACCCTTAAAAAGCAACCCTTGTTAGAGATTAATGTAAAAAAATTACTAATTCTAAAAAAATGATTTCGCCTTGGATCGATTTGGATAAAAATTTGGATTTAAGCTCAATTCACCCGCTGCTTTATAGTTTATGTCATGTCGACGAACCCTGATTGTTCTTAGGGGTGAAAACTACCTCTAATTGTCAAACATTATAAAATAACATATTAAACCTGAATATGGGTAAGATTTGGTTTGAATTAATTAAATAATGATAGTTTCGTGCTTTTGAATAAAGTTCCATCATATTTCAACCCTTAAAAAGCAACCCTTGTTAGAGATTAATGTAAAAAAAATTAGTAATGCTAAGAAAATGATTTCGCCTTGGAACGATTTGCATAAAAATTTGGAATTAAGCTCAACTCACCCTCTGCTTTATAGTTTTTGTCATGCCGATGAACCCAGATTGTTCTTAGAGGTGAAAACTACCCCTAATTTTCAAAAATTGTAAAATAACATTACAAATCTTAAGATGAGTGAAATTTGGTTTGAATTAGTTAAATAGTGATTTTTTTATACTTTAAAATACAATTTCATAAATTTTCAACCCTTAAAAATTAATTGTTATGAGTACTATAGGTGAAAACAATTTTTTGCCAAAATTTTGATACTTTTCAACTTTTGAAAATCACCCTTTACAACATTGCAGTTTTTATAAACTAATTTAATAGATATAAATTGAAAAAAGTAGAATTAAATACAAAAAAATTTATCAACATAAAAAGGCACCATATATTCTTATACATTTACATAAATAGTTGAAAATATTTACATTTATAGGTAAAACAATTATAATATTAATTTTATTCGTCATCAATTACATCTTCATCGTGATCTATGTCATCCTCATCTTCTTTAATTATTGGTGGACTATTATTGCACCCTTCACCTGAACACCCAGAACAAGTAGAGTTACAGTATAAACCAACTTTTCTGCACCCACATGAAACGCCGCATCCTTTTTGCATTGGCAAAAAATAATTTTCAAAAGTTCATCGGGTGCAGGTTGTTTGTTCATGCGTACGGGTAATAATAAACCATCTTTGGAATACCATCCCCAATCTGTTGCTCTGATATTAAAAAAATTAATTGGTTTTTTTAACGTATTTCCTTCATTTTTAACGATAGAGTGTTTCTTCAAAAACGATTTTGTAGAGGTTTTTAAGAGCTACAAGGATCTGTGAATTAAATCTTTTTGGAACCCTTGGTTTTTAAATGGGGTGAGTTTAAAGGGCTCGAAAAAGATGGTGCTTGATCGTAAATCGATGCTTTAAACGGCTATATCTAGCCAAATATTCATTGTACAACAAATCTAAATAAAGGAAAATTTTAGTCATTAAAAAAGCTACAATTTGGTACATTTTTATTTTTTTCATATATTCAGTACTTTCGGGGATATTTAAAAAAAGAAGGTTAAAAAATATGAAATTGTAAATCGTTTCTCGGTTTAAGCTGTACTTTTTCTAAAACTAAGCATTTTAAATGGGTCAAACTTCTTGGACGTATTAACAATACATGTACAAAGAGAATTGCAGAAGGGTGAAGATCGATTTTAATTATGGTGGTGGTTAGGGGGTTGTTTTCATCGATTTTTTCGTAAAAAAATGAGGTATTGACCTTATTTTCATCATAACTCACTCAATTTTTGAGCTAGAGTCTTTTTTTATGATAGGTCTATTTATGCTCTTTAAAAAAGGTTCTATGAGTTTTCTTCAAAAAATGCATCATTTTCCCGATATTTGACTTTGAATCTTTCGAGTTTGGCATATGAAGAAAACCGCTGAACATTGATAGGCCGTATTTCGGTTCCTATTATATCGCAAAAACATTTTAAAAAATGAATTGTATTTTTCTTTTTAAAAGCTACAAATTTGTTCTCTACAATTTTTTTGATAAAATGCACCATTTTCGAGTTATTCGCGAAAAATCGATTAAAAACATCGATTTTTTCGTCTAAAAGTTGTTACTTTCAATCGCGAATAACTTGAAAAATATCAGTTTTACAAAAAAAATGTATAGAACATTTTTTGTTTAGAATCACTTTTTTAATCGAAACCTGTGGTTAAAACGTAAAAAAAAATTTCACCCCCGAGATGGGGTGGCAACCACCCCCAAGGCTTTGGCGCACTTTGGTTCGATATAGATTTTGATCCTTAGGCTATTACCTACCTTCTGTTAAAATTTCAAGTCAATCCACGCAGGACGAAAAAATTGCGAGGTGAAATGCTTCATTTCCTGGACTATATACATGGTATAGAGTACTAAGAAATATAGTCAAAAGATACAAAACTACAGGTTCGGTCGTCACAAAACCTAGAAATGTACGTGTATGTAAGTTAAATAACTGAGGCAGATCGAAGGGCATTAAGAAGCATGATATTGAAAAATCGCCGTGCAACTTATATGGAGTTAAGTGTTTTGTGGAATGACGTTGTTGGAAGACAAGTTTCTAGATCAACATGTCACCGAACGTCACACAAATTTGAATTTGGTACTTACAAATTAAGTTATATAGTTAAAAAAATCAGTACGAATTATTTTTGAAAATTTTAATTTTGTTTCAGGCTAAGGAAAAGTCACTTTTAAGATTCTTAATCTTTTTTGCGTTTCTGTGATTGATAATCTAAACATGTTGGAGTCTGTTTATAATAAACAAATTGTTCTTTCGTTTGATTTCGGTTCCGCCTAGATAATTACACATGAAATAAATAAGAATATTTCCACTTAGGCTGGTGGGAAAAATGTATGCTCGCGAGAGAATGAATTTTGTCATCAAGGAAATCGATGTTGACAACCGTCAGGGCACGATGGACTTGGTGGAGTCTCTCTCAGCTTTCGGCCTGTTTTTAGTTTGTTTTGTCACAATTGGACACGTAGCCCGTAAGAGAGATGGAAAAGTTTTAAGTGTTTTAAGTTGTAGTTTGTGGAGTTATTTGGATAGAAGGACAAACTGTGAGTTATAATATTTTCTTGTTTCGCCTTTATTTCTGATGAAACAAATTAATTGATGCTTATGAGATGTCTACGGAGATTAAATTTATATCAATGAATTCTGTATTCTGCTTCACTTACATCTTTTTTTCATTAAATTTTTAGATCTTTTAAAGGTTAAAAGTGGCAACAATGTCGAATGTACATAAAATTTAATTTCTTGTGAATCTCCGCCATATTGTTTTGAAATATTAAAAATCTTGACTATTTTAAATAATATAACGTCTTTTTTCATAATTTAATAGTAAAAATCAGTGTTTTTTTTTTTATTTTGTAGTTACGTTTATTTTTTTTTTCGCTTTTTACGTTTTTTTTTTTGGTTAATAATACTTTTTTCTATATTTTTAAGGCACTTTTACTACTTTCCAGCAAAGAAAACATTTTAGGTTTTTTTTTCACTCTTTCGGCTGTCCACAAAACATTTGGCATTTTTGAGGTGTACCGTCTTACTTAATTACCAAATTTTCTATGGAGACATTTGGTCAAGACAATTTTTTTAACTAATCAAACCTGATTTTTCATTTAAACTATTTTTACATATTATGTATTTAGTGCAGTGAAGTGCAAAGTTTTAGTTATATAGGGTATGTCACTTAATTTTTTTTTATATTCTGTAATGATCTCTTGTGTTTTTTTGTGTACAACCTAAAATTTTGTATGTTCAGCAATAGTCTGTATGTTCGGTAATACCTATTTTTCAGTTAATTTATATGTATTTTTTTAATAGATAGTAAGTGTTAATGAATTTATTACTAACTTACGAAGTGAATTATTAAATGACGACTAAGAGCAAACAAGAGAAGTAGAGGCAGAACTTAAACCAGATGAACTGATGACATCAAGCAAATGGCTGGTCTCGAATGGAATGGTCACGAAATTAATAAACACACCTAAGGGAAGCTTACATCCGACGATAGATGGAATAGCTGTTGATGATGATGATGTGTTAATGTCGATGTTATCATGATAGTGTGCTATAGCTGAGGTAGTGTCTAAGTAGTTTTGCTAAACTTTACTATTTGAATTCATCTTACAGCTTTACCCAGTTATAAAGTTATTCCATCTAATTTTAGGAGTATTTGTTTAATACCTGATTTGTCTGAATTTGTATTTTTTGTTTTTTTTTTTTCGCTATCTGCTTAGTTTTATTTTTATTTACTTTGCTAATGTATTGACATTCTGTAATTTTATCTGGCTGAACTTTTAAGTAATAAAAACTGTTAATTTATAAGAAGGAAAATCAGACAGAAATGTAGAGGGATAATACAAGGCAAATGTGTTTGCTTCCTATTTTTTGACTATGTATGCATTTTGGTTTTGTAGAAAGGTTTAGCCTTTTTTATTTTTCTTAAATCAATCTCCTTATAATTCCCTCCTTTTCATTCGTACATTTTTTTTAAATGTATCCCCATCCCAAATTAATATAATACTAGATAAGTTTAAGTATAGCACTTTTGAATTTCTCATTTATTCATATTCTCATACTCAAAAACCTGCACAAAGAAAGTAGAACAAAATTTTTTTGTAAAAGATATTGGTGATAGTAAACAAAAACAGGAAAACATGGCAAATAATTCATACTATTGCAGTAGCTCGTTATGTTTTATTCTTTTGTTGAATTTTATAAATTTATGTTTATTCAATTTTTTAAAGGTGATGTATTATGTACATCATATTCACCTATGTACATCAACAGAAGCATGAAAACTCTTAACAATACAAAATGATCAACAAGTCTTAAAGAATTAGATATACAGCAATTGTAGTACTCTGCAGTACAAGATGCTCATATGAACTCAAACACTTCATTTGGTAGAAAATCCACCAAATCAGAGAGTTGGAAAACAGACAAATCTATCATATCATCCACAACTGGCATGGATTTATTTCAAATAGCATATAATTCTTTGTTTTATGATAGTGCAAAGGATGTTGTTGATATAGTCCATTAAATGACACAATAAACTAAAGATGCTTGGAGAAGATGGCCAATGCACTTTTCTTTTAAGTTTTAAATCTAGCAGCAATAAATGCTTGGATAATTTACATGGAAGTCACTAAGAGCAAGATAAGTTCGTGAGATCAATTCTCTAGCTGTGCATCAAATTTATATTAGAAAATGTTTGCTTTAGTTGAGAAATAATGTTGCTGGCGGTTCTGGTATTGTGAGAGACCAAGTGACGGAGTATTAAAGCACTTGTATGTTTATTATTATATTTGTTTGTGTTAACTTATTTATATGAAATATTTGTTTATAATGCTTCATTATCAAAATAATGACTTCATATCCGTGGAGCTATTTATACATTCACCATTTTGAAAATATCTTTATATGTACTACAAAAATATTTACCTTTCGAGTTCCTCTTCTTCTGCTGAACACTCAGCTGTATCACTTTCATTCATTTTATCTATTATATCTGCAGCTGGGAGTGGCTGTCGAAAAAAAGTATTGAATGTTTCATTGGTGGATGTTGTGTCTTCTGGTATATCTTTAGATGGTACATTTTGAGAAACTAGGTGTTCAGGAACAGTCAGATTAACAGTTTTCTCAATCTTTTCTCCTGAATTAATATTAACAAAATCAATGTTGCTTGTACTTGTTGATGGAAGGTTATCAATAATGTTCAAGTTATTGTAACTATATTCATTGGCTACTGTTGGATTCTGCAAGATTTCCTTGAGTTTGTGAAGTTCGCTTAAATTTAAGTTTGTGCTTGCTAGTAATTCTAATTCACTAAAGGTTAATTTTTTTACATTTGCTCTACGCTGACATGATGAATTATCTGTAACTAAAATTTTAATATTTTAAAACATGTAAGAGTGAAAATACATAATAATCTGTTATCTATAGTATCTTAAATACATGGATCCACCAAGAGGCGGCTTGTTATTGAATAAATGGATAGCTCAATTTTAAAATTAAAAAGCTTACAAAACATATATTAAAAAAAGCTTATTGTCAAAAGTTTTGTATACAGATCAATCCTTCTTCAGGTTTTTGAATGCAGAATTGTTGATAACTGATGTGTTAAAGTCATTAATTAATTTAAATTTTTATTTAACTAACTGTTTTTCTACACTAAGCAAAACTACAACTATCCTTAGCTCATCATTTTTCTTAAAACTTGTATTCTTTTACAAGTTGAAAAAGAATGAGAAAATGGGAAAAATTTGAGGACAACCTCAAAAGATAGGTTTGAGCAAGAGTACCAGCCCCTACATCCTTCAGTGATTATCCCCCAATCAGATATCCAGGATATCATGAATGGATTACTGAAATGACTCCAAGAAGTCCTAAGGGACAGAGGTGGCAACACCGATTATTAATATTCATAATTTTTTAATTAGACTATGATTTTCATAATTTTCTTCAAAAATTTTTAAATGTATTTTTGCTAAGCATCCCTTGATAAACAACATTGTTTTCAATAATTTTATTGGTTTCTCTTCCTCAAAGATAGTTTTCACAGTACATTTCATAAAATGTGGTCCACGATTGACAATTTGTGCAAATTGAAAGAAATACAAGGTGGGTGGTTAATTGCGCTTGTGAGCTTAGACAAGGTAAGAGAGAGGACATGTAATGCTCATTTAATAAACCTTCGCAAAGTGAAGCCAGTTTTGATGTGACTGCTATGTTTTGGTGCCTGTATGTTGCCCATTACTACGTCTCGCAAGGTTACCAGGTCTACTGATTTTTTAGTAGATCTACTGATTTCAACTTCAATTTACTGATTGATTGATACACTATATCGATCTACTAAAAAATATGTAATGATAAAATCATGTTCAAAAAGTGATCATTATATCAGTATTCAATTATAAATTTTGAAAAAATCTATTTATTGATATATATCCATTATTCTCAATCTACTGAAGAAATACAATATGACCTGGCAACCTTTCTGTTGCCAGTTTAGGCTTCAGTCAATTCTATAGGATTACATGTCCCCTCTATTTCCTTGTCTAAACCTGTGAGTGTAGCTACAAATATTCACTCTGTTAAGAATGAGTAGTGGTGTGTGGTGATTTGTCTAAAAACTAAATGTAAGCTAAAGGAATGCAACATTTAAAAATCTGTAAAATGCCAAACATCATATTTATTATTTTTCATTTTATAATCAACATATTGCATACTATTTTTTGCACATCGATAAATTTAAACACTGTTGTTGCATTCTTTTAGCTTTAATGTAGTTCGAAGACAACTCACCACGCACAGACATTCATCCATAACATGGAGAATAGTTGTTATTGTCATATATTTTACAGACACTGCCCGTTATACTTAGAATGTATCATTTTTTCAATTGTAATTTTTTTCTTTGAACATAATTATATATCTTGTTTTTGCACCTTTTACAAGTTCTGCTAATAGTCTTTAGAATCAAAAATATTTTGTAGCAGTTAGATGTTTATTTGTACCCAAAATTTGACCTAGTTTTGCCTTATTATCTCATTTATTTATAGACTTCAGATTAACTTCCAACTTTAATAACTTTTTGATTTCTATATCACATATAGAAGGTTTATTTATTAAAATAATTTCCTATTGCTTAAATTTGCTTAGGTTATTAATTCAAACTACTCAGATTTACTTTTGTTTATATTTTCTTAATTCTAATGATTTTATCAGCAAAAAAACATACCCCACTTAAACTTTCTATATTTTTATTAACAATTCTGTCTAATTTCTACATCATTACCTAAATAAAGATTTGCATTACCTATTATTTACATACCTATTAGCAGCTCAGCATACTCCTTTTTGTTTCGTTTTCTAGGTTTCCTAATTTTTAAGCTTGGGTTTGGGTTTGAAGAATTATACCTAAATGTACCTACAAAACCAATATATGAGTTACTAAGAACAGAATCAACATAATATTTAAAACAAACAGCTGCACGTGCCGTACCTTTACATATATTGTTTAGTTTACATAAGAGGCAGGAGTTTGCACTTGTGTTAAGTGTACTGAATGACTCGCGTGAATACTTATAGAAAGATGTTCCCTGAAGTTTAAGGAATCTATGCATGGCAGTATTTTTATGATTTCTTAAAGTAAACTTTATATAAACGGAAATGTGTTTTATTAATTTTTAACCTCACGTAAATCATTCCGCACGCCTAACCAAACATTAAGTGACATGTGACACTTGACAGAGTTGTCAATGTAACCAAAGAATATAGACGCTTAATGTAACCAAAATGTAACGTTTAGATGATTGGTGATCAATCGTCAAGCACGGAATAAAAAATAATGGTTGAGTCAGAGAATAATAATCAATTGTTTTTTTATTCTGTGGTTATAACTCATGGTGATTCCCCACATTCCCCATACATATGTAGTCTGTTCTGTTCTAACTCGATGGTTCTGTTTCAGTCTTAGTCAGTGTCAGTACAAATGCAACCCAAGAAACTATTCTGTTCTGTGGTTTGGGTTCTGCTGGTTTATACATACTTCTTCTTCTTGTACTTGGCTGGTGTGAGTCTTCACCGCATCCACTTAGCCCTCCATCTTCTACGATCTTGCCTTTCCATTAACGAAAGTACAAGCTGAACGAACAGATACATACTGCAAATCAATGACGTATAATCTGCAAATTATGAATTACTTTTCAATTTAGCCACATTTTTAAAAATCTGAACACTCTCTACTAATGTCAAATGTCAGAGTTTAAGCATAGCATAATCTCACATAATCTGTCAAAAATTAAATTCAATGTGACGAAGTAGGAGGTATGTATTAAAATATAATTTTTTAAATGTTGAATTGAATATGTAGAAACAAATAATGTTTAGAATTGAATAACATAACATATCATTTGTAGGATTCTTGCGCTGAAACTTTTACTTGGAATTATATCAACCTTTATTTTTTTGTGAACATGGATGCACCGAAAACTTCTGATATTGTTCTTCTCTCTGGTAATTCTCATCCAGAATTGGCGAATTTAATCCATAGACGATTAGGGGTAAAATCTAGCGGATGCGCTGTCTATCATAAATCTAATCGTGAGTCAATGGTCCAAATAAATGATTCTATTAGAGGAAAAGATGTATATATAATTCAAACAGGAGCAAAGTGAGTATTGAAGGTTTCCAATCGATCCATTAATTATCCAAGGTATCAATTATCTACACTTAAATTTTCTACGGCTAAACATATTAATAAAGCATGTTTGTTAATAGTATTAACAGATTTTCACACTTTTGTAGAGATGTTAACAACAACATAATGGAGCTGCTTATAATGGCATATGCTTGTAAAACTTCATCAGCAAAATCTATTGTTGGAGTGATTCCTTATCTACCATACAGTAAACAGTGCAAGATGAGGAAGAGAGGTAGTATCGTCACAAAATTGTTAGCTCAAATGATGTGCAATTCTGGGTTAACACATATTATAACAATGGACCTACATCAAAAGGAAATCCAAGGATTTTTCGATTGCCCAGTAGATAACTTGAGAGCAAGTCCTTTTCTTCTTCAGTATATTCAAGAAAGTGTAAGTTTCATGTATTTTATATATCAGTAGAATTATGGCCATCAGTAAAACAAGATGTTTTAGATCAATTTGGAAAACATTCATATTGCATCAATTAAAATTTCGTGGTCTTAGTGGTATTGTCTTTGGAAGCTAGCCCATTTGCCATATTTCCTGGGTTAACTAAAGCCAATTTTTTTTAAATTTACGTATTCTGTATACTACATCTGTACACATGTTCTAATGATTTAATATTATTGAAATAATCTTATTATTGTCCATTATTGAAATAATATTAAATTGGGGAATCATGCCGATAGGCACAAAGGAATACTTAATTTATACATTTACTTTTATTCTCAACATGTGCTCAAACAATGCATTGTAAAGTGAATCATTAATGTCCTCAGTCATTAAAATTTGTAGTAGATTATAGGATTTGTTTAAATTTTTATATCTTGTCAACACATTGGTTAGCACACTTACATCAGTAGCTATATTCTTACAACCCAATATCATATGCTCAATACTTCCCATTACTCTGCTTGGACAATTTGGGTGTCTATCAATTTTAATTTAAACAGCTTTGAGGGACTTAAGGCACAATAAAATCAAAATCTATATAAATGGCTTATTAATGGCAGACAACAACCCAAGTCACATTCGGACTTTGTGTAGGAGATGAAAAAAACCTTTTGAGAGTTTATCTGAACATTTTCACTAAAATTGAAGTTTGAAGTTAATAGATTATACCTAATGTAAGAATTTATTAAAAACAAAAGCATTCTAAATCATTACTATACTCTTTAAATAAACATTTTTAAAATGGATTTAGTTTTAGTAATGAAATGTCAGGTTTCAAAACAAAAGTATTTATTACTAAACAATTTTAATATCATACAGTTTATTTTGTGACTTCCTTGGATTTTTTCTTAGCTGCTGATATTTGAATAATATTTTCATAAAATAGTTTGAACGGTTCCTCCACCCATTGAAGAGGTGTGGTCAAATTTTCTTTTTTGGCCTCTAGTATTCGAATTGGGTCTTTATATGTCTTTTGAGTTGGCATTTTAACTGTGACATTGCTTGTTTTTGGAATGGAAATATTGAAGGTACTCCATATAGTACCATTAATGTATCACTAGCTTGAATACTGCTTGGAGCATCAACGCTGTAGACAAAATGATGCAATTTGGAAATTGAGAACTAAATTTGTTGGTCCCTTGTTAACTTCTGTGTCTCAGTTTATGCACATGCAGACTTATAATACCTAGGCAAACAGCCTTTAAAATTTATAATACTTTCCCTTTTAATTTCACAGGTCCTGAATATGTTTTGGGCACTTGCGGTAACAATGATCTCCGTGTACTTATGGATGTCATAAACTCAGTGAAATTTTCTGAGGTTTCTTTAAATAACCCCAAAAACACAGTCATGGGGAAAAATTGGAAATTTTTTCTGTTAAGCTTTTACTATCTGGAAAATTACTAGGAATTAATAAGTAATTTCTTAATAAGTAACACTCTGTTTTAAACAATGTATGTATATCATATATAATAGGTTGATATTATTTTAAATGTAAATTGAATATGCTTTAATTAAACTTTTTATATTAGATCCATAAAATGAATCATACGAAGTATGGAGAGCCATGTTAATAGTATGTAAACAAAGTTTGTCAAAACACCGGACCTGTGTTGCTGGCAGTGAATAGATTAATGTCTGAGATTTTTTTTTTATTATATTTATTTATTGCAACAGTAGAACCGTTTACAATAAAATACAACAAATAGTAAAAAGTAAAGATCATGTACAATAAACATCAAAAAAATTTGTACATTAAAAAAAACAGTATATCAAATCACAAAAGTTAAAAAAATATATAACATATCTACTTAGATTAATAATTAGAATTCTTAAGTTGCCTTTTGAAGGCATTAATATTTGAGCAGAAAGGACCCAATAGGAGGTCATTGCAAGAGCTGAGCATTCTCTACAAGGGAAAATGACAATGATAATCAGTCTTATGAAAAGGAATATAAAAGAATGCAATGTGTCGAGTTCTATGTATTGTGTTTAAGTATACATTGGCTAATAACGAGGGACAATTAATAACGTTGTTTAGAATTTTAAACAAAAATAACATATCAGTTGCGGTTCTTCAATGAAGCAATGTTAAATTGAGACATTATTATAGAATAATCTATGAAATAATTTTCATTATTTTTTATATTAATATGTGCTTTAAAAGCTTAAAATCTTAGAAACTTCCTCTGAACGCTCTCCAATACATCAATGTATACTTGATGAAATGGGGACCAAATAACAGAGCAGTATTCAAGACTTGAGCGTACCAGAGAGCAATACAGTAATTTGAATACAATAGGTGAGAGATCATGACTGTTATGATAATTAAAACCAAGATTACGAAATCCTGTTTCCTTAATTTTAAGAAAATGGCTTCTAAATGTCAATGCACCATCCAATAATACACCCAAATCTCTGATCTCAGGAACTGAATTCAAGAGTACATCATTAAGAACATATCTAGTAGCTATAAAATTATTTATATGACCAAATAAAATACAAGGACTTTTAGTTGGATTTAAGCTTAAATCATTTTGTTTTGACCATAAACATATATTATTTACCTCATCTTGCAGGATATCTCTATCCGATTTATCATGTATACAACGAAATAACTTAAGATCATCAGCAAATAGCAGGAAGTGTGAGTTTTTGATAGCCTTACCAATATCATTATTTGAACAAGTTAAAAAACAAGAGACCACAATGAGACCTTTGTGGTACACCGGAATAACAATGGAATTCTTTTGAAATATAATTGTTAATACAAACTTGCTGTGTACATCCCATCAGAAAACTTTTAATCCAATTAACAATGGGGTCACCAAAGCCAGATGCATGAAGTTTGTGGACCAAAAGATTATGATTAACCTGGTCAAAGGCCTTTAAGAAATCAGTGTAAACACTGTCGACCTGAATTTTATTCTCAAATGCAACCAACAAGTATTGTTGGTAATTGACAAGGTTTGTTACTGTTGACTTCCTGTTAGAAAATCCAAGTTGTTCTTCAATAATTATGTTTCTGCAAGCCCAGGTAAGATTAATTGATACCAATTTATCAAGAAGTTTCGGGATTGCTGATTGAATAGTTATACCTCCATAATTGTTAACACACTCACGATTGCCAGATTTATAGATAGGTGTAAGAAAACTATTTTTCCAATATTGTGGAAATACAGATGATGACAATGATAAATTGAAAATTTGTTGTAAAGGTTTACAAAGGGAAAAAATACAGTTCTTAATAAGTGCTGCAGGTATACCATCAGGCCCTGAAGAATATGTAGTTTTTAAACTCATAATCCCCTCGAAAACATCAGTCAGACTAAACTTCAGAATCTGGAAATCCACACTATAATCCAATTTAAAATTAGGTACATTATACTCACTATCATTATATGTACCTGAAAAATAACTGGCAAATAGATTGACTATTTCATCACCATTCTGAGCTATTACATCCCCACCTTTATTAGACATTACATTAGGATAAGCACTAGACCCACATGTAGTACTAACATATCTCCAAAAAGAGTGGGGATTACTTGAAAGATTTGCTTGAATATTCACTAAATAGTTCTTATAACATACTACTTGTAATGATTTACATCTTTCCCTTAACACCGAAAATTCCTCACATGAGTTGCCTGATGCTTTAAAATACCTGTGAGCTATTTTTTTCTGTATGACAAGCTCAATTAATTCTCGCGAAAACCAAACTGGAAAGTTTAATGGACTTAATGGTTTTAATGGGTTCCAAGGAATTGAGGCTAAATATTCATTTAAAACTTGATAATTACATTTTTTAAAATCATGATAGAAGACATCATATTTAAGAAACGAATTTAAATTGGCTGTGTGTAACAATATAGTATAAGCTGAATGATGTTGCGAAGTATTCAATAGAATATCAGTTGAAATCGACACAACTGCATTCCTCTGAGTACAGAAAACTAGATCTAAAAATTTATTATTAAGGTTAGGCAAAGCATTTACTTGTGACATATTTTGAAAATTGTAGCAAGTACAAATAATATTTGCTGGAGAGTGATGCGGACACTCAACTGTAACACTGTAACATTTTTTGCGCTTCCAATATTCTTGAGTTAAATTAATTACATGTAACATTTGGATTTTTTCTATTAGATTACTGTTTTTCTCAACACTGTACTTAAAAATTTTGAAGCCACAATTATTAATCTTTGATAATTAGTTGGGTTTTCTGCAGCTTCAGAATATATAAGCACTCAAGCCCCTAAATATAGCGACTTATTTACTACCTGATATGATACAATACCAGACTTGAAGCTTGATGATAAAAAATAGCTGCATTATCTAATATAGATCTTATATATGATCTGAATAATAATAGTGCAATATTTGGGTCTGATCCCTAGGAGGTTTTACAGGTTTTAATTGTTTAAAAGGATTATTTGGTTCTTCCAAATTGAAACATGGTGGATTGATACACAGGTTATTAACAAATTATATCATCTTATTCTTACTGTTACTGGCTGCCAAATTGTTTAATTCTTCTATTCTTACTGTTAAAGATAGTTCAAACACTCCTGGCCATGGAGCTGCGCGAAGGCGGAGTCAAATTCACGTAAAGGCAGAAAAGTTCTATTGTAAGCGGAATTATACAGTGCATAGTACAATGCGTTTCGCATGGAAGTGGGGACTAAACTAAATTTTGTCTACTGCACCGTGGTCAGGAGTGCTTGCACTATCTCTACTGGCTGCTAAATGGTTTATCTACACTATCAAAACACTGACATCACTTATACTAACATATTTTTTAATTTGGTTTGACATATACAGAATAAAGATTGATTTTTTTATCGTTTGCAAAACATGTTGGTAAACCAAAATTCTATCATTTGTCTAAAGGAGTCAGATCGGCAGTAGGGGTGTTAAGTTTCTATATAAGAGCAAAACAATTGAAGTTGTCAACAAATTCATATACCTAGGGGTCACCCTGACCACATCACTTTTTAAAGCATTGGTTGATACAACAGTGAAAGAGCAAAAGATGCAATTGGCAATTTAATATATTCAATGGCTAAAACCATGCATTCTTGGACATCTTGTGTGCAAATTTTCGATTTGTTAGTTCAAAGCCTTATTATGAACTGTGCACCCATTTGGGGAATGAGATATGCTGACTTTTTAAGTTTTACATCTTTGTATCAATACATCTGATTATGCTGTTAGATTAGAAGAAGGAAGAGTCTAAATTTCTTTCAATATTTTCAGGCTTACTTTATATTGGCTCATCAAGCTAACATAAATGTGTGATTTAGGCCTTCATCTTATTTCATGAACATCAGCTTCTTCAACTTACTTCAGTAAATAAGAACATATACTGGGTCTCACAAATTAAGCAATATTTTCAAATATTAATTTATGAATTCTCTTGGAAGGGAAACATTTCTAATTGGCTGTTAAAATACAAGAAAAGCATGTTAAAAAAATATATGGATATGCTTCATCAAAAAGACATGCAATAAGTATCCCTATTAACATTCTCAACTATTTACGAACGTTTATCCATAGATACCACAGTAAAGCAATATCTAAAATTTCAAATTCCCATAAAATACATTCATACTATGACACAACTTAAAACATCTAATCACTATTATGTTAAAATTCACCTATAATGGGATAGCAAATCATATTCAACTATCTGAAATTTGTCCTATATGCAACACAAGCAAGTTGAAAACTCCTGAATATTTACTATTTGAATATTCCATTTACAGTTCAATGAAGCCGGTTAGTATGACCCCTCTTAACAATTATACGGACCATATTGGTAGTCTTAATTATGTCACTATAACATCTGTAAAAGCAATTTCAATGTATATTTGGAATATTCTAAAACTTAGATTTTTCTCATAAGATAACTGAAATGGAGAAAACTCTCCATTTCAGTTAGTGATAGTGCTTATCTGTTTGTTGTCTGTGTGGAGACATTTGGCTTTGAACTAACTTGAAAACTGAACTGAAACGTCACAAATTGTACGTAAAATCTGAAAACGTCCCCAAGCGTCTTTTTTTACCTATCTCTTTTCGATGCACTGAGTCTAGAGTGTTCATAAAAATAACATGTGTCTTTACTTAATAACAGTTGGTAGCTAGTTTGTCGTTAGTTTCATGTGTGGAAGACAATGATGGTAGTTAAAAAGTATGTGTTTATATTGCCAGGTATTAATGACGCACGGGTAAAGAACCATGGAGTCAACTGTATATGAAGGTATTGCGATATAGACAAAGAGAACAATGAAACACAGAAATATCAAACTACCGTTTTTCTATGTATTTGGGTGATTTGGATTTGACAAGATAAATCAATTTGATTGTTCTGTGCACAGTTTTATTTGTATCTTATTTATTGTGTTGCATGTGTTGTATTATAATATCATTTAAAGATTCCAGATTATCGTAATTCAGTAATAGTAGCAAGAAATCCAGCTGCTACTGGTAAGGCCACTTCATATGCTGAACGTCTTCGTCTTGGTATAGCTGTTATTCATGGAGAACAGAAAGAGTCTGATTCTGATGAAGTAGATGGAAGATATTCCCCACCTACCTTACCAAGATCACGTACTATGGATGCAGGAGTAGGTGTACCTGTACATATTGCTAAGGAAAAACCTCCGATAAATGTAGTGGGTGATGTAGGAGGGCGAATAGCTATCATGGTGGTGAGTTACAGTTATACATTAACATGATTATAATATTGTTTCGTAATTAAACTAACTTAATTCTTAATACTGTTCTTAATTTTTAGGATGACTTAATAGATGATGTCCAATCTTTTGTAGCAGCTGCTGAAGTTCTTAAAGAACGTGGGGCCTATAAGATATATGTTTTGGCAACCCATGGTCTCCTTTCGTCTGATGCTCCACGTCTAATAGAAGATTCACCAATTGATGAGGTAAATTAACCACCAAAAACTCGCATAGTTGTTATTCAATTTTTTAATTTGTAGGTAATCATTATTTTCTTCCCCTTTATCCATATGGAAGTTCTTAAATTTCTTATATTTCTGTTGTTGCATCAGTCTACCAATTATTATATTATGTCGGTCAATAAGTCCCGGGCTTAACCATAAGATGGCGACCCTAATAAAGAATACACGTAACATTTAGGTAGTGTCAACCTTCCAAAGCATACTGTCAAAATTTCCTGACATGCAGATTATTATTTACCGAGTTCCAGTGCTTGAAGTGATGCCACATTTGTTGAATTTTTATAAACAATGAATCCTAAGCAAATTCTTGTTGATTTATTACTGTTATGACTCTGCTCCATCAATTACAACCATTAAACGATTGTTTACTGAATTCAAACGCGGCTTACCGACAGCAACAATGCTCAGCGCTCTGAAAGGCCAAATGTGGCAGTTACTCCCGAAAGCATAAAAAAATGTTGAAAATTATTACGGAAAACCGCAAAGTACAGTTGCAAGAGATAACTGACACTCTAATCAAAGGGTAACGTTTTCACTATTATACACGAACATTTTTGAATGAATGAGCAGTTTTACAAATAAGTGCCGCGTTTTCTCACACCAGAGCAAAAACAACAACGAATTGACGAGTCTCGGAGCTGTTTGTACATACATGTTTAATCGGAATAAGTCTGAGTTTTGTCTGCGACTCTGCGTCGGTTTGTTACAATGGATGAAACATGGATTCATCCGTGTGAATTCCACCCGATTCCATTTGAATGAAAATAATCAGAGAAAGCCGTCCAAAGCGACCAAGGCACAAAAAACGCTATGGCCTCTGTATTTTGCGGCCCGCAAGGAATTATTTTCATTGCCTATTTGAAATATGGAGAAACAATCAACAGCGACTACTAAATTATTTTTGGAGCGTTTGAAGACCGAGATCGCAAAAAAATGGCCTCATTTGTTGAAGAAAAACGGGATGTGGCATTCCGAGAGTGACCGGTGGGGGGAAGTATAGATTTCTGATCGTCTAAGCACGAAGCGATGGTTTTTAATTTATTGTATTTTATGCTATTCTATTTTCGATTCGATATTCGATTAGATTCGACTTGATTCAATTCAACTCGACTTGATTCGACTCGACTCGATTTAATTCGATAGATTCGACTTGACTCGATTTGATTCGATTCGATATTTGATTCCATTTAATTCGATTTGATGCGATATTTGATTCTCTTCGATTCGCTATTTGATTTATTCGATTCGATATTCGACCCGACTCGATTCCATTCGATTCGATATTCAATTCGGTTCGATATTTGATTCGATTCGATATTTAGTTCGATTCGATATTCGATTTGACTCGACTTCATTCTCGATTCGATATTTGAGTCAATTCGATTGGATATTCGAGTCGATTCGGTTCAATTTTATTTTATTTTAGCGCGAAGTATGTGGTCGCGCAATCTATCGTTACATCTGGTTTTATTTCGGTCCGTAGCCCGCGATAAGAAAGCAATGCTTCCAAAAATTGTTGTTTCACGAAAACAATGCACCATTTCACAAGTCGATGAAAACGATGGCAAATAAAAATTGACGAATTGGTCTTGGCCCACATCTGGTCCTCACCGACTACCACGTATTATTGTAGATCTTATATGAATTAGATTTCGTCTCGACATCACAGTCAATCAGTAATGTATTTAAAATTGGTTCTGTCTACTTATATCTTTCAAAATGTAGTTTCTCTCTTCTGGAGTGACCTATGTAGGCATTAAAATAACCTTGTTCTATATGTTGGTATAATTTAAACTCTGTGTCTATTCACACCCAACATTTATTTAATGCTGTTATTTTTCAGTATTTCCCTTTTTAAATGCATTAGCTAACGCTATAAATTACCGCTGTAAACCATTTACACTTTCTAGGTTCCTAAACACTAGTAAAATGTATGTATATATATATACACTCATGAACAAAATTTTCCAATTTTTTTTGTAGTGATTATTATTTCAAAATAATTTTAGATTACTGATGTTACTCATATTGTAAGCTGATGTACTCAGTTGGTTTGAAATATTTTGACGTTTATTCAACGTTTACTGTCATCCGTTCATTTTATCATAAAAAACCTTCTTCACGTAAAGTAAAAACTAAAGTAATTCGGTTATTTTTAGTTAAATTTATTAAGTTTAATTAAATGTTGTTTTGATTTAACTAGGTTTAAAACAAGTATGCCACCAATTGGACACTGTGATGAAGCCCAAGCAGCACTGATTGTAAATTTGTACGAGGAAGGATATACACAAAAAGGTATCACACGACGTCTCAGAAGGTAATCTACAGTTTCGAATACCTTAAAAAGGTACCACGAGCCATGAAATTGTCAAGGACGCCCTAGGTGCACAACCGCAATTATTGACCGTTTTTTGGTTCTTAATTCTACACGATATCGATGCACCTCGGAAATGAGCTACTAAATGTTAGACAAGTTAATGTGAGTTCAAAAACAGTTAGACAAAGATTAAATGAAGAAAACTTAAAGTCTAGACGCCTTGCCAAAGTTCCACGTCTTCTTCAAAATCATAAAGCTCGTCGTTTGACATTTGCAAGAACACATATTTAGTGGAATATCGACAACTGGAAAAATGTTCTTTTAACTGATGTCACCAGAATCCTATTATGGAAGCCAGATGTTCGAAACTACGTCTACAGAAGAGTTGGAGAACCATTTGCCACCTGCAATCTCGCCCAGACCGATAGTTTTGGAGGTGGTGGCATAAAGCTTTGAGTAGGTATTAGTTGGGAGGGACGCATCACACTTGTGGAAGTGATTGGACGGATGACTGGTGACTCTTACGTTCAAAACATCCTACAAGATCATGTTTTGCCATATGTGGGTTACATTGGATATGACAGATTCGTGTTAATGCACGATAATGTCCGACCACATGCCGCTGCCATAGTGAGTAATTATCTTCATGAGGTCCAAATTCGAAGATTGAATTGTTCACCATTTAGCCCGGATTTAAATCCAATAGAGCACATGTGGAATCAGCTAAAACGCCGCATACGACAAAGAAATCCCGTTTAAAATACGATAGATCAGCTTCGGCTTACTTCCATTGCTTGCTTGATATCATTCATTCAATAGAATGAATGGAATGTAATTCCCCAAGGGTATGGTCAAAATTTACTTGTAAGCATGCCGAGAAGGATACAAGCAGTAATAAGAGCTAGAGAGAAAATACTTGTTACTGATCATTAACTTGTTTCAGTTAAAAGACTCGTTTAAGCAATTTGAATTATCATTTAAGTTTAGGATAACATAACCTTATTAACCTAACAGTAAGCATTATTTTTTTCGCAATTTTCTCCATATAAAAACATAAAATTGTTCATTAAGTTCATGAGTGTATATATACAGATATATATATATATATATATATATATATATATATATATATATATATATATATATATATATATATATATATATATATATATATATATATATATATATATATATATATATATATATAAAATTATATAAACTTCTTTTTTAGGTGGTAGTCACAAACACAATTCCCCACGAGCTGCAGAAAATGCAGTGTCATAAGATTAAAACTGTGGATATATCAATATTGCTCTCCGAAGCCATTAGAAGAATTCACAACAAGGAATCCATGTCATATCTATTTAAGAATGTTACATTGGAAGACTAAATCTTCATATATTGAACAAAAAATTCGGTATTATTGATTTTTTAGCAATATAGTATGCAATTAATATAAAATAAAAACCAATTTATTTCATCACTAACTCAGAATTAACAAAACTAGTAAATGATATCCACAAAGTTAGTTCTCCAACAATGGTTATGTAAAAATTATATTTTATTTATTTAAC
This sequence comes from Diabrotica undecimpunctata, assembly GCF_040954645.1. Lineage (NCBI taxonomy): Eukaryota > Metazoa > Arthropoda > Insecta > Coleoptera > Chrysomelidae > Diabrotica > Diabrotica undecimpunctata. Next base: position 119,058,897 of record NC_092805.1, read on the forward strand.
ATCAGAAATATCGCCAAGATAAGACCGAAACCAGAAAACAGTAGTTAAGCCATGAAATAAGCTGTTACAGAAAATACCTGATGTTTGTGCAAATGAAACATGATATAAATATTAAAGAGAATTTCAGAGCATTAAAGATTAAACTTGTATAATTTAAGATATCGTATATATTGGTTTTTATTTAGTATGAAGTGCATATTCAAATTTATATATAAGAGCTTAAATTCATTTAGGAGGACATTGTTGACATAAAAAATAATCATTGATCATTAAACAGGGCAAAATAATTTGTAGAAAATAAAAACTAGATCCTTCACAAATCTGATTTGGTCGTATAAATATGGATTTAATCATAAAAAATTTGGAGATTGTTATTTAGAATTGTGCTCCTCTGAGTGTTGTCTGACAAAACTTACCTACCTTGCAATCTGCTGCTCGTATAACTTCTTCCAAACCTAGCCCAGTCCATTATCTGATGTTTCTCATTCCTTTGCCGCTTGGCCTTTCTATTTTACCTTTTATAATTAATTGGGGATGTAATATTTTCTTGTTTTTATCACTGATACGAGTTCCTCTTTATTTAATTGCTGAAACTTTTGCTGTCAAGGTTTTTCCTGAATTTGAAAGGTATTTTCTTGATTTGGCGATAAACTCACATCGCGAAGACTTTACTTCTTTACGCTCAAGTGACTTGTTCTGCTGAATAGTATTTTTGCATACCGTTTCGAAATCCAAACTAATTATTTCCTGTTTCTTTTTCACATATTTTATTTACCGTCTTGTGAAGTATCTTTAATGACGTTTTAAGAATCTGACCCATAAAAACTGTTCTAATATATACTAAACTTTATTGAGTTGTACATTATACATTGATTCTATCACTTAATCAGTTATCAAAATTTTTATTGATATATAAATATATGAATAACTTTAAACAGCGAGGTTAAATAAGAACGAAGATATATATTTAATATCACAAAAATAGACAAAAAATATGTACCTACGACAAGGAGTCAGTATCATATATGCTTATAATATGCAATGTGTAAGAGCGTAGGGGCAAAATTTCGGGCCAATGCTTTTTAAATGCATTCATTTTTTTTTTTTCGAATCCTGAGAAAACTAACAAATGTTTTTGAAAAATTTAAACGCATAATAAAAGATTACATTATTACCGAGGGCCGAAAGTCCCTTAGAATAAACAAAAAGTTTTTTTTGAATGAGATATTTGAAATTAAAAATCACACTAAATTTTCTCTTCTTTTTCACCTCTGTAACTTATTAAAATCAACATTATAGAAGTTTTCAGTGACTTTCGGCCCTCAGTAATAACGTATTCTTTCATTATGCGTTTAAATTTTTCAAAAATACTGATTAGTTTACTCAGGATTCGAAAAAAATGAATGCATTTAAAAAGCATTGGCCCGAAAATTTTGCGCCTACGCTCTTAAACTCTGGAACTGAACCAGACACTCTATCAGATTTGGGCGAGGCAAGTCTAGATGTAATAACACTTCTACACAAATTTAATTTAATTTTACTATTACATTGACTTGCATTTATTTCTTAGACTTTATGAAATGCTTTTTCGAAATCCACAAAACAACTAAAAATCTATTCTCTAATCAAACATTGTGTGTGTGTTTTCTAGTCCCAAATACATTCCAAATTCCGAACTTTCGTCTCTATTGCGATAAATGTAGATATTAGTCAGTCTGAAGGAATCATTTATATATGTTCTCTAATATGAAATACAAATAGATACAAAGGATACCCTGTTCCTTTTTGCCAATGGGTATGCTTAATTTACTTGCCTCTTCATTTGCTTATCATTTTACAGCCGCATAAGCATTACTCCTTTGTTGGATATTTAAACTATCGTTTTTTGATTTAGTATATCAATATTTACCTTTAAATGCCGAAATTCAGTCAAGCTTTTTCGATTGTTTTTATAAATTTAGTTAAGAACAAGCAATTACTTCATTCATCAAAATTGCTACGCTTTTGGTACATATTTATGGCTCCTACAAACATTTCATGAATTGTATAATTGTCCCATTAGTTGTAGCATTTATTGATGTTTATTTTTATAGTTTATTCTTTAATGTCAAACTAAAATTTTTAATTTTTTTTGCATTTTTTGTTTGTAATAGTGATATTTTCCTCAATAATTTAATAGTATACCGAATTTTATTTTTAGTATTAGAAGTGTGTATTATATTTTACCTATAGTATGTTTGTAAGACTGCTGGTTTTATAATCTTAAGAATAAGTAAAAAAATTATCTTATCTGGAGTTTTCTTTGTAAATATTTATTCTTTTTCGAAAGAACTCATGAGTCACTGTAGCTACTACCTGTAACTAATACAAATAAATGGCATTGATTTAACTGTGCTAGACACCAAGAGATAATAGGAAAATGCAGGAGAACAGCACAAATTCAGTAAGTACATTTTTCTAAAAGGCTCTGGTACAAAGACGGCTCTAAAATATCAGAAAGAATTGGGATGAAAGTGTACGGGTTTATAACTAAATACTTAAAAAACCGCGTCAAATTTATATCTGAAACAGCAGTAAAATGAAAATATGGGGTGCAGGAGCATTTGGCTGTACTTTGCACCATGTTCATATCATAGTCATACTCACAGTATCATCCGAAGTTAAAGAATTTTCTGAAGAAAGATCGATACTTGTATTTGAACCACTTTCGTCCATATTAGCTTCGACACCAGATACATCTGAACTTAATAAATAATCATCACTACTCATTTTTACCATCCAGTTATACTGGAAGGAAAAGTACAGGGCAAAAGATCAGTAGGAAGAAGCCAGAACTCGTGGCTGAAAGACCTGAGGAGATGGTTCGACCGCTCATCCGCAGAGATCTTTCGCGCAGCAGTTTCCAAAACTACAATTGCCATTTGGATCGCCAACCTTCGAAAGGAGACGGCGCAATGAGAAGAAGACTACTCATTTTGCAGTCGATAAAAGAATTAAAAAACTATAAAAATAACTAACGCAATGCAAGAGACGAATAAACATGCCACTTATCTGCCTTCCAAACGCACTAAACTTGACTAACCTTGGCCTTGACTAAACATTCCAGCCGGCGGTCGATCGTAGAAAGTTTAAAATTAGAAACGAAAAAACAAGTGGGGGGGCCCGTTATTTAGCACTAGAGGAGTTAAAACGCGTAGGCGCATTATATATCGTACAAATATTTTAAGCACGAGTTAACTCGGTTATGCGGAAATAGTAACGAAGTTTAATACCGAGTTAACTCGAGTGAGTACGTTAAGCGGTTTAATTTATTAGCTTCCATATTTCGTTTAATAAAAATGTTTTAGTTAGCCGAAATGAGTGTTTCATTTGCATATTAATCTCGGTAGCATTTTACTCATGAAATTTAAGAATATTGTAGGCTACTGCTAGCAAAACAATGCCAAATATATAATCACTTTCGGTAATCCGGACACTTTTGGTAATCCGACATCCCTTAGGTCCCATACCTGTCGGATTATCAAGGGACAACTGAAGTTACAATTTAATATAATATCACCGTATACTAGAGGGATACTGCAAAAAAAAGAATCATATAGTTAAATTATCTATTAATTCAATAATTTATAAAATATTGACAGTGATTTCCGAGGAAATTATTTTTTATATTAGGCATAAATACAGAGTTGTAAGTCCAAGAAATGAAGGTGAGCCCATACATTTTACAACACAACATATTTTGACTATTCTATAATATCTACCACAGTTTATAGAGACAGCGGGTAGACGATTTTTATTTGAAAATGGTCAAACACCATTAGCAATTTAGCAAAACAAAATGAAAGATCCTAATGAAGATTAGAGGGGGCTTAATCAACTTAATATTTTAGTTGCAATTTTTTGTGACCTTTTGGAATTTTAATGTCGATGAATTAGGATGCAATAAAACAGAAAATAAATAAACTATTCATTTTATCATATTTGAAATTTGGCTAGGCGGATTCTTAAAACACGAGAATGCGAAAGTCACTATAAATTGGGAGAAGTTTTAAAGAGAAGATATATCGTCGGCCGACTGAGTTGAAGAGTACTGCGGTAATATTGGCTTTCGTAAGAAAACACAACTTACAACAAGCCTGTAGCGTTAGTAAACCTTTTTGGAATAGTTGAAAGATTATGATTTGTGCAGATACCTCTTGCGATACAAACGTTATTAAGATCACTAATATAATATTTTTATAAGCAAATCATAGAAGACAAATTGGTTTGTATGATTTGTAATAAAAGTGATGACAGAATAATTCATTTTATTAACAAAATATTGAAAAGTCGTGAGGTGTTAACATCCGCGAAAAGTAGTGAGGTGTTAGATTGAAGCATAAAGATATTACTGTATCAGATAATGTGAATAAAAAATGAGGTTATCACGCATTATGTTACACCAAATTACCATAGTTCTATTGATGTAAGTCACATGATCTTGAGGAAGGAAGCATATTTCACCAGCCAGCTGGCAATTATGCTTTCTATCACACTTTTGTCTACCCATAGCAATAATCCCTTTCTATGATATAAAGTCCAATCAAAATTAACTGTCTGTACCGTGGCGCAGATTTAAACGCTTTTTCTCACTCCCTCTCCCTAATATTTAAAAGTATAACGTTTGCTTCAATGTTAAAATGTGTATATTCAGTTCTTGGAATTGCAACACTGTATTATCACATTTCACACAAATGTATCACTAATTAGCTATAATAATAAACAAAAACTAAACCTGAAACGATAAGAGTTTTCGTAAATGTATTTCAATTCAATTACACACACTTAAAAGTAATATAATAAAAAATTTTGTGTAAAAGAAAGTAACTTCGTACTCTCTACATTTTTGTAATACTAACGCATAAAAATTATAATAACAACGTATGTACAGGGAACACCAAAATGTTTCTAAACTTCACCAACATTGTTTTATTAAAATTGTTTATGTCACAGCTGTTTTTTTGGAAAAATGGTCATAGCACATCAAAAATCATTTTTATTTAATTATAATTTAATATATTAATATAAATAAAGTATACGGTATATTTATAAATTATATATATATATATATATATATATATATATATATATATATATATATATATATCCTATATACCTATCAGATGGATTATAGCCAGCCCTCATCTATTAATATTGACGTATAAATTATTCATATTTGTTATGAAGATAAAGAAAATATATAGGTCCCCTGACGTTTTGAATTAAATTTGACAGTTCTGGCCATATTGAAGCTGGCAATGGGATAAGACAGGGAGATTCCCCGAGTCCTCTATTGTTCGACCTGATTATGGATGAAATAATAAAAAAAATGTGAGAACTAAAAAAGGATACCAAATGGGAGAAAAACAACTTAAAATAATCTGCTATGCAGACGGCGCACTACTACTCTCTCAGAGTGAAGATGATTTAGAACTTTGCTGCACCAATTTAATATAGAATATTTAACATGTTAATTTCCCCAAAAAAAGACAAAATGTATGGATATACAGCAAATTTACTAAGATGTAAATTTGAACTGGAAGGTCGGATAATAGAATAAGTGATGAAGTTTAACTACCTAGGCATCACATTACCTAGCTACAGAAAGCTCGAAACAGAAGTACAAGCTCAAGTGAATAGAGCAAACAGAGCTGCAGGTTACCTGAATGAAACAATATGGAGAAATAAAAATATCGGGAAAGAAATGAAAGGCACAATTTACAACACAGTCATAGTACAAAAAGGATGTTAGAAACAGCAGAGATGAAAACACTTGGGATGAAAAATTGATGGTAAAACACTATTGGACAGAGCTAGAAGTACAGATATACGACGTAGATGTAAGGTGGAGAACATCAAGGACGGTAAGAAATAGAAGAGTAGAATGGAACGATCATATAAGCCAAATGACCCAAATATAGTAGTAAGGAGACGGGTCCCCAATACGAGGACCACGAAAACGATGGAACGACAACTTATTGGAGGCACATTAAGAAACAGACAGTCATGTCTACATAAAAGGAAGAAGAAGAAGAAGTTCTGACAGTAACGTTTAAAAGTGAATTTCTAAATGCCTGCTATAATAAATTTAAAAAAAATATCTATTGTAAACTTTTACCTAGATACGTTAGGTCATCATATAAGACAGAATTTCAAATATTTATATATTTAAAAATTTAATATTTTTAGATTTGTAATCGGGTTCCACTTGATTATGCAACTACCTCTACATAACAACTTTTAATACATTACAACATGATAGGTTTAACCAGCCCGTTCAATTAATAAAGAACGGGGACAGCGTGAAACTTCCGTATGTAGTCTAGCTGAAATCAAATTTCCTTGTAACAGCACCCTAATTTCAAGAGAATCTGGTATTAATGCTAGAACTGTACGAAATATTTTAAAAAGAAACAAGTAGGGTACTCTACAGAAAATAGGTACAAAAGTCTTGCTTACAAAACAGAATACCGTCAAAAGTCAACGTCTGGGCTGGTATTTTAGGTGACAACGTAATTGGCCCTTTTTTATTGTTGGCACTTTGTGTAGTCGTCAATACCTAGATGTCCTGGGAAATCACATAATTCCAGCAGTTCGAGCATTACCTATTAATATGGATGAAATTTGGTTGCAGCAAGACGGCTGTCCAGCTCACAATGCACGAGAGGTGTTAGATTTTTTAAACATTACGTTTCCAGATAGAGTTATTAGTACAAAGGGTACAGTAAAAATGCCTCCTCGCTCTCCTGATCTTGCACCTTTGGACTTTTTCGTATGGGGTTATGTGAAGCAACAAATTTACCGACATGAGCTGAACGTGCTGGAAATTTAGACCAATTACGTCAAAAAATCATTCAGGCCTTTCAAAGCATAAACACCCGAATGATCGTTGTTGTACCCGAAGGCAATAATTATACAATAGATTCTACTAATGCTTGGCTGAACGTGGTGGACTTTTTGAAAATTTAATTTGAAATAATGTTAACTGCTTGACTTACGAATTAATTTGAAAAAAAAGTGACAATTTTTTTATTGGCATATTTTAATATATAAAAGTAATGCAAAATGTAAATTAACAAAAAAAAATCGGTTGCCTGTAAAGTCGGTTTTACGGGCGAAGATTTTACGTGACAACGTCTTTTTCTCGGTAGAATATTTATTGATATGAATATTATTAAATTGCACAATAGGAACAAGGAATTGAATGGAAATAAGAATTGCATTACCGATTTATTAGGTATTTTATATATTATTTATATTTTATATATTATATTTTTATATATTATTTTATATATTATTTATTTTATATTATATTATTGATCCTATTATTTTCTACAAAATTTATTTGAAAATTTTTTCGATATATCAATTAGTTGCGGAGATATCGATCATTGAAGTTATTGTTTGCTACCAGTATTTTATATATTTATTTTTTTCAGTTATAAAAAATTACTATTTCCAATTGTGTCTACCAAGTATGGTCACATGTATTTGCCTACATATTAAATAATAATAAGTACAGATAATGTTATGTGACGTTCACTTCTGATTATATATATTTTAATATTTTTAATTTTAAAAAATCAATTTGAAAATCAAAACACTTATTCAGATCGAAGCTTCAAATTTTTGCTAAATAAATTTGAAATTAATTAAAATTTGTAAATGTAAATGGTAAAGTTAAAAATTAAAACATTTACTAAAATTGGAATTTGAAATTCTTGCTAAACACAGTTAAATTCTAACTCCGCGCGTGGTGATTGGTCGGTTTAGTTCGTTTGTTTGGTCGCCCTGTTTTGACAGGTTAGAAGTTATAATTTGTTATTTTAAATGTTTGACTAGCAATACGCGCTGTTTCTTCTCAATCGACTGAATTACGATTGATTGCAGAGTGATTTAAACTAATAATTTACTTAACACTATCAACATTTGTCAATAGTATGACATAACCTATAAACTCGGTTTCTCAACTTTTGTGTCAATCTAACAATTAATCAATCAATCATAGTTTACGATAATGAAATATTAGTGTACAATTATTTACCTTTATTGTTGTAGTTGTTGTAAATGACGAATCTAAGCACTCCACATTTTCACTACAGACACAGCTGACGATACTTTCAACGATTTTCAACTTTAGCGATTCAACGCGCCTAATTCTCTAGTGCCGCGCGCAGCGGACCGATCATGTTTGAGTGGGAGAGAGACGCAAGGCATTCGCCGGTCCGGCGGGCCTCTCTCTCGTTCGGCGACTCACTGTAACAGACGTGAGCGGGCGTTACACTTTTTCTTAAATGACTCCGAGCCACAAACTAATTTAAGACGTTGTCACGTCAAAAATAACCAAAATTATTATCCCTAGTTATCTCTTCGCACGAAAATTAAGTGCTAAAACATTGTTTGCCAATAAAAGCAATATATTTGATTTAGTGTGATAGTCTTTGAAGCATGGCACTTGACAGTTAGGACACACTTCTTCTTCTTAAAGTTCCATCTCCTATCGGAGGTTGGATATCATAACGGCTATGGTCACTTTGTTGGCTGCTGCTCTGAAAAGTTGTAGTGAACTACAGTTAAACCATTCTCTAAGGTTCTTCAGCCACGAGATGCGTCTTCTTCCTATGCTTCTTCTTCCTTGGATCCTTCCTTGCATAATAATTCTCAGCAGCTCATATTTTTCTCCTCTGGTTATGTGACCCAAATATTCTAGTTTTCTTCTTTTTATGCTGTTCATAATTTCTAACTCCTTATTTAGACGTCGTAGTACCTCAGCATTGGTAATCCTTTGAACCCACTGAATTTTTAATATTCTTCTGTAACACCACATTTCGAACGCTTCTATTTTCCTTATGTGTTGTTTCTTCAATGTCCAAGCTTCCATTCCGTATAGTAAGATAGAAAATATGTAACATCTTATAGCCCTCAATCTGAGATGCAACTGAAGGTCTCTGTTGGTAAGCATTGTCTTCATTTTCAAAAATGCTTGCCTTGCAGTTTCAATTCGGACTTTGATTTCTCTGCTTTGGTCATTTTTGTCATCAACCCAGGTTCCCAGATATTTATATGTCTCTACTTTTTCTATTTGGGTTTGCTCTATCATTAATCTTTCATTTCCCTGTTGCGTTTTTGAGACAATCATAAATTTAGTTTTTCTCTTATTTATTTTTAGTCCGTATCTAATGCAATAATCGTTAATTCTATTTACCAATTCTTGTAGCGATTCCAGGGTGTCTGTCATTATAACGGTGTCATCAGCGAATCTTATGTTATTTACTATTCTTCCGTTTACAGAGATTCCATCACCCAGATCCGCTATCGCTTCCTGGAATATGGCTTCACTGTACACGTTAAACAGTAATGGTGACAGAACACAGCCCTGTCTTACTCCTCTCTTTATATCTATATTTTCGGACTTTTGTTCTTCTATCTTTATATTGGCCTTTTGATTCTAATACAGATTGATAATGATTCGTAAGTATCGTCTGTCTATATCTTTGTTTCTCAGTTAGGACACACACACACACACATATATATATATATATATATATATATATATATATATATATATATATATATACATATATATATCATTTCTTTTCGAACTCTTTTTCCGGTGTTATCCCTTTTTCTGCTACACATTGCACATTGACGTGTCGGATTATTTTTCTTCTGTGTTGAAGGAACATATTCTGGGAAATGTCTATTAGATAAACGAAGAGGCGCTAGAGTCGATTCAGGCCGACCAGTTTTTGGCACGATTATACTGGAGTGATAGGTTTCAAATATCATTTCAATCACATTCATGCGAAATTGTAATGGTATGTACTGTCCTCCACTTTTCCTGTATAGCAAATAAGAGTTCCAAAGACATAACTCTATCAGATGGTAGAATATTTTGTTGTAGTATACCTTTCCACGTTTTCTGGTTATAGGGTAATCGTTGATATGCTGGTCAACTCTGTCAACTCCTCCCATTGTAGAATTGTAGTCATTTACCACTATTGGTTACCCTTTCTTCATTTCGTTTTTTTAAAACTATAGTATCTGTGTTAAACTCCATTCGCTTAGCTCGGGCATATTTTGACAGATTCATTGTCGGAAACCTATAACACAACAATTCCTACTTCTTAGTATTAATAGCTCAAGTATCCTACTATTGCAGACTTCTTTCTTTAAAAAAAGAAGAATTATTCTAAATAGTGGAAGTGTATACTAAACCCATCAAATTTTGGGTAGAATATATTTAAAAAATATATTTTAGTTGTTATAATTTAACATAACTATTTATTATATGATGCAGATAAATAAATATTGATTGTCGGTAATTCGCAAAGTTCTATTTCATTTACTATTTAGTTTGTTTACTATTAATATTGGCTATGAGTACGTGTGCTTGGTTGTATAGTAATTTCCAGTCACTTTTAGTCTGTCAAAAGGTAACTAACTTCGCAAAAAAATAATTACTAAATTCACTAGACAGTTCGGACTGGGAATAGCTAACCGAGTATATAAACAGTGGAAAGCATAATTATATCTCTTTTATCTCGCCATCATAATGCTAATAATTTTCCACGTTGATAACCAATGATATTTCCTTTTAGGACTTTTTTTGTGTACATGATTGGTGGCATTTCTTTTCTATTAGCTTTTGCGGTTCCATAAGTGTCGGTTTTTTTTTGTAATCAGAAAATCAGACAGTTGAGGAGAAGAATAAATGTTGTCAGTTATGAGGCAATGGCCTAAGTCGAATAGCGGCTCCATAAGAGATAGTACAATTTGCGATGTAAATCCGTACGTTGCATAATTTTGGTTGATAACAGTTCCTTTGCCGGTATATATTGTAAATGACCAAACATAACCGCTTTTAGACTCACACAACATAACTTTTTATGTGAAATCGAGCTCTTTTGAGCGGAATGTATTATTTCCATCCGAGTCGTCCTTTGTATAATAACAAACTTTCGTCTATTCTAACGTCAGGATCGAGAGAATAGCACTTCCTAATTTTTTTTGAAAAAGGCCAAATTTTATTTAGTTTAAGAGTTGGATGCTCGTTTGGTTTATATTCTTCGTTATTAGAAAAATGTAAATATTTTTTTATTTGGCCAATATCTCTGATGCTCATAGCTTCTCTGAAAAATTGAGTTGATATTGTGGATTGTTTTCACCAATACAGTTGTTGGTCCGGCTTTTTTATGATACTCGGTAGAATAACTAAACCAAGGAAAACACGCATTTCAGCACCTGTAGTTTCCCTCCAATGTAATCCTTTCGACGTAGCTGGAGCATTTCTAGTTATTTGTTCCGCATTCCGATTGGTTTCGGTGGTAATGTGAGCAATAATACTATTGTCAACGAATTTATTGAAGAAGTGTAAGAAGTTATTTGGTTCAGGAATTTCAAAATTTATAGAAAATTTCCCATGAAACGGAAATCTAGGTGGTGGCGATAAAATATTTATTTCACACCATTCATGTGCTGCTGTTACATCAGTATCACTATCATCTGAATCATTAAATTCATCAAAAACAATAAGTGTTTCACTTTCAGAACCAGAACGGCTTATACTATATTCTGATCCACTACTTTCGTACTGATATTGTTCGTCTTCACTATCATCCTCCATGAATGCCGCACAGTATTCGTAAATAAAAGAAACAAACTGCGATACACCTAAAGACCATCTAAAAAATAAACTTTCTTTCGGTAACAATGTACAGACAAGACTGCCCATAGTGCTTAAGTGTCTATCACAAACATGTGGTTACATGTTATTCTCTCTGACATACAAGTCTATATAATATTTTCTCTCTCTCTCTCTCTCTCTATATATATATATGTATATATATATATATATATATATATATATATATATATATATATATATATATATATATATGTATATATATAATTTAACATTGATAGCTATATCCTTAGACAGTTGGTTTCTCAAGAAAATGTTTTTGTATTTTAAGGTATGCAACTACTAAAAGTTGCTCCCATGTTAGGTGGAGGTAGAGACCATTATCTCTATTTATACTCTATTGTACCTTTAAGTACAAGATATGTTCCTATAAAAAATTATTATTAACATATCGTTGACGATATGATTACGATAGAATTACATAAAATATAAATTAACAGATATTGCACTAAAATATTATTAATATATAAAAATCAATTTTAAAAACTTAATTCTGATAGAAAATTTGCTTTTTATCAGATGGATTCAGATATACTATATATATTTTTACAAAATCGGTTCTTATATCAATCTCAAGGATATTTTTTTAAATTGTTTAGAAACATTATGGTTTGAAAATGATGTGATTTTCTTTGTATATCTCAATTATCTATAATAAAACTATTAATTCTATATACAAGTATTTGGAAAAGTTTGCTTGTTAAAAATTAGACTAGAATAATCATTTTGTAATCTGTTGTTCATGACCAAATTTATATTTCATCTCTTGGGTTTCTATGTCATTTGTAAATGATTTACATATATGTGAGATCTTGGCAATTTTCCGTAGAAAGTGCGAGAAAGAAAGACCAACGGTATTCAAAATTCAAGTATTCAATATATTCAGAAGCGAAAATTAAGAGTCTGAGGAAGGATTATTAAACTTAGACAAGTACTAAATCCAAGGTCTGAAGGTACAAAGATATAGTAGAAAAACAATGTTCCTAGTATAGATGACTGGATCGCATATGTTTTGTCTAAAACTGTTCTGCCTGAAATAACACATACATATTAAGTATGAGTTAAATTGTTGCAAATAAAAAGTTAAGTGTATATCCAGAAAAATAATGCTTTATTATATTCGCGCTTAACCGTAATGGACGATAATAGGTGGACTAAAAGAATTATCCAATGCTTTTAGTAATCGAAAGCAACAAAGTGGACCGATGATTTTAGACGTATACATACAAACTGTGTTCACAGGATAGGAATATATGGAAGCAATCAAGTGAGGATTAAGTTTTGCAGTGGACAAATTGATAAACTAAATGATGATGATGATGACTATTAATAATTAATCTCTACAAAAAAATCTCTTTTGGAATAACACTGTTATTAATTACTATTTAAATGGGAATAAGCCACAATTAAAGGTTAAAATACGTTTATTGACGTTTCAATATAAATAGTAATTAATTTAAAATGCCACAAGAAAATAGCTTCAGAATAATATTAACACAGTTATTATCTAATCTCAGACACATTCGTAAAATTGAAATAGATGTGAAATAGATAAATCCCTAAATACCACTAGTCGTTTATGTTTGGTAGATTGAGTAACTTGGTGACTATTGTACGAATATTTTTGCTTGTTTCTGTGAACATTTAGTCACAAAAAATGGTATAACTTTCTGATCAATTATATTACAGTCTTGATTATTTAAGTTCATTTTCTTATTTCTGAGACTTGCAATATGGATTCATCTCACACAATAATTACCTATCCGTAACGAAGAATTATAATCGGTCAAAAATGTTTACTTTTTCGCTGTATCTTTACAAACCTTTCCAAATTAATGTTTACACTTGACTTCATACTTTACTACATTTCATGATTCTTCTAAAGACAATGACATTAAATGCGTGAATGCATGTTTTACTACAACGTTCGTATTCTCCACCAATATTACGTAAGCTCCCGATGGTATTACGTCGGTTTCTCCGTTTATTTCTTCAACAGGTTCGCCCGTTTCGGCATTCCAACATAAAATACCTTGATCGTAAAAGGAGAGTAACAGTCCGTTATCGATGCAAACACCTTTTAATCTACAAAAGAAAATTTGGTTAATTTTTAAATAGGAAATATTCTTTAAATATAAAGAAATACATAAATAAACTCAAACAAACATATACACTGCGGTGCAAAACAAACCTATTTAGTAAGACTCGAGAAATCGAGACGGGTGTAGTAACCTTGCGGTATACCGCAAGATACATACATATAGACTTGTTATAATTTTATATAATATATTTTTTTATTTTAACTCGAGAACGACCTGATCGATTTGGCTTATTTTGATTTTAATATATTTGTATGAAATAAAATAGATAAAATTAAATAAATTATGTAAAATTAAATATAATTATAAAAATTAAATAAAATAAATAAAATTATATCAATAAACTTAAATACAATAATTATAAAAAATTCATTAAAATGTTGTTCTATAAACGTAATTTTCAATAATTTCGTAATCCTGTGGAATAATTTCGTAACCAAATTCTTTCCAAATGCCACTTTTTATTAAGAATTATTATTTTCCTATATATATTCTTTATTTCATGTCAAGTGCATCGGTTCTTTTTAAGAGAAAAATAACAAACTTGATATCAACACTTCCATTAATATTATTGTTTTTTTGACGAGGCGGTTTTGCTGTTATTCATTGTTTCCTTAATTTCAGTTTGGTAAGTGATCGTATCTACGGAAGACTTAACCTCTCACCAACATTATCATATTTTCAAATAAAAAATTGCACAAAAGCATTTACTCTTGTTGGGGATGGGATTAATTATGAATACGTTGTAAGTATCTTTCATGTTCACCGCTCTATCATCAAAAGGGTCTTTCTTCTTCGTGTGCCCCATTCCTTTAAGGAGATTGGCGATCATCGTGGCCCATTTTTCCACTCAATTGGTTTAAATTTTTCAACCAGGACATGCGTCGTCTGGCCGGTTTTCTTTTTCCTGCCACTTTCCCTTCTATAACCAATCGCATCAACTCATTCTTCATTTCTTAGTATGTGATCAAAGTAGCTCATTTTTCTTTCCTTCATAGTGTTGAGTATTTCTTTTTTCTTCTTTCTTAATGTTTTCGTATTTGTTATGTGTTGTGTCTATAATATTTTCCACATTCTTCGACAACACCATATCTCTAAGCTGGCAAGTCTTTTTTTCAGTTGCATCCGTAATTGTCCGGCTTTCAACTCCATATAAAAGGGCAGAGAACACGTAGGATCTCAATACTATAGTTCTAATTTCTATTCCCAGTTTTCCATTGCATAATACTGCTTTCATCTTTTTGAAAGCGCTTCAGGCTTTATTTCAAGGCTGCGGTCCCATTGTTCATTTAATTCACTTACATCCCAAGTAATTGTATCTGGGTACTTTCTCTAAAGCTTTTCCTTTAACGTAAATTGCTTCATCTTGTTCTTACTTACAATCATGATTTTTGTTTTTTGTTGTGTTCACAGCTATTCCATACCTCTCGCAGTACTGCATAATGGGATCAATCAAAATTTGCAGCTCTGCTCTCCGCAAGGAGTATTGTATCGTGTTCATATCTAAGATTATTCACTGGTGTTCCGTTAATCGATATGCCTTCATTGATGTCTTGTAGTGCCTCTTTAAACATCTCTTCTGAGCACATATCAAAAAGTAGAAGAGATAGTACACACCTTGTCGTACTCCTCTTTTTATAGGTATCACTTTAGATTTTTGTTGGTCTACTCGTATTATGGCTTTCTGATATCGGTATAAATTTGTAATGGTTCTCACATCCTGATCATATATTTCTGTGTTCCGTAATATTTTTGTAAGCCTTCTGTGTTGTATTTTGTCGAAGGCTTTCTCAAAGTCAACTAGACATAATATATGAATACATCACAGTTGATATCTTTACACCGTTCTATGAGTGTTTGTATAGTAAATAATGCCTCTCTAGTGACAAAGGTTTTTTAAATTTCAGTTGGTTTCCTGTTATTCTATCGTCTAGTTTTTTGTAGATACGTCCATGTATCACTCGCAAAGAGACTTTTAAAACATGGTTCTTCAAGCATCATCAATTCAAAACCCAAAAATTACTAGCTTAAGGCTTAAACAGTTAATTATACAGTCAGTCACATTTGGCAAATAAGTGTAGTTATTATGTGTGTATTAATCATACGCGGCATCCCAATCATGCATGCCTTCTAATGGCCGGATATGGGCAATAATATATTGTTTTATAGAGCAGTCCTTACAGTAGATATCCTGGTTTGTAAAAAAATGTAAGCGGGTATGGGGTAATATTGCATTTTGGTTGCATTAGTGATGAATTAGATAAATCATGCAGAACATTATGCTGATAGAAAATCAGGTAAATCAAATATTTTCGGGCCATAATATTGAAAAGACCTTCTCCAATGTAACAAGTCATAATAGGAGGTGATTTTAATGCACATGTGGGCCAATCAAAGAGAGAATATAAAGGAATATATTGAGGAATATTCTTTTAAAAGAGGGAAAGTCAATTTATATACAAAAGTGGACAAAATCGGTTTCAAATAGATTATTTCATGACAAAAAAAGGTATACGTGAATGCAAGATGGTAGTTTCCAAATGATTTCTTTTATTTTTAATCTCTCTTTTCACTTTCTTTCCTATTTTTCATTAATTTTTGTTATTACCAAGAGATGATCACTGTTAATTTCAGTCCCCTCTAGCTTCTTACGTCTTTTATAATTTTATTATATTTTTGTTTTGTGAGCACAAGGTCAATCTAGTTTGTGTATTTACCATTAGGAACTATCCATGTAATGTATATTTCTTTTAGTCTTAACTTATGCTAATTATCAGTAGGCTTTGTTTTGTCGCAATCTTATTATGACCATTATATTGGCAATATTATGTTTACCGTGAATTCCTACAATAGGAAATTAATTCATTTTTCAATTTTAACGTTGCAGTTACTTAAGGCCATCTTAATGTCGTTTTTTGGTACTTTTCTCCGTTTTTTGTTTTCATAAAAACTATCTTTTTTATCTCGTTCCCTACTTAGTGAATGTATAAATGCACTGTACCTGAAATTGCTTTTAAAGTTTTTTTATTTGCTTAATTTGTTGAATACCAAATCCAAATTCTTGAATCTTCGCTACTGTGTACAAAGATATTTTTTTAAGCCCTTTTCTCTATTCGGATTGCCGAATATAGGCCTCTCCTAATTCTGCCATTCATCTCTGTTGTTTGTAAGACGTTTCCACATTGGCCCTGTAGTTCTTTTAATATCGTCGCTACATCGCATTTGCGGTCTTCCTCGTGGTCTTTTTTCTACAAAGATATAGTATTCTTCTAATGTTCTGAAAAGTCCTTTCTGTTTTGTTTATTTGATCACAAATATATCCACACCATACCTTTTTATTTTCTATGCCAACTGGCTTCCTCAAATGTTTTTTTTTACGTTCAATGTAATAATCCTCATTTTATATTACTTTACAGCTTTTATATTTCCTATATTTTGACTATTTGTTGTCGATCTCTTTATTTTTTTCTTCTTCCAGAATTCTGAAAGTGTTTGCCGCCTACGATCCAATACCTCGCAGTCCTGCAAGATATGGTTTACTGTTTGAGATTTTCTGTTATAGAGTTTGTAGCTCAAGTCTCCATCAATAAGTCCCATTGTATACAGGTGTATAGGCATTGTATCACTCCCTTACTGGCACATGTTCAGTAAAGGAGCTGATTCCTGCTTGTGTTCCTTAGTACTTCAGCCCTATTAGCACATGTCCGTCAAATATACATCTTGCCATGTGTTTGACCGAGTATATTTTCACAGTGTGGATCCAGGCTTTTTTTCGGTAGCGGACCATTATTTTTCCCCGGCCAGTTCTAGACCGAAGTATTTTGTAGCTAATGCTCTTTTGGCAAGTGGATCGTTTCTTTCATTATTATATTTTTCTCGATGACCTGGAACCCATACCTGTGTAACACTGTTATATTGTGCTAGTCTGTGGAGTTCGTGTCGGCATTCTCTCATATTTAGGGCTTATGAGAGCCCCCTGGCTCTTTGGCAAATCTTCTTCTTAGGGCGCCTGCCGTTCCAAACGTTGGCGATCATTCTGGCTATGATTACTTTGTTGGTTGCTATACGGAATAGCTGTGTTGAGGTCTTTCTATACCATGCTCTCAGGTTAGCAAGCCAGGATATTCTTCTTCGTCCTCGGGCCCTTTTTTCTTCAATTTTACCTTGCAAAATGCATTGGAGTAGCTCGTGTCTGCCTTGATTTCTCATTATATGTCCCAAGTACTGCAGCTTATGGCCCTTCACGATGTTGACCAAATCCGCGGTTGTGTTCATCCTCCGCAGTACTTCTTTATTGGTGACTTTGTCTGTCCATGGTATTTTCAGGATCCTTCTGTATAACCATAGCTCAAAAGCCTGAAGTTTTGATAGAGTTTCCGCCTTCAATGTCCACGTTTCTACTCCGTACAGAAGCACTGAGTACACGTAACATTTAAGGAGCCTTATTTTTGTTTATAAGGTGAGGTCATGCTTGGCAATATGTGCATAATTGACCCGCTTCAGTTCGAAAGCCATCATGTTAATTTCTCTTGCATTCTGCAAGGCTGCAAAATTCTCTTTCTGAAATACAGAGGTATATTCTTACAGTGGAATAGAAATGTTTAAATTTCCACCACTACTGAATATTCCTGTACCAGACCCGAGCGTTTTCTCTGCCCCATCCCCCTCGTGAGCAAATGTCCACTTGGAATGATACTTCAGGCTTGTATCTGTGTGCCGTATGGTCAGAAATCATCATCCATTCGGCATCCCTAGATTTATTTATTATATTACTATGTCCTGATCCAACCGGTACGTTGTTCAGGTTTTTATCGCAGTTTATAATACCCCATCCTCGACTCTCTTATTATATGTAAGAGAGAGAGAGAGAGAGAGAGAGAGAGAGAGATCCATCGAGTAGGGCCTCCATAGATGCCGTTGGTGTATCCCTTATAGCCCCTACTATTCCGAGGCAAGCATTGTTGTTGCCCTACTCTTTATCATTTTCGTTGCTAAGTTCGTCACCGTATGATTACCGTTTACCAGATTTACTAGTTTTGGATCGTTTCGAGTTATCAATTTCTGAAAATATTTTGTTCTTCTTGTTCTATACCCACGTTACTTCTTCAATATGCAGTTTTCTTAATCCCATTTTTACTTTGGATAAGTCATTGATAATAAATATATTTCATATTTTTGTTCATATTCTGTACTTTTTGTCTGTTCGTCATTCTGTTTTTCTTTCCTCTTTATTAACTTTACAAGGTATGTAACTATCCCTCAACTTATTGGCTATTTTACTTTATATTATTGATTCCGACCACTAAATGCTTCTTCAAGAAATTTTTCATCGCCCTTTGAAGCTTATTTTGATTACTTTTGTCTATTGGTATTATTTGGACAACAGTCCAGATCGATAGTTTCGGTTATCATCTAATTTCTTGACGTTTTATTGTCGTGGTAAAAATATACCATTTTTACCACGATTTCGTTTGAGTAATCTTGATCACTATTCATAATTTTACTTTTGTTAATTGTTTCACTTTATGCATTAACAGATTCATCCGATTTAATTTCTCGGGGGCTTATCTTCTCTCAATAAGTACTTAACTTAAACGAAGCGCTTTTTGTTTTGAATATATCTCTAATATATCTTATCTTTACGATTTTGGTCCACGCCACTGAAGTAGTTGCCTTAATTCACAACTCTCACCGAATACCAAGAAATAGTTCGAAACTGTCATATTTACGTACTTGGTATGTCCGTTTAGCTGTAATAGTCGTAATAGATGTCATTCATTGTTTACGAACGCCCAAATCACCTATTTGATTTAAACTGTCACTCGAGATTAGACCAGAAACAGGATTTGTTATCGCCAGATACTATGTCCTTAATAAATACGACAAAAACATTAAACAAGTAAAATTCACTTAATTCATTCATAACAAGATAAAAACTTTTGAATTCTTACCTGTCGAATCCTTCTGGGGGGAAGTAACTTGCCAATTTTTTCCACGAGTGATTGATACCATTGATCGCTACTAATCTTAATTCTCTATCCACACATTGTTGTAGTGCAAAAAGAAAACCCTGAAATGTGTAAGGAAAAAAGTTAAAAAACAATCATCTTAATTTAACGTTTTTTGTAATAAGTATTCGCTTAAGAGCTCTAGCGATTTTAAAATACAGTTTAGTAAAATATTTAATGTATAATTTGAGAAACGATACTACATATAAAGTTCCTAAGACACTGTAGAGAATTAAATTTTGAAAACAATAATATTGTTGGATATACAACGAAGACATCTTTTGAATGATGTCACCAGCCCCTACTTCCTATTTAACAATTTAGAGCTTGCATCCCTGCCTTATGCAACCCTGCCTTATAGGGTTATCAAAGTTAGGGATAAAATTCTTTTTAAAAGCTGTAATATAAAGTATAAAACTGACGTGTTTGGAGTGATATCTAAGATGGACATTTTTTTTAATGCTCTATTATTAAAATACCGATTTTTTTTTAAGAAATGTTACTTCTTTACCAAAAAAATGGTTGTCTAGTAGCGGCCCGGTCTAAGTATTCTGCCTTACTAGGGTGGGCGAACGGACGAAGAGAATACTGCTAGGGTCCTACTCGCTGCCTGTTATAAGAGGCGAATAATGGGATGGAATAAGAAGTTGTGAGCCGTCAATCGAGGTGTCGAGACACACGCAGAGCACAATCTGTCTTGCTTCATTGAATTAAGTACAGTAAGGTGGCCGTCATCGTTTGAGATTATATCGGTAGTCGGTATGGAGGCTGCTAGAAGCGAAACGAGTCCACAAGTCGCACTGGTCGTCACCGGTCTGCACTTTAAGTACCCGAGAGTCTCGGATCGAGACAAGCTCACGTGCGACTCTACCTCATTTCACTAACCTCTTGCGAAAGACTACAGGTTCATATATATATATATATATATATATATATATATATATATATATATATATATATATATATATATATATATATATATATATATATAGGTTATACAGGCTCTCCAATTTATGGAAGATCTGATTCTTTAGCATCCATGCCTCCACTCCATGCAACAGTACAGAGTCAAAAGTCTATCCCTTAATCCGATCGACAAATCTCTGTTACACAAAACTTTTTTCATTTTGGTAAATGCGTATCTTGCTTGTCCAATCCTTAATTTGATTTCTTCAGTATAGTCATTGTTGTCGTTAATTATTGATCCGCAATATTTGTATTTTTGGACTTGTTTTATTTGTTCTTCGTGGATCATTAGGCTCTCTTGTTGTTGGTATGATTTAGTGATTACATATTGCAAATTGCTTACCAATAATTACCATAGTCTGTTATCGGTTTGTAAATTTATTTTTATTTTGTGAAATGATGTAAAATTAACCACTGGCTTAATATTTTATTAAAATTTGATTGAATCAACTTATTACATTTTTTCTCAACAATTTATTTTAAATTTTAGTAGAATTAAATAAACATATAGCGGCTGTACGTCAAAGGGTAGTTAAGAAAACGACACATTTTCACAATCATTATGTTAATGAGCATAATAAACTTTACACTTACCCTATCGCATTTTACCCATAAAGTAGATAATGGTGTTTTAATATCATTCAGTTCTATAGTGGCTATAATGTTACCGAACTGAATATTCCACAATGTAATCTTGTTTTCTCCACAGCCCATAATGAGATCATCGTAATCTAAAAAATATTTTTTTACAAATTTAAAAATATTTTAAAAAGGGTAAAAAAAGTTTAAAAAATATATATAATATATATAAATATTATTAATCCACATATTGGATACGATATCTTACAATTGATTAACAAACTCACACGAATATAGCGCTATATTCTTATTTGAGAAAAATAAAAAGTGTGAGGGAGAAATTTTGTGAAGTTCTAATATTTTTCAATTTAAATTCTGCAATTAGTTGAAAACCAAAGGCAATGTTAAATTATTTTCGAGGTTTATAGATCATGGAATTATTATTTCTTGCAAAAATGACGTTGCAACTCCAGTAGACATTATTTTAGGAGATACGGCAACAATAGAAGAGCTCGGGGCTCAAACTTAAGCCACAACTTTTGAAATTTGAAGATTTCAGTAAAACAAGCTCTGTAACAATGGTCTTAAGTCACCAATGAAGTTTTACGGCTATTTGCAAATCGGCAGCCTTGTTGCCGATATGTAGCCAAACCTGTATAAGGATAGTTAAAGAGAATCGGTACCGAATAATTTTTAACTTATATAGGACAACATAGGATTTAAGATGCCCAAAAGCGGTACGTGGTCAACCTGTGATTAACTAAATTTTAAGTCTATTCCATGAATATAAGACTGTTGTCGTGACAACAGTCGTATATTCATGGAATACACTGTATAATGAATAAGAATAATGAATCTGAGGCTAAAAATCTCCAAGTAAAATTACGCTTACATCAAACTCTAGTACAGACAATGCATCAAAACCTTAAAGACGAAATTTTAAAAAATTAAGAAATTCACTACACCGACATAATTTCATTTGACTTGTAAGAGACCTTACCTACACCTTCATTGACTGTTGGCATAGAATTTTACCTTAGAAAAGCATGGACCTATAATCTTGGCATATATGATTGTGTATCTGCCCAAGGTCATATGTTTATGTGGACAGTCAGTTGCAAAAAGTGGAAGTTCCGAAATTGCTAGTGTACTTTTAAAGTATATAACCAGTAAACCAACAGGGTCTGAAAAAGTTAGGTAGGGAAAAAGTTTACAAAACCATAGAACATCGTTTGTCGTATCGAGCAAATTCCACGTTCCTATTCTCATAGTCCTTTTTCTTCGCCTAAGTCGTATATCCTTGTTTCCGTCCAAATTCCGAGGCTGTGTTGGATTGTTTTTTGCATAACGATTTTTTCCGAGTGTCGGGTAGCAGGCCCAGCGCCTCAACCCCCTATTCTTCGAAGGACCATGGTTTCTGCTCGTTTGATCAAAATCATTTCCATATTCAATATACGGTCGTTATCGGTAAATCCATCCAGGCTACTGGGAGGGAACTGATAGGTGTGGACATGGACTGAGACTGGGAAAATGGTTGTCTCTGTATGGTATTAGGAGATAAACCAATGCTCGCATAGGCAGGGGCGCATTTCTGAAGTAGATTTGTCACCTATCGGGATCGTAGATGAGTATCTACTCGCTACCTTAGGATGGCAGCGGCGGCTCGTGGCATAAAAAAGTAGTGAAGATGAGGAAAGCTTGCCGGAGCCAAAAGGAGTTTTGGTACCTACTTCGCGCCCAAATCTCATAAAAAATTCGTTAAAAAAAATGTTTAGAGTTTATGGCTCTAATAACTTGAAAACAGTTTTTCTTGTTCAGTTCTGCTTGCCTGGGGTATTTTAGTTCTGAACCTCGACATTTCATTGAGGGTTTTTTGGCGATTAAAACACCACGTCTGGGGTTGGTGAGTTTCGATTCAGCCGCCCACTCTAAGTCAGATGCTGATTGCAGCCGACCACTCTGGATCAGACGCAGATGTTTAAAATACTGGTTGGTCGACAATGTAAAAGAACATCCCTTTTATCCTCATTTTTCCAATGCCTAAATGGAGTCTCTAATATATTACACACCAAGTCATTAATTTAGCCACCATTTAATATAGTCTTCTGCAGGTCATCATGCAGGGTAGAGTCGATGGCAAAAAGGGAATAGGTAGAAAGAGGACATCATGGCTGCGAAATATTTGAGACTGGACAAACATGACTGTAGACGATTTATTCCACGTTGCAAAAGACAGAGAAATTTTTAGAAATGTGGTCGCCAACCTCCGTTAATGGAGACGGCATAGGAAGAAGAAGAAGAAGAAGTCATTAATTGGATTCATGTCTCTCTAAAATGATTTTTGTCCAAACGAAATCCACGAGAACACTTTATATCCGAAATCCGAAACAAACCACAGAGAAATGTATTAATAAAGTGCACTAAACAAATAAAATTAATATTGTGACTAAACTTAACTAATAAATACTATACTATAAAAATATATATATAATGGACTAAATTTCAAAATATTGTCGCTTAGAGAAATTTCCGAAAAATAGGAATACCAAATACACATCCAACAGTGGGTGAAGACGAATAATATATTTTTAAGCAGAACTGCACGTACCAGTTTTCTCAGCTATCACTAAGGATAGGCTGACGTCACGTTGCCATGGCAACCGTGAACGCTGATGCAGATGGATTTTGCATTTCAAAAATTATATTCACCTCTTCCTGAATCCTATTATACACGGCTAGTGACACAGGTCAGGACTTGACCGTCAAGTACGTACCGCTAATAAAGCTAGTTTTGTCTTTTTTTAATTTTTAGATTAATTAAAAGAGAATAAATAATTGATTTCAGAATTTAGATATAATAATGTTGTTTTCATTTTTTATTTATTTGTCTCAATTTAATTATATTTTTTTGGTGAACCTCACCTTCACCTCCTTCACCTGGCCGGCCGCCGCTGTAGGATGGTGAAATTATTGTGAAAATAATAGTTTTAAGTACCTAGGATTGATATTACAGAGTAATGGGGAAATAGATGGAGATGCATGCAGTAGAATTAGGGTTGGATAGATGAAGTTGAAGGAAGCGAGTGGTGCGTTGTGTGACAGAAAAATTCCAATGAAGCTGAAGGGAAAATTCCATAAAACAGCCATAACACCAGCTACAATGCGCGGAACTGAATGTTGGGCAGTTAAAAATAAAGAGAAACAACGATGAGTGTTAGATGGTTAGATGGATGACTGGAGCGCCAAAAATGATAAAATTAAGAATGAGTATATAAGGGGAAGTCTAGGGGTGGCACCAATTGTTGCCAAAATGAGAGGGCTTATGTTTAGATGGTTGGGTCATCTTCAACGTCGAGAGTTTAATCACCTAATACAAATAATTGCTGATCTGCGGGTTCCTGGAAGGATTAGGAGAGGAAATGCAAAGAAGAGCTGGGGGAGGGGTGACGTTTAAGCAGGACATGTCGGTAAAGGGGATTGATAGTGATATGACCCAAGATACAAAATTTAATTAGGGAAGCCGACCCCGCATAAGGATAAAAAGAAAGACTATTTAAAATCACAAGTAGAGCTATTTCTTGGTTAATAAGGTGAAGTAAAAATCTGAGAAATGTGAAGATAGACGTGACCTGAAAACTTGGTTGTTTAAAAATGTATATTTGTTTGTTATAAACTCATTAAAATAAACTGAAATTACCTTCGACACTATGTAAAGAGGATACGTAATGGTCGACTGGTTCCATATCAAATATATTAGAAATCGTCTGATAATCAGAAGCAAGTTGATATGCATGAACAAATGTCTTTCTTGAATTTAAATTTTCTTCGTTTGCTGAATGCCAGCTTACAATGATCTTGGGAAAATTTCGCATCACACAATATTGTACATCATCCGCAAAGCTAAAACATAAAAGATAAATATACATATGTAAGCCATTTGATCAAATGCAATATGTTATTATTATTAAATGAAAAGCTTCCATAACTTTACCGTTCTGTATATTCTATAGATTTGAAAATTACTCATTAATATAAAAATACTTTAGTTGGTCAGTTAATTGTTGTAGAAACAAATTTGTAGCAAATAATCTGAAATATCATTAATAAACTGGCACGAGACAATAATTATCATCATCATCAATGGCGTTACAACTCGTCGTGAGTCTTTGCCGTGTTTACTATTGCCTTCCATGTTTGTCGGTCTTGTACCAATAGTTCCCATTGTCTCACTCCCATTTTCTTCAGATTCTCTCTGCATCTTTTCACTTTTTTCTAGGCCGTTCTACAGATTTTCTCTCATCTGGTCTTTCCCAAAACACATTATTTATAAGTCGATTGTCATTACTTCGTATCGCATGTCCTGCTCATCTTAGTCTATTTGCCATTATATATCTCACTAGATTTTCCTACGAGACAATAAAGTATCTCTAATATGGGTGCCGGTACATGAAGGAGTCCAAGAAAACTAGGAAACCATTTAGCACCTCTGGCAAGGCAAGCTACTGAAGAAATCTTTAAAAGCTCAGTATAAAAGCTTTCTCCGGCATCATGAAAAATACCGTTATAAATAAAATTTGTAAGTGAATTGGAAAAGGAACAAATGAAGATTTCTACAAAGACTAAAAAGTCTAATCTACAATGGATACAGTTGAAGCTGGTCACAGAGATTGTCACTGAAAAGTTCTGAACTGAGGAAAGGTTCACTTTTACAGGATAGATAAGGTGAATAAATTGTGTTGCAGGAAATGCGAAGTGTATAAAGAAACTACTATACATGTATTGTGTAAATATAAATGCTTAGTGACATGAGGCGGTTATACAGTACGTTAAGTTTTGGATTAGATATTGCAAATACATAAAGTGCTAAAATCGGCAGCATTGCCTCGTACGAAGTAATTGTAATTCTCCGATCCTCTTCGCTCCGACACCTACACTCCTAGACAGAAAACGAGAAAACCATTTAGTAACACATAACAACGCAAGGGATATTTTGTTTTGCTTACGTACACCCGGTTCATTTCTTATAACATAAAATTGATAAAAATACACTGACCATTATAAGGCGGTGCATTTGTATCGGTTTTTAATAATGTGAACATTTTTTTGTGGTTGAATTAAAAATAAAAGCGCATTTCTTTAAAAAGATTAAAAAAATACACTCTTATGGAAAATAAGTTATAATAATAATTTATTTTATATTTATGTCTTACAGAAATGATTCAAATAGGGACTTTCTACAGCTGAATAGTATCCCAATCTGTCAGAAAAACTTCTGCGGACATATGTAAGAGTTTCCGCTGTAATAGAATTGGAGACTTCCCTTATTCGGTTTCTAAATTCATCCAAATTTTGGGCTCTAGCCTCAGGATGATCCTAGATGATGCTTTTTATTTGTCCCCAAAAAAAGAAGTCCATGGGTGTAAGATCCGGAAATCGCGCAGGCCACTTAATATCGCCTGTTCCAGTGATAACTCGATTCGAGAAAGTATTGTTTAAGTACTCCCTAATTTTTCGAGCGTTGTCAACTGAACGACCGTCTTGAATGGAACCAAACATTCTCCAGATTTACATCAGGAAGATTGAGAATAGCGGAAAGAACATGATTCTGTAACAAATCGAGGTATACTCTACCATTCAAGTTGCCCTCAATAAAAAATGATCCTAGGTATTATGTGGTCTCCTAAAATGCCAGTCCAGACGTTAACTTTTTGAGTACGTTGAGTTCGGTAAACAACACTTCTGTGTTGGTTTTCCCACGCCCAATACCTCGTAATGGAAGGATTGTGTCTCCCTCTAACGAAACAGGAGATTCATCAGTAAATAAAATGTTTTAAATAAAATTGGGTTCATCATTAGCCTTCGTTATTAGAGTTTCACAAAACTCCATTCTTCGAAAGTAGTCATCTGAATAAAGCTGCTGCGTTTTCGAATATTCAAAATTTCTGGAACCGTGCTGTTTCCACACTTTCGTTACAGTAGCATTGCTAACATCTAACTCCCTAGCAACGCTTCTACTTGAACGTGTTGCCTACCTCTATTGTTGCACAAATTTGTGTATCCCGGTATTCTCTTTCCTCAACTTTTTCTGGAGACACTTCTTGAGCGTGACATTTTCTGCAATTTTTGAGGCCATAACAACTCTCAAAATGTTTAACAATATTATAAACTGACTGTACGCAAGGAATTGGGCTCCCCTCAAAAAACACAGAAAATAAATCTACACACTGTTGTCCAAAATTACCACCATAAAACCATTTTATTATTTGAACCTTTTCTGCGGGCGTATAAACAGACATGTTGTTTACAAAAATAAATTAAAAATCTACGCTCTTATTGCTTTAAACAACCACTGTATAATGACAAATTATTGGCGACGGGGCAACGGAGGTTCGTGGAAAGTCGACGGCGCGCAGTGTTGCCATTTATAGTGTGTATATCTAATTTAAAACTTAACGTACTGTATATTGGTAAAGCAACTACTGAGTAAGGAGAAATCTTAAACTCGCCAAACTAAAGATGCTGGCTTTTATTAAGAGCATAGAACTTCTTGGTGGAGTTTAATGACTTAAAAGGATTTAGAGCAAAGGTCTCGCGACCCAGTGCCAGAAACGAGCAGTGTTTCGCCTGATGTAAGATTAAAAAGTCTGAACTGCTAAAAGATTTTACGAAACAATTTAATATATAGCTAGCTCATTATACTAATTATCCATTACCACGGTAGTAATGTTTTCTTGTTGCTGTAAGAATGAAAATAGATTTCATCTATCTTCATTTCTATTTCATCATCACCTATTTCATCTATTCGGATATCTGTCAATAATTATCAAATTAAAAATCTGTATCATGATTTACTACTAAATAAAAAGGAAAATTTACTTACCCGTTAATATTCTCTAGTTGCAACACTCGTTTATCTAAACCATTTTGTCTTTGTTTCCAGTAATACAAAGTAATGAATACATCTGCAACAGGTCCTTGTCTCACTTCAGATTTATGCTCCTTCATCCACAATTCAATATAAACTACACTTGTATCCAAACAAATAACTTTCTCCATTGAATCTTTCTGAAGGCATCTATTAATAAGTGATATTCTTTGCGTCTGACCTCTTGGGATCCACATCTGCTGAGAACCTAGTACATTACCTAAAATAAAAGGTTTTAAACATATCTTCTTCTTCTTTTAAGTGCCTTGTCCGGTATCCCGGACGTTGGCGATCACTAAAGCAAGACTTGTTTTATCATTTTGTGCCATATGGAATAGCTGTTCAGCACTTCTTATGGCTGTCCATTCTCGAATGTTTCGGAGCCACGATTGTTGTTCTCTTCCAATTCAACGTCGGCCTTCAATTTTACCCATAAGTATCAGCTGTGGTATTTTTCTCCACAAACTACAAGGCCATAAACCTGCTTAGTCACACCATAAAAATATGACAACAGATGCAATTTTCACTATAAGGCAACTGATGGAAAATATAGGAACAAAGAAATAAAAAATCGTATTCATTGATCTTGAGAAACCATATATGGTTGTACAAAATTTTAGAGGGAGCTTTCAAATAAGATTATTTGACATTAATACAGAAAAAATTTATGAATAAAAGCATAAAACTTGATTGAGTTGAATCGTATTCACTTTTCTCCAAGTACGAAATAATTGTCAGGAACTTCACTTTACATAATTTACATCTTAGTAGATTTCCTGTTACAACCATGCATTTTGTGTTTTTTGGTTGTGTTAAATTTTCTGGCGGTAATATTAAATTGGTGCAGCATAAGTTATAAATCATCTTCACTTTGGGAGGTTAGTATTGCGTCGTGTGCATAACAGATTATTTTAAGTTGTTTTTCTCCTATTTAGTATCCTTTTTTCGTTATTATTTTTTTATCTTTTTTAATACTAAAACTGATTATTAACTACATATGTCACAGCTAAAACTTCACGTTTATGTGGACCAGGCTTGTTCGATTGAAACCCATCTTTGGCTCAAAAAAAATTATTGGCAAATATATCTACAAATAATTCCCACTACAATTAAGGCACATATCCCATTATTTCACCAACCGATGTATACCCTGCTTAAATAATTCTTGTGACTTGCTCGAAGAATTCTTTTACGTCATTTTTCCCTTCTTCGTTCGAAATCAAAACGATTACATTTTAACGCCTTTTTCAGAGGCCCAAAGATATGAAATCGCAAAGCGATAGATCGGGACTATAGGGTGGATGCTCTAATATCCTCTATTTCTTTCGTTGTAGATTTTCTTTCCTACTTTGGTAAGATGAGGCCGAGCATTGTCGTGCAGTGAGAATCATAACACATGAGAGTTTCCCTGGACGTTTTTGTCTTATTGCTTAATGGAACTCGTTTAAAGTTTCATTATACAGGTTTGCGTTAATATGCTCCCTAGGTTCTGTAAACTCTATAAGCAAGGTCAAAAAAAACATGACCTTGCCTGCAGAAGTTTTAACTTTAAACTTTTTCTATTGACGGAAGAAAGTGACTACCGTTTTGCCTGTTTTCAATGTATCTGGTCGCGGCTTACCATTCGTCTCCTCTCTTCGATTCTTAAATTTTCGACGCCATTCCTTGACAGTTGGATATGCAAAACATATGTTTCAATACACTGCTTGCTTCGCGTATAAATTTGGAAGGATTGCAAATCTTTTTGGTTGCAGAACTATCAAAACTTACAAATCTGAGCGTTCTACTATATTTCTTACCGCAACTATAATACTTTTTATATGGTTAAAACATTTAGAATTGTTAATACTGATCATCAGTTTCTCCGGATTATGTTAAGCATTTTTCAATAAAAAAGAAATGTATTGCATTAACGTTGTAAAAACATTGCTTCGATTTTTTTTTATTAATTATTCTATTCTCTGAAGATAAAAAATATGTCGAACTGGAAATATATTTCAACCGGAATCTAATTAGTTTATTATCTGCCAAAATTTAAACCTCTCTACAAACTAGAGATGACGTTCCTGAAAATTGTTTCATACGTGATTTAATAAAAATCAACCAAACTATATGTTCAACAAGTTACTTACCTAGTGGAGTTTGCATCCAAAATGAAACTAGGAACTCCTGACAGAGAACGAGATTATAGCCAACATAAAAAGCTTTTAACACTGACCCATTTTCCGAATTAATGGTAATAGTATGAGACTGTTTCTTCAACTTTTGTTTTGTATTGTTTATGTCCCATTCTTGACACAGAGAAGAATTGGTAGTTAAACTATTCTTCTTTTTTGAACTAAATTGGAGACTTTTATGCAAAGACTTTATGCATTCGGGTTTTTTGTACGGCATTAATTCATAATTATTGTTTTTGGTAATATTTTTAGTACTGATTTCTAAATAGTTGCCCTTTTCTACATTTGCAATGGGAACTGCTGTAAATAATGCTTCATTATCTGAGTTTTCGCCATTGTTATTGGTTGCAGTAGAATAGTCGTGTTTCTGAAAAATGTATAATAATTTATTTGCTTTGTAAAACCAGTGAAAAACAAAATGAATGGAACAAATTATGAATCCTTCAGTAAATGATAAAATATGGAAACTGGATCTCTAAGAGTCCAAACAAATAATAAATAAAATACAAATCACAATGCAGATCAATATACCGAATTTGGTTGAAAAAGTAATTAGAAGCAAAATGTAAAGATGTATTACAATGTACCTAATACATGTGTAAAAATGATGAAACGACAATATCATATAATGAACTAGAGGGATATAATAAATGTAGTGCCATATAGTCCAGTCGTCAGACAGTTGACCCCTAAAAATCATACGAACAAGCTGAATTTTACCGAGAATTTTAATTTTGGGCCCCTTAAAAAGATGCAAAAAAGTTTACCACTTTTACCCCCGGGGTTCCCCCTAAAACCTTCCCTTCAGGGGGATAAAAACGTAAAAAAATAGATTTACCAAAAATCTGTACGCCGTAGAAAAAAATGTTTCTAATAAAAAATGTAGCTGAGATAATTTTAAACAAAAATGTTTATTAGCACTTTTTGTGTAGAATGAACCGTTCTCTTAGAAACAACGCTTGAAGCGACCGTCGATTTTATATGTGTTACGCGCACCAAATCAATGTTAAATAAAATTTGTATCAACTGGACAGTAAAAATTCGATATCTTTTGATTCAAGTATCCCATCGACAAAAATAAAAATGCGTTTTAAAGGTGAAGAGTGCAGCTTTCATATGCAGTTTTTTTATTTTGCTGCGAATAACCTCCTCAGTCCCAGGAAATTTTTTGTTTTTTAATATCTATATTTCGGTGTGTTTTATGTTACATTAGGCATCAAGATAAGAAAAAAAATAATAAAATTTTTTTTTATGGCAGCCATCTTTAAAATTCAATGTCTCCTATGGGCGACATTGGGTTTCAAGATAATCAAAAATTCTCAAAAGCAATTTGTGTTTTATGAGTAACATAGCCATGATTTTTTATTAATACATCGGAAATAAATACACAACATTAGTTATATCTTTATTAAGTAATAAAATATGATAAAAAATAACTGGTAGATAATGCACTGGTGTCAGTTCATTCAAAACCTTGATGCTGTTTCGGTTTTCTTGGAGGCAGAGGAACACCTGACATGTAAAACATCGATTCTGGCTGTGTTGACGCACTGGTCATAATTCATGGTATAGCTTGAAGCAGTTTCTGTTTTCTTGGATGCAGAGGAATACCTGACATGCAGAACACCTGATTCTGGCTGAGTTGGCTGAACACCCTGGCATTCGGCATCTATTCTTCTTGGCTGGGGTTGAGATTTCTGGTAAATGCAAAGTGTGCTTTTTACGGAGAGGGTGAGATACGCTGGGTTGCTTCCGAGGAGAGAGCAAGGAACACTCATAATCTGGATCACTATCCTCAAAGCTCTCCTGATGACCATGGGCTAGGAAATATGCATACTCTTCTTTAAAACTGAAGAGATCCATAATATATTTTCTGTGGGTTCCTAAAAGTCGCTGATCTCGTCGGTATTCGATCCATGATGCTGAAATTGCGAAGTCAAACATATGCATGATAACGCTGACTGTCCATTCCCTAGTTCGCGCAGAAGTCCTGTAATAACTTATCATTCGGTCTAAGAAGTCAATGCCTCCCATATTGGCATTGTAAACCTTAACTATCAGAGGCCTGTTGACTTCAATGAACCTCTTTTGTATTTTACACCATCTTCTAGTTTTACCGACAGGTTGTGAGCGCTCTCTATTTGACATCAAAATAACGGCTTTATTATCAAACCATTTTACAACAGACACTTGCCCGTCTGATCTTATACTCTCATCAATTGCCCCCCTACCTTCTTTTTTCAAATCAGTATCACTTCTTATCTTTGAGTTCTTGGGTATTCTTATTTGTTTCAAAGTGTCAGTACCTGTAGCTTCTCTTTCTGAATGTAATAAATCTAAAAGATGTTCAGAATTAAAATATCTATCCATATAAACTGAAACCCCAGGAGGAAACGTACTCAGAAGCTTCAACACAGCCTTACCACCAACATCTAGAAGTTTGAAACGTTCATCATCAACTATAAGGTCACCTTTTCGCTGATAAAAGAAAAAATCCAGTGGCAGTCTATCTGCAGCGGCTACGACAAAATTTTTCAACCCACATGGATTGGGCTTTGTTTTGATTACTTGTCTGGCTAGACAATGCCCCAGAAAGAAATCATTTGTTCGTCTATAGCTACTACTTGAGGCTTTGGATTTAGCAAACAACCTGTTTTAACTGACCTGATCAGAGGTTCTACTTTCCAAAACTTGTTGGTGTTCTTTTCTTCATCTGTTACGTCACCATCATACACAACCTTCAGATTCTTTCGTTTACAAAAATATTTATCCCTTCGCATGAGGTTACTTATACATTCTGCTTTGTTTTTTCGGGCCCAATACATCCTAATCCGAGGATATCCCATAATAGACATCATCAAACTTGTTGAAAAAAACGTTTTTACATATTCCACACCATCCAAAAGAACTTTCCCAGTTTTTTCCACATACGTTCTGTTTGACTGTTCTAAAATAACTCTGAAAATACTCTCAGGAATATACTTGCTAACGTAAGCATCAGGTGGAAGATTTACAGCATTTATTTCTAAAGGCGTATTATCTGATGCTGGAAAGCATGGTTCAAAATCTGAGTTTTTTTCCAGAACTATCTTTCACTGCTACTCACGGCTTGTGTAACTGGAGTGTTGTCCTCGCCAGCAGTGCTATTAGAAGCCGTCCTGTTTAAAGTAGTTGAGGTACCATCCGATATCGTTTCTTCCTCTTCTTCGTCAATTACCCCAATGTCAGTGGCCTCCTGCTGTGATAGCCATGTTGGATCTGCATCCAAGTCATCATCATCGCTGATGTCCACTTCACTGTTATCTCCATCAAAACGGTCGTCGACATATTCTTGAATCCGCTTAGAATCTGTAAAAAACCATACGCAAATAGTACAACGCATACGCATATTACGAATTTAAAAATATTTAATTTATCATTTCCAACTGTAAACTTGGTTTACAAGAAGTATTCCAGGTTTAGAATAGCCTATAAAAATATTTATCATAAAAATTAATCAGCCTAATAGTTTTTATTAGTATTCACTTTAAAATGTTACCAGGATGTCACAGATTTGTAGAAAAAAATTCTAATTGTATATTTTAATAATCAAATCCAAACGGTAAAAAAATATATCTAAAATCCCAATGTCTCCGTCAGACGACATAAACGTTTCCATGGTAACAACTTGAAAAATATGGACGGAAGGATAATTATCTATTTACAGATAAAAAGAACAAGTCTTCAAGATAAGTGTTCAATCATTGAATAAGAATTTTATGCTAAGTAAAAAAACAGAAAAAATACTTACAGAAACTTGAACATGGAATTGGCCGGTCGGGACAGTCCGCCATTTTTACTTCTCCTTCATAATCGTCAAATGCGAATGAATGAACTAAAAACTCACTCTAGCAGGTGATGCTACCTGTTGGCTTTCCAGTGAACTACTTTTCAAGGCTGCCAACCTAAACTAACATTCCAGAAAAAATTCCTAAACAAAGCATGTTTTATGTCGCGTGTAGACGACGCTGGGACTAAGGAGGATAAACTCAGTTTTTATAAAGGTGTTAAATAAATAAACGTGGCGAGATTTCTGTCATTTTTTACGATTCTCGTGAGATCAATAAAATTGATCACTTTCATGGACCAGTCGTAGTAAAATTTTAATTTTCAGGCATCAGTCTTTAGAACCTATGACATGAAATTTCAAATATTTGAAATTTCCTCCTTAAGTATAGCCATGGCTCTCAGCTTGTCCACAGACCAGTACGCATGCTCTGTCTGGAGTAGGTCGAATAGCAACAGGGTGAAACCAACGCCACTAGAGAAATTATATCGATGTGCGTCAATCGACCGACCGGATCTACGAAGACGAATCACGGAGTATACCGAGCTCTTCAAACAGTCAGTTGACGACAGACACGTGATGTTCGGTGCGGAAGAGCACACCTGCGGTTGAAATCCAGGAAAGGTTTTCTCAGTGGCGTTCCCGTGGAACCTCCAGTCTAGTATCCTCCGAAACCAAACACACTGACTGGTTTGAACTGCGACTGGAGGGCATAGGCAAGACGGAACCGAATGAGATCAGGCGTAGCCGCTGTGAAGACCAATAGAGAAATATGAAGAAATAATCTATAATATAAAGTAGCAAGAATTGTATACTGATGGATAGAATGAAAAGTTGAAGAGGAAAATATAAACGATAGAAGAGTCTGATGAGTAGACTTAGGCAAATATGCAAATTGAATATAATGCATAAAAAATGCAGAAATGTCAAATTTTGTATATTTTATAAAAGTGAGCATAAAGTGCATATAATTTGAAAATTTGGTGTTAACTTTATATTTTTATATTCAAACTTACACATAGCATGAAAATGCCAATATTTAATTTTGTTTTGTAATCACTCACCCAACACCTTAGGGTAGAAGGGTTATTGATTATATATATTTATAATCACTTGGTATTCAAATTCTTAGTATAGTAACTAATAAAAGACAGCGACTTCCAGTTTTGTCACGTTTTGTCATGGAATTAAGGGTTTGTGTTTGCCAGTTTATATCTCTAGGTAAAAATTTTTATTTTGATGGTTAGTTTCACTTGGTTTTTGGTTTCACTTTTGTTGTAAAATTCTAGGCGTAAACAACGTGTATTTCTAATTGTGAATAATTATTGTGCTTTGAAAATGCCGAAAATAAGCAATGGTACAAACAAAGATTTTAAAATTGGAGATTATGTTTAAGAAAAGTACCGACACAAGGCTAGTTCGCAATAAATCGATGTATTTTTTCTTTTTTCAAGCATTTTTTAAACTAACAGTAGCATAGTTTGCTTTAATTTTGCTAAAAACAAAAACATATATATTGGACTTAATTAATTAAATGCTTTTAATTTATGCTCACAATATTTTTTCTTTAAATGTAAACAGAAAAGACCAAGAGCCTCTTGTAAATATTTGGGGGTTCTTCCGTTTTGCACAGTCATTTCTTGACATTTTCAAGATTACTAGACCGATTTTTATTTGATTTAATTTAAATATTTTAATTGTTATGCAAAAACGGTTCATTTTTAGCTTATTTCTACAATCTTAGATTTTAAAAATGGGTACAACTATAGAATATTTATATTCTTTTTTAGATTTCATCTGAAAAAAATTTCAAATGGATCAGTATGTCAGAACCACGAAACATTTAGCTAAAAAAGTAAAAACCACATCCGGTAAAAAATATCAACCTTCAGTGTCCAAGTGCTTTCAGTCAAGTTCCAAAAAACAAACCGAACAAGAAACTTTTAACGAAGACTTGTGTCGTGCATTAGTATCTTCTAATATACCGCTTTCAAAATAATCTAATGAAAACTTTAGTTCTTTTAAAAAAAAAAATATTGCAAACAAAACATTCCCAGTGAACGAACTCTAAAGAGAAATAATGTTAATTTGTTATACTCCTCAGTTACCCACAACATAAAAGCCGAAATAGGTAATAATTACTTTTACATATGTGTAGACGAGACTACTGACTCGTCAGGAAGATACATTGTGCACTTATTGATTGGTGTACTTAGTGATGAAACCTTTCCAAAATCGTACTTAATTTCCTGTAAGCAAGTGGAAAAAACCAACGCTCTAACAATATCACAGTTTCTACAAGAAGCATTAGCAAACTTTTTTCTTCCTGCTGCTGTGCCTAATGATAAATTATTGCTTATTTTATCTGATGCCGCACCATATATGGTGAAAGCACGACAAAATTTAAAAATATTTTACCCAAACTTAATACATGTCACTTGTTTAGCGCATGGAATGAACAGAGTTGCGGAGGAAGTACGAAAAAAGTTTCCACTAGTTAACAGTTTAATAGCGAGCGTCAAAAAGGTATTCCTGAAATCACCTGTAAGAATACAATGTTGCAGAGATATGCTTCCTGCTGTTCCACTGCCACCGCAACCCATTTTAACACGTTAGGGAACATGGTTGGAAGCAGCTAATTTCTATGCTGATCATTTTGTTGATTAAAAAAAAATAATTAACCTTTTAACCAATGATAGTTGCCAATCTTTATTGGAAACTAAGCAAGCCTTCCAAAATAACATCCTCCAACAGCAATTGTCATTCATAAAATCAAATTATAGTTTTGTCCAGAAAACTATAACTCAATTAGAATCCTCCAAATTATCATTGTTAGAGAGTACAGATTTAATAAAACAATTTGAGTCATTGTGTCAAAACGTTAAAGGTACTATTGGAAAGGAAATTTTTCAAAAATTTAAAGTAACAATGGAAAAAAATAGTGGTTACCAGGTTCTTTCTGAAGTGGTTTAAGTACTAGCTGGGACATTATTTTCTGAACCACTTAATTTAGAACCATCTATTATAGTAAATTTGAAAAATGCCCCAGTTACATCAGTTGATGTCGAAAGAAGTTTTTCTATTTACAAATATATGTATTCAGATAGAAGCCATAAGTTTTTATTAGAAAATTTTGAACATCATTTGATAATCTGTTGTTACCTCAATTTAAAATAATATTTATATGTTAAAATAATTGTATATGTTATGTACTATTTATAATATTCTAAGTAGGTAGTATTTTTGTAAATAAAAATATATTGTAAATATTTTTTATTACATGCATATTTTCTAGATAAATATGCATATTTTGCATAAAATACTGAATATTTTTGCATAAATCACTGCATATTTATGGGCATATTTCATACTTTTTTATTTGCATATTTGCCTAAGTCTACTGATGAGAAATTTTGAACATGTTTAAAAAAATATTACTAATCCTAAATAACTAAAACATAACTTTTTAATAAGAACAAATATATCACTCAAAATCTGACATATACCAATAAAGACCAACTTCTCAAACCAAATTATCAGATAGAGATTTGAATCTTTATTATTTAACTATCAAATTTCAAGCCTTATTTAAAGATTTGAATATGTATTTGATTTCAATTCTAGTGATAAGAGATAATATGTTACTGACAAACCTTTTGTGTGCATATAAATATATTTAATCTTACCTGTGTAGAATGACTATTTGGTGGTTCTGAATCTTGTGAAGAATCACTTATTTCTGCTGTATAGCCCGAAGTATCAATATTTACAATTAAATAAGTATTTCCATTATTAGAAGTATTAGTTTCTTGTTGTTCTTCTTTATCTCGTTTTCCACCAACATCCTGAATTTCTTTTGGCTTCTCCGTAGATTCTTTTACTTCATCAGTTAATGAAACAGTTTTTTTGTACTTTTCACACATATTACTAACCTCCTGGGTGTCTTTTTTTGTAAAACCATATAACGGAGCCACAGTAAAATTGTATGATTCAGAAACATGGTTTTTATTAGTAGTTACAGTTTTGGTACATAGAATTCGACTCTCAATCAAGCATCTTTTATATTCATCACTCAAAAGTTCAAAATCTGGTATGTCTTCTAACATTTGATCAATAGTTATTTGATCTTCTTCTAAACCAGGATCAACAGAAATTATTTCACAGTGTGAACCTATTGATTTGGGAGATGTGGACTGAGGAATAGATGAACTTATAGATATTGGTGTACAATTCAATGTGGATCTATTAGATGATGCAGGGACAGATTTTGCTCTTCTATTTTTGATACTAGACCCCCTTTGACTTTTTTCTAGTAAGTTTCTTATAGGAACATGTTTCAAATTATCATTACTTCGTAAATTTTTCAAGCTAGCTCTGCTTCTTGTTTTAACCAGGGATTTAAATTTGGATTTTGTAATTTTTTTGTGTACAATTTTTTGTGTACAATCTTTCTTTTGTTTCAAAACATTAGATTCTTTTGTTTCTATTTGTAACTTTTGCATATATGAAAGATTGTTTTCTTCGCAACACTTTTTAAACTTTGGTATCAGATCTGACATCACATTATCAAAATCAATAACAATAGTTGATAATTTTTTGGGGGGAAAAGGAAATGAAAACTCCTTTGAATTTGAAATATTGTTAAATTGAAGCTCATTGACTGATTTTGGTGTTGTAGGCTTTTGTACTGTTTCAATCTTCTCTCTATCTCCGTCACTTACTTCCTTAAATCGCTCCTGAAAGTGTTGTTTTTGTTCTACTAAATTTCTAACTCTTGAAGATCTTCGATTCTGCAGGATTAATATCTCTTTTTTATCAGCAGGGTTCATCAATTGCAAATAATGACAAAGCTCCTTCTTTTGGCTTTCTGGACTTAAAGGGATTTCATCAGTGATTTCAGATTTATTCTCACTAGTGTAGGAATTATCACTCGTTAATATGTTACTGTAACCAAAAAATAAAAATTACATGTATACACTGATACTTTGGCAAACATTACAAATAACAAATAAATATTAAGACATGTTGACAAACATAAGGGATTGTTACAAACTTGTAATAGAAAATTATTACTAGCAACTTAAAAACACATGCCTTAAAGTATGTATGTAAAGGATGTTTCTATACATGACAATATAAACTATACTTTTTTTATTCCCTTTTAAAAAGCCATGACTTCGTAGAAGATAGATTCAATTGTTTTATACTTGAACTTGGTATGTATGCATACAATCTTACAATTTAGTGATTTTACATAAATATTTTTTTATTTTTTTTAATACACCTATTAAAAAACTAAATACTATAATCATAAGAAATACTATAAGACCCGAACATACCAGATTAAAGAATGTGTACTGTATTTAAATTTAATTTTTAGTTTACAAAATTACAAGCTATTAGAATTTTTGTTCTAAATGGGTACTTCAATTTTCCCATACACTTACTTTTTTACTAAAATTTACATCTTC
This sequence comes from Diabrotica undecimpunctata, assembly GCF_040954645.1. Taxonomy (NCBI): domain Eukaryota; kingdom Metazoa; phylum Arthropoda; class Insecta; order Coleoptera; family Chrysomelidae; genus Diabrotica; species Diabrotica undecimpunctata. The sequence continues at coordinate 119,098,691 of NC_092805.1, forward strand.
TTTTTAGACTGTGTCAATAAATATGAGCTATAAGACCTGCACCGTCTACTTATTTGGTACTCTGATCTCTTTTTGCGCATTCAGATTCATTCAGAATCAAATATATGGCAATTTACAATATTTTAGTCTTTTGTTTTTGAACATTTTCCTTTTTTCTTTTAAAAAATTTGAGATATGGTGTTATTTCCCAGGAATAATATTTACTGGCAAAAAAATCTTAACCAATGATGTATGCAATCAGTACAATGAAACTTTTTTAAAAAGCAATAGACAAATTTCATCTCCGTAGACAAATCATTCCATCTTACTACACTAGTACCATACTTTCAAATAGTCTATACTTAAAAACTTACCTGGAAATCCGATCTGGACTCTCTATTGGAAAATTTTTCTCAGATTTCTTTTCAGTTAATGCTATATTGTCCTTCATGCCTGATAATGTAGACCCCTTAGAGGGTTTTGACCTGGCAGCATTTTCATTTTTAAAATAATCTATTAGAGATGTAGATCTATTAAATAATGTAGGAAAGTGTGATGTAGGTTTTGTTGGTTTATTAAAGTCATATCTAAACAAAATTAAACTTTTTGATTCTGAATCATTACTACTAGATTCTTCCAGTAAATTCATGTCTACACATTCTTTATCACTCTGCTTCATCCAATTAGTCACTTTTTCTATATTCGATAGGGTAGAATTCTTTTTATCCCATGTTACTGAGCCACTTTGACCAAAATTTGATGAATCCAGAGATATAACTGCATCTTTACTCTTGCCAGTGTTGTAGGTTACTTGTAAAAAATCATTTTTATTTTTTACAGTTTTACTTGATATTCTGATAGTCGTATCCATTTGGAAAAATTGTTTTAACTCAGCATTATTACCTCTTCTAGAGCAAGATCTCAGGTTAATAATCTACTGACATAGTTAAAATAAACATTAACCAAAATGTTTACAATATTGAGAATACTATAAACATTATATATTTACTTATTTTAAGTTTCACGGAATTTTTCTTAATTAAATAATATTCAAAAATAAGCACAGCAATTTAATTTAAATATTTTCTCAATTGAACATTTGGAAAAACACTGTTTATCTTGTCACATTGTCATATATGCTGCTGTCAAAATAAATTTCTTCCACTCCTCCATATTATAGTATAGCCTGGAAAATCGTTTTTTTACCGGTCATAGTTCCGATAATGTAACCTGTATGTTTTTTCTTTGCCTCGTGTAATTCTGCAAAGATTAATTTAAAAGGAATTATAAAAATATGCAAAAAGAGCCCTAAATTTTTATCATCTAAAAATAGTTTATTTAATATGACCATAATTTTTATATCATTATAATACTGAAAGAATAAATTCAAAAATAAAATACATTTTGTTTAACTGAAATTTGAATAATTGGACAATACGGTATAACGTGAAATTTTTTAACTGATAAAAATCAGAGATTGCCAATATTTTTAAACTTCAAGCAAAAATGTATCTTGTTCCGTGATTTCTGCTAAAATCGAAAAACATTTTCTATTCATACACAATGGTACTACATATAAAATTATTATCTTTTTTGGATGTGAGAGTTAAATGGTAATTCATTCATGAGTTTCGACAGATATTCGTATTTTTATTCAAGTAAGGAAAACAAAAGAACTGATTCTATATAAGCTCTGAACGACATCTTAAATATAATAATTTACAATCGATATTCGCTACTTTCATATTAAATTATGTATACGTTATTAAATTCTTGTGTTTGTATTCGTCATTAAAAAATCACGACATTGCTCATCTCTAAAAACGAAAAACCCTTGTGATTTGTGATTGACTGACCTCTTGAGTCTTGCTCTTGCACCATCGAACTCGATGTCTTGCACAAACAAAGCCATTTTTGTTATGTCACATGTCAGTTGTCATTAGTGGCATCAAACATGAAAGCATCAAATTTAAAAGTTTAGTTTGTTTTAAACGGTTTTAATGTCAAATATATACAGAATTTTATCAAAATGTCCTCAGTCGTAATGGAAGTTTTAAAAAAAGTACAAATTACTAAAGCCTCATATCAAAAACAATTAAAAATTTTAAAACAAGAGTATGATAGGGTATGTTGGATCATTTACTCAAATACCATTCTCTAACTTATGTTTTCTATATTGCAGGGCTCAGTAGAACATTTTTTTGTACATATACGAAACTTTTTAAAGTTTATATTTAAATCAAATACGAATGTTTATGTGGAAAAAGTGCTAGAGTTTTTGGCACACTTTATTTCAGAAGTAACACCTGATGATACAATGGAAGATGATTTCACTGAAACTGGTCTTCATCCACTTTTAACTATGACAATTAAAGAAACTCTAAAGGTATGCTTAGCTACCAGCTGCTTAGCTTGTATTAGATATCTCTATATGCAGCTATGTTGTTTTATTTTGAAGATTTGTCTGTTTATTCTTACCAACTAAACTATAAGTTTAAAATATAACATTCTAATTTTAGGTAACGTTTATACATTTCCAGTAAGATTGTAACAATTGTATCATCCCTAAGACCATTTTATAAAAATAGTAAACATCTTCAAATATCTATTGTAAATATAAACATTGTTTATGTTTATTTTTTCTAGTATCACAGATTGGTCAATGAATGCCTTCGATGTAATTCATGTCTATTTATTAGACTTATTTTGGCACAGATTGGTCCCAACAAAAACTTAGATAATGAAATATGTGATCTAATTGAGGAGGCTATGTTAGAAAGAACTTTGGTAAGTAAATTACTTATTATTTTGCAATTGTTTTTGATCTGATAATCATATAGATATCAAATATGTTTCCAGTATTTCACATTACACCAGATTATTAACCAGCATGAAATATTTAAACAGTTTTTTATCAGTAACTAGTTTATCATCTATTACTGAGATGGATATGTTAAGATCTATGATACTTTTTCCACATATCTTAGTTCAATTGTTTAGTTTTGTTGTAGGCTGCAGATTTCAAGGGGTTCATTTGTAATAGACTTATCTACACTACATCTATACATCTACACATCATTTGGTTATATTCTACATATATCACTAAAGTTGCTCAGTGTGAATCCCTGCAATTACTCTTACTAACAAAAGTTTAATTTTCTGAAGTTCTAAGAGTATTTTTGCATTCTGAGCAGAAGGTTATAATAACCTTTTTGCTTATCTTTGAGCTGATATATGGTTTCAGGTTCTTTTTCCCATTTTTGGACATAATTCACTATTTAGTTTTTCAGTACTGTGGAATTTATATTTTTGATTTGTTGGCTGTGATTATGACTATGTTGTGGCTAAGTAATTGAATTCCATGTTTTTTTTATCACCAGTATCCACCATCCTAGTGTTGAATTTCTACAAATTGAAAACCTCTATCTTTTGAGAAGAATGTAATGGAAAATCTGTGCTTCACCTTACTCTCTTTATTTTGTCATCTATTTTCTATTGTGTATATCCTACTATTCTTCTCTTACAAAATTGTCATTAATTGCTTCAGCTGTTTGTCCACAGTCTCTCTTTTTTTTCATAATTCTTGTAATCATTGAATTCATGTTTTCTCTCTTATATGCATCAATTCAACCAGACCATTCACGATGATCCTTTCCCTACTACTATATTACACTCTCTTTTTACTCTTCATGTTCTTAATTATACATTCATCACTTTCATCACAGTTCTCTTAATTTTTTTAATACTATTCCTTTTTGTCTTTAATTGCTTGTACATAATTGCTGTAGTAGTATTGTAAAATAGCATTTATTTTTAGGATCCAAAACCTGCAGTTCGTTATCAAGCAGTACTGGCTTTGATTAGATTGCAAGATCCAATGAATGCTGACTCTCCAGTGAATAAAGCTTATTTGTCACTGATTGTTGATGCTAATGCTCTGGTAAGATCCATTTTGGGTATATCATTTAATTTCAAAATAAAACATTTATTTATTAATTATATATATATATATATATATATATATATATATATATATACCAGTATATTAGATGCCACACCCTTCTTATAGGGATCTATGGAAGAGTATTACTGAGCCAGAAGCACTTATATCTCTTACTGTACTGCTCCACCATAGGCCGATCAAACACCAGACTATTCTAGTCAAAGCCGCAGATTCGTTTTAGAATTTTAAACTGCTGCATTAGCTGCATATTTTTCTATACATCAAGCTAGGGTTAGAATGCACACCCATTAGAGCATTTTAGCAGCGAACAGAAATGAGAGTTGGTTGCCTGCTGCCTGTCATGCTTGGCTTTCTGACCAACTATAGTTCAATCGTTTACCAAATTCCCATCAGTAAACATGAGCACATGTTCATATTCGCTGTCTCATTCGTCAAGAGTCTATTAAATATAATTTATTACCTTAAGCGAGACAGATTCTCATGTTACAGATCCCAACTTGCCAGCATTTTAAATTCAAATTGTATCTTATTGATTTTTAAGTTAATATATTGAGTTATATTTATGTTATAGTTATTGTTAAATTATTTACTGGTCGTGTTATTTTTTAGAGTTTAGTTTAATTGTGATATAATGACTAAATTTCAAGAAATTCTTACACTAACAGTTTCAAAAGTAAATATTTTTAAAAATCATAAATATGATACATAGGTCGTACATCAGTACGAACCTGTTTGGCTTACACGTGGTTCTATTGACGATTGGGAATTTGTAAAATGAATAGGGTTTATATATTTCTATTAAATATAGTATAGGAAGTATTTCCATTGTAATATCATATGAAAGATTAGTGTTATTTTCTAGTGTTAGGATCAATCAATATGAGTGGGCTCTTCCACTGGCCCTTAGAGGACTATTGTGGCTTGCTTACACTAGCACAAACAGTCATCCTACTGTTAAGTGCTGGAATGCACAAGCACAAGTGGCTATTATAAAATAATCTAATACTGTATTCTAGAATAAATTACATAATCATAGCCCTACAAGACATAATGCCCCTATGTAAAACACTAACAATAATTATTTATATCTTAATAAAAAACAATCAAAAATAATTATAAAAAAATGGTTTTCTAGCTTTTATCAATACTTCATAAATATACAATAGCATATATTTAACTATAGTTTACCTACCTATATAAATGGAATATATAATATACCAAATACACCCAGTGTTTGCTCTTAATATTATGAAATAATTAAAATACAAACTCAAATAAGTATATGTAAAATAGTATTCTATTAATGTATAATTTTGTAATATATTGTCTTTTTCTAATTACAATTATCACTGGTACTATAGCCCTAAAGAAGAGCTTTGATTGTTATATTATACAAGTACTACCTACATACATTTTATATTACTACATATATTTTTCTTAAAATAAACTAACAGTAAAATGCCTGAAACTGCAATAGCTGTTAGTTCGTTGGCTACAATGACTTATATGTTGGTTCATACTGATTTAAGGACTGTGTTTATAAAATGCAAATAGTCATTATGGACATGGAAAATTACTACATTCTATGTGTTTTTTATAATTTTAACAAATGTATAAAGATAAAATGTCTGTTTGACATCTCAAATTGCATTTATAAAAATTTGAAAGAATAATACCATCAATTTCTTGTCTTTAAGTAACTATTAATCCATAATACTAATGCAGTAAAAACATGGTACTACATTTTTGTTTGTATATATATATATATATATATATATATATATATATATATATATACAGTAAAACCTCCGTTAACCGAAATAATTGGGGGGAGTTGGGGGGAGGCCGTTTCGGATAACAAGAATTTCGGTTAAAAATACCAAAGTTAATTAATAAATACCATAATTAAAAATAACAAAGTAATAAAATTAAGGAAAATGAACAAGTTTAACATGCTTTTTTAAAGAAATCTTCTATTTTCTTTTGCGTTTTTGTTTGACAACGATGTTTTGCAGCTATATCTCTCCATCGTTCATTTGCAGAACGTCATGAGTTTGCCTCATTCGATTGTTCGACGAAACGTAAAGCAATCTGACAAGGACAAAACTTTATGCAATGACAAAAAAAATTAAGAACTTAGTCGTGTCCCTAACTAGTTAGGCCTACTGTATAAAATTCTTACCTCTAAGGCATTGAAAATCATTGAAGGCAGCATGACACCGCCGACCGCGAGTCGGCGGTCTCGTGCTGCCTGTTGTCTGTTGGGTCGTCATCTTCGTCATCTGATACGCTCAGGTTGTCTGGATGAAGAACCATATCAATGATGTCCTGGTCGATGAATTCACTTTCTGAGTCATCGGCTGCTAACTACTCACGTATTTCTTCTTGGTTAATTTCGTTAGATCCCGGCAAAAGTTTTTATTTAAATGTTTCATTTTTTCTGTCGTTTCTTTGCCATTTTCTTCTTCAGGATCGTCAATCAAAATCCCATCAAAAAGTTTGTTCCAGCAGTTGAAGATTTAATCTTGGCCCATGACTCAGCACACCAATAAACAACATGTTTCATTGTTAAAGATTTGAGAATCAACACTTTTGGATTCATTTGTCTTCTGTAATAACAGATGTCTTAAGAATGTTCCTCTATAATGTCTGTTGAATGTCTCTATTACTCCCTGGTCTATTGGCTGAATTAAGCTTGTGACATTCGGTGGCAAAAATCTGACAATTGTCACCATTTTGTAGATTTTGAGGGTGAGTTGGCGCATTGTCAACAAGCAACAATGCTTTGATGGGAACGTTTTTGGATTTTAAAAAGGATTTTACACTTGGGACGAATTCATGTTAGAACCATTCTGAAAATAAAGTGGTCTACATCCATGAGCTTTTTTGGCCTATATAAAAAGCTGGAAGTGCTTTTTCGGAAATATCTTTAAGAGCTCTTGGTTTTTTTTTATTTTCAAACACACATAGGCATCAATCTTCTTCTTCAAGTGCCATCTCCGCGGCGGAGGTCGGCAATCATCATAGCTATTCGGACTTTTGAGACAGCTGCTCTGAAAAGTTCATTTGATGTACATCCGTACCACTCTCTCAGGTTGCGCAGCCATGACATTCTACGCCTTCCTATGCTTCTCTTTCCTTGGATCTTTCCCTGCATAATCAGTTGGAGCAAGGTTGAAGGATAGGCATCAATAGGTGAGTGAAATTAATGGAACTGTTTACGTTTTGCGATAAAAATTTACTTTTTATTGACGAAATTATTGAAACTCAGTTGTTTCGGTTAAATGAGGTTTCAGTTAAAAAGGTTTCGGTTAAGGGAGGTTTTACTGTATATATGTATATACAGTGAATGGCTAAATTATGGAATATTATCATTACTTCGAGAACTGTTGAGTTTTGAGGGAAATCCCGAAACAGGTCGATTTTTGTTATAAAATACCCATGTTATAACTTACATGGAGTAGGGATGATGTCACCGGTGTAGGTGTAGTGACGTAATCGTTAATTTTTTTAAATAGAAATCGATATAATGTGACACCTCATTTAAACTAGAATTTAATTTTCTATTTAACGACATTACATTTTTAACTAAAATATTTTTTAAGGGTACAAACACAATTTTTTTTAATTTAAATTCAACTAAATTACAACTAATGATTTAATTAATAATGTACTTTAAAGTAACCAAATTGTATAATAATTATTTTAAATTAAATGTTTGAAATGCCATCCATCGGTTACTTGACAATATGTGAATCTACAGACACATTTATCAAGTACATTGCGGATGACTTCTGGATTAATTAGACTCATTTCATGCCTAATTGTATCTTTCAAGTCCTGTAAGTTTTGGGGTCTATTGACATAAACTTTTGATTTTATGTAACCCCACAGGAAACAGTCTAGAGGTGTTAGATCTGGCAACCTTGCTGGCCACTCTATAAAACCTCGTCTTCCGATCCATCTCCTGGGAAAGCAATGATTTAAAAATTGACGTACTTCACGTGCGTAATGCAAAGGGGCTCCATCTTGTTGAAACCAGATATTTTCACTAGGTTAATTTGGATTATTGGCATTTGGATACATGTTAGCAAGGACAGGTATAAGTTGATTTCTCAAAAAAGTTAAATAACGTTCTCCTGTTAGATTTTCTTCAAAGAAAAAAGGGTCAATGATTCTGTCATTAATGATCCCTGCCCATACATTTACTTTCTGAGGATATTGCGTGTGTGACTCAGTCATCCAAGTCATCCTTGACTCCAATATCTGCAATTTTGACGATTCACGGTACCATGTATAAAAAATGTGGCTTCATCAGGAAAAAGGATTTGATTGATGAAATGTGGAATGCGGATACATAAATCCTGCATAATTTCAGAAAATTGAAGCCGGTGATCGGGATCGTCGTCGTTTAATTCCTGATGTAGTTGAATTTTGTGGGGATGGTATTTTTCTTTTTTTAAAATATGTAATACTGATCGTTGGGAAATACCAGCATATTCACCCATTTGTGTTGAACTACTGTGAGGATTGTCATGTACATTTAATAAAATATCAAGTTTCACATTGTCTTCAATTTTAGCGTTTGGAATATGTTTAACGTGCCCAGTTTCTCCAAATTTTCGGACTATTTTACTTACTGTTGATTGGCTGATGGGTCTGTCTGGATATTTTGCTTTGAATAAATTGCATGCCTCATTCTGTGTTCTTTTTTATCTCCCCATCCGCTAAGAATGAATATTTCTATGCGTTATGTTTCATTTAGGTGAGCCATAATTTAGTATTAGTAATAAAAATTACAATTGACAACTGATGACAATTCACAAAATCAAAACATTTACGTCAATAAATATTACAGTAACTATGCCACTATCACTTGCTTGAATTAACATTTGACAAAAAGTTTCAGTGTTTATGAGATAACTTTTTGTGTCCATTATTATTTTTACTTATTTTTGGTTTTTTAAGTATTTACTTCAGAAAGTCATGGCAGGAACTGATGGATGGCATTTCGAACATTTAATTGAAAATAATTGTTATGCATAATTTGGTTACTTTAAAGTGCAAAATGAATTAAATCATTAGTTGTAATTTAGTTGAATTTAAATAAAAAAAAATGTTTTTGTACTCTTAAAAAATATTTTAGTTAAAAATGTAATGTCGTTAAATAGAGAATTAAATTCTAGTTTAAATGAGGTGTCACATTGAGTACAACTAATGCTGTATACTACTGCAGTTTTGGAATATAAAGATGAAATGGTTTTGATGTTCTTTGTTGCTATTTTTATATTGTCAATAACCTTTAGTGTTTGTATTAATTTAGGTGTTAATGATGGGGTAAAAGGTACTGAATGATAATAGATGTTCTGATTGTTGGATACAATGTTCTGAGATTTAGCAAAATATATATATATATATATATATATATATATATATATATATATATATATATATATATATATATATATATATATATATATATATATATATATATATATATATATATATATTAGAAAAAAGCATCCTATGTAGCATATCTGGAGGATAAGAGTTCTCAATTAAAATATTTTTTAACAATTGAAGATCTTGTAGATAATCTGGATGAGAAAGCCTTAAAACACGTTCTTTTAATCCTGTTATAAGGTTCATTTTCATCTTGTTTGGATGATGTGAGTAATAGCTTACAAATATATTACTACACATGGGTTTTCTGAACCATCTGGTTGTGAACACATTGTCTGTAGTTCTTACAATTCTCATGTCAAGGAACGGTAGAGAAATATCTACCTCTTCCTCAACTGTAAACTGTGTATGTTGATTATGATTGTTGAAAATGTTAACTGTTTCATGAATTTTGTGTTTAGGAAGTGCCAAAACTAAATCATCTACATATCTTTTAATAAAAGGAATGAAAAAAGTGCAATTGTTGATACAATCACTGATAACATCATCCATGATTCTGAACTGATTCTGAATTACACATTAAATCCAAATGCAAAAGTGGCCCAAAGTGGCTTGGGCTGTTTTTGCACTATGAATTATCTAAATGATATAAATGCAAAAGTGAAGTGCACTGAATCTCTCAGCTGGGGAAGTAAATTAGGGTTGGGCTGTTAGTGTGTTTCAAACTTCGCAATATTTATAGGTCATTTCTGCTGAAAAGTGAAATTCTGAAAATTTGTGGGTTGGGCCAATATTGCGCTCAACGCCTCAAATTCAATAGCGTGTTCTTACGTACACAAAAGAGATTTACATAGTTTCAATACTCTAAGAACTTTTTCTTCTCACAGAGACAGAGGGCCGCCGGTCGGACGTTTTGTTTGAATAAATTTTTGTTGTTTACTAAGTGCATTTAAATTTTGTTTAATATAATTCTTTAACGTTAAATATGATTTACTATGCAAGGTATTGCAAATTTTAAGAAAAGAGCTCATATTAATTTTACATCGATTATTCAAAGAACAATTGAATTGTTACTGAATTAATAATAAAATTGATTGTTTTTCTGGATGAACTTATAATCAACAAATGTTTTAAATTAAAGTTTTTGTTTCAGATTAGAGCTGAAGTAGTGAAAAATATTGCTCCATATAATATATCCATACCTCAAATAGTAAATCGTTTAAGGGATATTGATCCTAACGTTCGTATTGCTGCTGTAAGGAAATGTGCTGATCTTAGTCCAAAATCTTTTAAGATACTTGAGAGGCAACATATATTAACATGTGGAATAACAGAAGATAACCCAAAAGTGAAAAATGTATTTATCGAGAATTTATTACCAAAATGGTTAAATACATACCAAAATAATTATATATTATTTCTAAATGCATTAAAGTTGGATGCTGACGAAAATGATATTAGTAATACTGAAAAAATAACCAAGGACCTTTTTGAATTGTGGCTGAGGTAATAGTTTATTCAATATTATCATCTATAACAATTTTTCTCTTCTTCTTGTTTGTTTTCTTTTCACTGAGTTAGTAGTGTAGGTAAGGTTGTGGTCAACGTTGTATTGTCAGATTGACTTATCTAAATACAGAACAATTTAAATTTCTGTTATCATATTTATTTGGCCACATTTGATGTTTCCAACAAATGAAATATTTAATCATTTTTAGAAATGTTACAGCTAAACTGTATTAAATTTTTGCATATTATCTTCCTTGATATCGAGTCTCACTTTAAGGGTATATAAATTCCAGGCTTAGTTCTATCTCCTTTTGTTGTATTTATTTTGACTTCTTGCTATATAACTTATATACTCTAGTTTCTGTTGTACTATATCATTTGCATATAATAGACTTTCTTGTATCTGGTCTCGGATTTGAAAACTCTATTTTGTTCTTTTTTTTTCTTTGCAATACCGACCCACATATTAATTAAACTCAGGTTATAATTTTCTTATTTTTTTACTCATTGTTCTTCTGTGTCTGTTTTAACTTCTTCCATATTTCTCGACTTTAGATTTTGTTTCTAGTTTTGTGCCCTCATATATTCCTAGTTTATCTTCAAATTTATGATCTAATTTACTTTTCTTTAGTTATTTATTATTAATGGTATTTATTTTCATAAAAAACTTGTCTACGATTTATTACATCTTCTACATGTAGATATTCTAGATAAATATTTTCTAGTTAATCAGTTGTGATTTTTTACTTATTTCTATGGTTTTTACCTCTATTTCTGTTCTATTATGCTAGCCTAGACTATTTATCTTTCAGATTTGTAGATTTAGTCCAATTAAATTAGTTTTGTACTTAACACAACTGTATAGACAGGTTTGACATTTAAAATGTGTATGAGATATTACAAAAAGACTCTCATCTAGGGATTCATCAATTTTTTAGTGGAATTATTTGTAAATAAACAATCAAAACGTCAAACTGATTATGTTCCTCACAACTTAAAAACTTATCTAAGGTCCATTCGCTTAGCTCGGGCATATTTTGACAGATTCATTGTCGGAAACCTACAACACAAAAATTCCTACCTCTCCGTATTAATAACTCAATATACTTAATATTGCAGAATTCTTCCATTGAAAAAAAAAAGAATTATAAATAGTGGAAGTGTATACTAAACCCATAAAATTTTCGACAAATAGCAACATCTGATATTAAATCCGTAAAATAGTTTCGAAACACAATTCAGATATCTGCCTTAATCTGAGCCTTCTAAAAATTGCAAGGCATAGCAGACGTTGATAAAGATGTTAATAGAGACATGAGGAATCTAGAATTTGCATTCCACGACATGTCTCCTCAACTAAGCAGAAATCATTAGCGAATTGGTTTCTTGTACTCATACAGAGTAGATCCGAATAAAATGATATTGTTGCTTCTTAAAGACAGGAAAGATTTATTTTTCACGTTGAGAACGCCTATGAATATCTGTTCTGATGAGCTTTATTAAAGCGAAATACGTATAAACAGATACATAGACGTTTTGTACGTGAAATGAAATCTTGACTGTCTTTTTCATTTTATTCGGATCTACTCTGTATGAGTACAAGAAACCAATTCGGTAATGATTTCTGCTTAGTTGAGGAGACATGTCGTGGAATTCAAATTTTAGATTCCCCATGTCTCTATTAACATCTTTATCAACGCCTGCTATGCTTGCAATTTTTAGAAGGCTCAGATTAAGGCAGATAACTGAATTGTGTTTCGAAACTATTTTACGGATTTTATAATATTTGAGTTGTTACAATTTAACATATTGTAGTAAATATTTGTATTATTCGCGTTGTTTATTTTAGTTAATATAGTTTTACTGTTCTGTTATTTTTGTTTAACTCTTTGTTAGTTCTATTTAGTTAATTAGTTCTACTTTGAATTTTATTATTATGGATAGTCAAAGTTCTTCACTTGTTCCATCAGCTAATGCGTTGGTAAGTTTTTCTGAAATAAATATGATAAATGTTCTATTAGATGAGTAAGGATGCTGTTAAATTACAAGGTCATCAAACTGCACAAAGATTTACTCAAAATACCTATCATTTTTAAAAATTATTTGCCGAATGAAACCCTGTTGAGGTAAGTTGATCATTAAAATAATATTTTTATCGAATTATATAAATGTTAAAAATGTTCTTAATAACAAAAACATTTCAGTTAACATCCAGTTCAGTTTGACATAGCGTCAAAAATCAAGTTCGCTTAGAAATTTATAGCATGTATAAAGAAAGTAAGTTTCTATTACAAATAAAAAAATATATTTTATAAAAAAGTTGGGCTAATTTAGTTTATATCGTTGAGTAGCGCCAAATGTAGGCAACCAACTTAAAATTTTCTAGTTGCATTTAGCTTGAGTTTCTTGAGAATATTTTCAATAAACGTTTAATATTTTCATATTTCAAATGATATATAATCACAAAACGTTCGCAATATTGTGTTATATAATCCACATAATAAAGTACGTTAGATAAAAAAGGTAGAATCCCGGTTCGTCCAAAACTCTAGTTTCTGATAGGAATAATAGACTATCAGTATAAGTTTGCAGAAACAGTTCGACGAAATACGCTATGAGCACGTGTGCTTGGTTGTATAGTAATTTCCAGCCACTTCTAGTCTGCCAAAAAGTAATTAACTTCGCAAAAAAATAATTACTAAATTCACTAGACAGTTCGGATTGGGATTAGCGAACTGACTATAATTAGAGATTGACGTCAACAGACAACTTTTTCAGAAAAAAAGATACACAAAATGAGATATACAAAATTAAAATCGGTTGATAAAAAAAGTTGTAATATGAACAACAAAAGCGCTGTTTTTGAACGTTGTTAATAACTGTTTTATTATTTATTCAAATTTGTTTAAATGCATCTGAACTAAGGGTGTTTTAATTGTGTGCAAAAGATGGACCAAATTGGTTGAATAGTTTTTGCGAAATTTATTCTATACGATTTTTTGAAAAATGAGCCAATTTCTAAGGCTGGTCCAGATAATGTGACTCAATAATACATACTAATCCATATACTAATCATCATCATCATTTTGGCTTTACAACCCTGTGTGGGTCCTAGCCTCCCCAAGAATTTTTTTCCAGTCGTCCCTATCCATCGCCTTCCTCCGCCAAGCACGTATTTCCATATTTCTCATGTCTTCATTGATGTTATCTAGGAATCTTGTTCTGGGTCTTCCTCTTCTTCTTTGACCAATAGGTCTATCAAGGAGCGTTTTTTTAGCTGGGTCGGTTTGCTCCATCCGCATTACATGGCCTACCCACCTCAGACGTCCTATCTTTATGTGTTTTACGATATCTGGTTCCTGGTATATCCTATAGAGTTCGAAGTTGTATCGTCTTCTCCAGACACCATTTTCATTTACCGCTCCATAGATGCGCCTTAGTATTTTTCTTTCGAAACATCCTAACATGTTTTCATTGCTTTTTGTTAAAGTCCAGGTTTCTGAACCATATGTTAGGACTGGGCGTATTATTGTTTTGTAGAGTTTTACTTTTGTATTTCTTGATATAACTGTAGATTTAAAAAGGAGATTAAGCCCAAAATAGCATCTATTAGCCGTGCAAATTCTGCGGTTTATCTCTGCGGTAGTGTCATTTTCAGTATTGACGAGCGTTCCCAGGTATAAAAATTCGTTAACTGCTTCGATGACGTCATTTTCTATAACAAGTGGCCGTAGTGTTTGTGGTTGCGTACCTATTTTCATGTATTTTGTTTTATTGGTGTTTATTATTAAACCCATTTTTGTAGCCGCTTCCTTTAATGCTACCTACGCCTCTCGTGCTGCGTTTTCCGTTCTCCCAACAATATTGATATCATCAGCATATGCTAAGATTTGCACAGATTTGTTATATATTGAACCGGTAGTTGTGATTTGTGACGTACGTATTACTTTTTCCAGAGCTAGATTGAATAGTATACAGGAGAGTGGGTCTCCCTGACGTAGTCCGTTATTTGTTTTAAAAGGTTCAGAGAGTTCCCCCTGAATTCGTACTTTGCATTCAACTTTTTCAAGGGTTAGTTTGGTTAAACTTACCAACTGATTTGGTACTCCTAGGTCTATCATTGCTCTAAACAATTCTATTCTATTTACAGAGTCGTAGGCTGCCTTGTAGTCTATAAATATGTGGTGCGTGTCTACACCGTATTCCAGTGTTTTCTCTAGAATTTGTCTCAGGGTTGAAATCTGATGAATTGTTGATTTACTACCTCTGAAACCAGCCTGGTATTGTCCTATTATTCGCTCTGCATATGGTGCCATACGATGGCATAGTATATTGGAGAATATTTTATACGCTGCATTTAGGAGCGTAATTCCTCGATGGTTAGAGCATTCAAAGATATCTCCTTTTTTGTGTATGGTGCAAAGTATTCCAATAT
The DNA here is from genome assembly GCF_040954645.1 of Diabrotica undecimpunctata. Lineage (NCBI taxonomy): Eukaryota > Metazoa > Arthropoda > Insecta > Coleoptera > Chrysomelidae > Diabrotica > Diabrotica undecimpunctata. The sequence continues at coordinate 119,113,981 of NC_092805.1, forward strand.
TCCAATCATTGGGAAGGGACTTCTGTATCCATATTTCTTTTATAAGCTGCTGTAGCGCTATTATGATATCGTGGCCACCTTCTTTATATCCATATACTAATAACTTATGGAAAAACATTTTAAAAATTACATTTATGTACACAAAAGGATTTAATATTAAATAGCACTTTTTAAGCTTATAAACATTTACAATAACTCCATAGAATTTAGTTCAAATTAAATGACAAAAAATATTCGGAAAGCTGGTTAAAAAACAAAACTAAAAAAACCGTTCTACGAGGGAGTCAAGATAGCCCGTTTTTTAAATCACTGTTACGTGAATTAACTACATTAACCTCGTAAGCCGGTGCGGGGTCTTCCTAGACATTCTTTTTCTCACCTATCTTTTTTAATAAATTCAATTGTAAACGCATTCCGCCCATTCCAGCATTTAAAACTCATTGCGTTTACGTGATTTTTTCGTAAAATGACTGTGGGCTGTAAATGCGCTCCACGATTTGTGAACGGAACATTTTGATGTTAAAAGTTGTAAAGTTGGTGAAGAAAAAGACGCCTATAAACCTGAAATGATACTTCATTATAATAAAACAAAAGGAGCTGTTGAAGTAGTGGACAAAACGGCACAACAATACTAAACACAGCGCCAAACACGCAGATGTCCCATGGTAATGTTTTATCACCTATTAGATATTTCATCCATAAACACTTTCAAAATTTGCAAAATAAAAAATCCAAATTACGATGGAAAACATTTGGATACTAGATGAAGTTTTATATTAGACTTAGGGCGGAAATTATTGAAAGAAATTGATATCTACAGATATCAAAACACAAATAATATGCATTCTCAGATACGTCAAATGATGAAAATTGCATATCTTGAATTGGACGTTTCTGATGTTCCACCTGGAGCTAACATAGCTTTGGGACAACGTTAGTTCCGGCATTACTGTATTGTGTGTATTAACTTTGTGTTGCTTGCTCTGCGAAAAATTCATGTGTTTGTTTTGCAACGATAATTAGTTTTTTAATGAAGTAATAAGTACTTTGTAAAATTATGTTTCGTAGAATAGACAAATTCTAATTATCTTTCAAATCAATTTCCCCGAGTTTACATCTAAAAAAAAAAAAATGGATATACGGATGGGTTGCAAATGCACCCCGTACAGTTGTTGTTTGCGTAATAATCTAGGCACCGTCTTACGAGGGTTAAGAGCTGAACTTAACCAATCTTTTATAACAAAAGTCAAAGTTTTTAACAAAATTTTTAAACGTTTTTTTAAACGAAGAGTACTTTGCGTTCAGACTAGAGTATAAGAAATGGGGGTAGCCGACTGAAGGGCCAGCCGCGCTCTTCAAAGAATCCTACACGGTTTCAAAATAGAACGCTCGGAAAAAATGACATGTCGGGTTCTACTACGGGACCAATTTTGCTCTTTGTTTTTAAACTTAGGTACAACAAAACAAAATAATAACATCGTATTTTAATTTCAAAATTATCCAAAAGAAATCAGCTAATGACTACAGGATGTACAAATCTTCTCTTAAGTCGCCTTTTTATTGTTATTTTTGCAATAACATTTTTGTTTATTTTAATTTAGCGTAGCTCATTTTGTGTTTTTTTTCTGAAAATGTTGACGTTAAATCTCTAAATAGACAAGTTTTTAAGTTATGAGCAAAATAATAAGTTTAATGTTTTGATTGTTTATTTAAAAATAGTTCCACTAAAAAATTGATGAATCCCTAGATGAGAGTCTTTCTGTAATATCTCATACTACACATTTCAACCGTCTATACAGTTGGGACGAAAAAGGCTTATTTTTTACTAACTTGATTGGTCTAATTGTAGATTTCAAAGGAGTCATTTACAACGACGTAAAATATCTTTTATGCATGTTTCAGTACAAAAAATTTTAGGCTTTCGAGAAACTTACGGCAAATTTAGGCTTTCGTGTTAGCGTTGTCTAACGATTACCCTGCATTTGCCGCTTCCGATGCATTGTTGCTGAATCTGGATATTGCTCGGTCCATTTTACTAAATAATGTCTGTGTGAGCAGTGTCCAATGAGAACATCTTATAATTACATAATTACTGTGAGTTCAGTTTTATGAAGCCTAGGAGTATTTTTGTATAGCGAGCAAAAATCTGTATTAATCTGTATTTTTTCTTGTGTCTATAATATTTTCACAGTAGGCTGGGCTAAGTTCCTTTTTATCAGCAATTTCTTTATGTACTGGCACCCAAAACAAATTAACTTTTTTTTATACTTCGTCAGTAGCTTACAGGACTATTTATAGTTCCAAGCAATTCCGAACTCACAAGTTGTAAACTTCGGAGTTGTCAGTGCATCTTGGATGCCGGTGGTATTTTGGACTTAATGATTCTACGATTCTGCTATTACTGTACATTCTACTGCTTGTACTCCCATTGTTACCACCTCTTTAAAACCTCTTTCGTTCATCTACTTCAATTTTATTTAGGAACTTGTTTAACACGACGTTTAACTTAAATTGTTTGTCACTGCTTCCTTAATTTTTCTAGATTCAATAATTTTATATTTCAGATCCACGCCAGTTACTCAAATTATTTCTGTACTGCCACTTGACGAAGAAACAAAAGTAATTTCCTTGAATAAACTTACCAGCGAAGCTGTTGCGGTGTGGTACAATTTGGTAATGTACTTAAGAGACAATGGAAGTAAAGAAGAATATTTAGATGATATACTTCCTGATCTTACCCCATTCTGTAATTATGTTGAAAGGTAAAATTTAAGTATTAAAAACTTTGTACTCAATATTTACATATTCTCTGTTGTAGTATCATAAATGAAAAATCAAAACACAAAATGGAAGATTGGGAGTATTTAGACTACCAGTATATTTTGAATAGTTTATTTGGAATTGCTGCAGGCTATGACCTTGCAGATGAAGTAGGTATTAATTATAATTTTGTTGATTACATTATGGAAAGTGTCCAAGTTTAGTCTTAATATTGTTCTGAAGCTATTTTTGTTTTATGACATCTTATGCAATTACTATTTTTATTGCAAATAAGTCATAAGTTAAGTTTAAAATAAGTTTATTAATGTTTCAATTTACACTTCAGAAATCGTTCTCAAGATACAAAACATTAATAAATTAAACAAATTTTATTTTTTGTTACTTGGTGAAAAATTCTTCATCATTTAACTTTATCTGACTTATTCATATTGACAATGCAGATATATATTATACATTTTAGAGTAGACTTTAAAATGATATTGCCAATATTGCTGAGTTGCATTCCTGGGACGACTTTATTGTAAGATATTTCATTCGATTACATGAAAGACTCGAATGAGACCAACAAAGAAAAGTATGTTATTTTGGAAGATGCTAAATTCATTTCCTTCGAAACAGATCTTATTGCATAGCAGGATGAGGCTAGTTTCTTACTTAAGAAATCGATATGAAGGGACCATTTAAGGTTGCTGTCTATACAAATACCAAGAAATTTTACAGAATCAATTATACTGATCTGCCTGTTATTAAGAAGCAAGGGTTGAAGAGCTCTTTTATAGGATAATGCTACTATCTTATCTACGTTAAAAGATTAGAGTCGGACTTGGTTTTTATTTTAAGTAGGTTAGAAGTTATAATTGCATGAAGAGTTGTAATATTAGAGTTCTTCCAGGTAATACTGGTATCATCAGCAAAAAGAAAAATTTTTCCATCGATTTTTAAGTTATTGATGTCATTTATAAAGATAAGAAAAAGTAGAGGACCCAGTACTGAACCTTGTGGTACTCCGCATACAATGCTTTTGTGACTAGAGTCAATATCATTTGATATAACTGTGTAGATGTTTCCCATTCCTCAAGTAAGATTGGATCAAATTCAAAGAAATACCTCGAATTCCTTAGAAATTTAGTTTTTTTATCAAAATGTCTTGATTTACACAATCAAAAGCTTTGGCATAGTCACAAAAAACAGTGGCAGTATAAAGATTATTGTTTAGTACTTGATAGACTTCATATAGTACAGAAAACATAACATCGCTGGTACATTTATTAGATAAAAAGCCGAACTGACTTTGTGATAAAATGTTGTTTTCAACGAGAAAGCACATAAGTCGGGCTTTTATAAGTCTCTCAATAATTTTGGATAGGACCGGTAGTAAGGCAATAGGTCTATAGTTGCAGACAGTAGATTTATCACCACCCTTAGGGACTCTGGAAATATACCTTTTTCAAAGGAATCGTAAATTAGTGAGACCAGGACTACCAACACAATATTTGGGAGATTTAAAAAAAAATTTATGGATAGTCAATCAGTACTACAGGAAGATTTGCTTTTGATACTACTGATTGTTTTGATCAGTTCAGATTTATCAACTGGTCTTATAAAGAATGAATTCGAGACCTTTTTTGAATTGGGAAGATAGGAAATAGGATCTTGTTGTGGCAAAATAGCTGATGTTAGATTTTTACTCACATTAACGAAGTATTCATTTAGATTTTCAGGGTTTGGAAGAGAAAATGTTTGAGCTGTGTTAGTTTTATTTCGAAGATCGTTTATTATGGACCAAGTTTCCCTTGCAACATTTTTAGAGCTTCCCAGACGATTCTCATAGTACATTTTTTAGCTGTTTTGATAAGTTTTAGATAGGTTCCTCTGTATTTGGAGATATATTCAGTGACAAAGACATTGGTAGTAAATTTCTTGATGTACAGTAGTGAACGCATATTCTTGGCTGATATGCTGATACCCTTGGTAGTCCAGAGTTTGTGATGTTTTGACTTAATTATAATTAAAGGAAATGCCTTATTGAAAATACAGGCAAGCTTATTTAAAAAATCACTGAAATTATAGTCCACGTCCACAGGGAAAGTGCCATCCAGAAGTCGAGCACAAATTTTGGAATTTACGAAAGTTCTGGGCTGAAAAACTCCTGCCTAAACGTTGGGTTTTCGAGGATTGTTTGTTAAGATTGTTAAACTTGGTATATACTGCTTCATGGTCAGAGAGTCCTGCATTAATAATTGTAGAACGTACATCAAGGGGTGAGAAATCTGAGACAATATAATTAATTATGGTAGATGGTTGTTTTAGTAATTCTTGTAGGAGAATTAACGTGTATTGTGAAACCATACGATTCGAATATATTGACCAAGGATACTTGGGTAGCACAAGCAACAGCGTAATTAATATTGAAGTCACCGCATAGAATCTTTCTGCTTTTATTGGGCAGATCGTCTAACAAATTTAACAGGCTCTGAAAAAATAGTTCCGTGGAAGAGTCGGGTGATCTATAAATGCAAAGAATGTATAGATTAAGATTCTTGTTATAAACCAATGAAAACTCAAAAAAGGATTCATTCAACAGAGGCAAAGGCAAAGAAAATGGTGATGAGGTCAAAGTTCCATAAAGGTACAGGTAACATAAGTGTATCGTTCTTTTAGGACACAAATATACGGTGTGTCAATTTTGGGCTATTTTTTCAAATATCATGTACTGTCGGTTTCTTCGATACTACGTTGTATGGGTTTATTTGTATAATATCTTAAATCGAAAATCCATACCGTTTTATTATAGTAGAAAAAATATACATTTTTTTTATTTTCAGCGGTTAATCAAATTTTTACAATGTTTTAGGTTGGCAGAAAAACGTTACATCAGTTAACGCTAAAATTATTGCGGGAAGAAAATTTATTACTGAACCTCAAAAAAAAACTGGTAACCTTATCTGCACAATCAGCTCAAAAGACTGAAGATATCACGAACGTAATGTGCCACGTAATATCTGATATTCAGGCACCACTTATAGAAGTGCAAGTTGAACAAAATCCTGTAGAACAGACAAATAAGGTTGGTATATAAAATATCTCCCGGAACTCTAATTATGTGGTGTAGTAAATAACTAACTGGCTAACGTATTATCCATACAACGACCATATTTTACATAGGCATTTCAATTTCTGAATCATATGGAGATCAAAATTTTAAACTCATGGAGTCATTAATATTGCGATGCAATGCTATGCAATGATTGTCGCAATTCATTGAACCAATCTTGAGATGCTTGAAATCCTCCTGAAACGCCTTTATAAAAACTGACTTCATTTGCGACAAAATACAAAAATTGAATACGAAAGCCGCACTCTCACCTTTAAAACGCATTTTTAGTTTTGTCGACACTTGAGTTGATACAAATTTTACTTAAAATTGATTTCGCGCGCCTAACTGACATTCAAAATCGGCGGTCGCTTCAAGCGTTGTTTCTGAGAAAACGGTTCATTCTACATAAAAAGTGCTAATAAACATTTTTGTTTAAAATTATCTCGGCTACATTTTTTATTTAAAACATTTTTTTCTACGGCGTACAGATTCTTGGTAAATGGATTTTTCCGTTTGCACTCCCACGAGGGTATGTTTTAGAGAGAAGCCGGGGAAGTGGTAAACTTTTTTTCATCTTTTTTTGGCTCTCAAAATTGACATTCTCAGCAAAAATCAGCTTGTTCGTATGATTTTTGGAGGTCAAATGTCTGATGGATAAATTTTAATTATTTTTTAATAAAATAATATATTATACACCAGAAATTTTTACTTCTTTGTAAGTTTTTTTACCTAACATTATGTTTGTTTACATTCTGAAAAATACCAACTGCGACGAAAGCGACTTACCTAAAGCTTTTGAAAACAGAATCTAGGCGTAGTTGTAATAAGGTCAATTTTATTTTTATTAGTCCACTTGCTGATACGTTGACAAAAGATACCGGATGCTTTTTATTTAGGTATGTATGCACCGATTCCATCCGCGAATAAAGAAATTTTAGGCCAAGAATATAGGAATTAAATCACATTTTTTCAATCCGTGAATAGTGAAAACGCGAATAAGGAGATTTTATTGTATAGTCGCCTCGTATTATTTCGGTGAGACTGTGTAAAAATATATTTATCTGTAATAAAAGCAGGCAATAAAAATTAAAATAAAAGTACTCTACCAGGAGTAGTTATTAACTGCAAACTTATCAATTACTGAGATGTATAATAATACAAAGTTTTAATATTCTCATCGATATTTACATTCAGATGTACTTATTATGTTTGGGTAGTCACCCAGTTGAAGTTTTCATCGAACTGTTGAATAGCTCACGTGGACCAAGAGCCAATGAAAACATCTAATATCATAAAAAGTTTAGTTTTTTTATCATAAAAAATCACGTTTCGACCGCCCAGTGGTGTACACTTGGGTAGGTAGGTATAATATTTTATTTTTAAACCAGTGAAATCAGATTTTGCGAAACAAGAATATTTTTAGTGTAACCATAACTACTACAGCGTTCAGCTAAATTCAAATAGAGAACTGCAAGTGAGTTTGGTTGTGACTTCTTCAGTGTTCTTTCTAAACTTCTTTTACCATTTTACGAAGATACTTTTAAAAGGTGCCGTCCGTAGTGTGATAATAAGTCTGCAGCTGAGGAGCCAGTGGAACCCTCTAATCAATTGGAAGATTTACAAAGCTGTGTAGTATAACGTAAGCGACATGTTTAATACGTCTCTGATGATGCCAAATGTATACTGAAACATGTTTATGAAGGACTGTGTTCTGAATTGTATAAATCAGAGGCAATTGCAGAAACATGTTTTTTAATTAGAGTGCCCAAAGCAACCTGCTACAAGATTATAGGAGAAACATCTTCTAGACAGAGGAGAAAGGATTGTGGTAAATTCAGACAAATAAAACCGCACTTAATTGAACCTATAACCAGCACAAGGTACGAAATGTATGCCTCTAATATTTTTCCAACTACTGAAAGCCTTCGAAGTGAATTGGTTCGAAAGGACATTCTCTCATGTTCAGCAACAACACTTCGATTATTTCTTAAAGCCAATAATTTTAAGTACACAACTTTAGACAAGCGCCAGGCACTAATGGAAAGTACATACTAGAATAATTTCTTTAAGAAATGATTATATCAGACAGATCGAAAGAATATAGTATCGAAAAATGAAACGAAATATTGTTTATTTAGATGAGAGCTGGTATGATACTCATGATACCGTCAAAAAAAAGTTGGACGAATAATAACAAAAATTGTTCTAATTCAGTACTGCCCAATAAAGGACAAAGCATTATAATTTTACACTGCGGTGGAGAAAATGGATGGATCGACGATGTATTATTAATATCTGCAAAAAAAATTAAAAGACGCCCCTCTAGATTACCATGAGTATATGGAAAGTTCAATTTTTGAATCATGGTTTGAAAAATCTCTTCTTCCGAAATTACCTAAATATAGTGTGTGTATGTCATGGACAACGCATCATACCATTTAAGATTAATGAGAAATATTCCAAATATAACTTGAAACAAACTACAAATTCAGGAATTTTTATTTGAGAAAGATTTGTATTTTGAGGCATCATATAGTAAAAAGCAATTATTGGAGGTTGTTTATAGTGGACAGTACCAGAAGGAATATTTTGTTGATAACTGTGTTCGCAGTAATGGGCATACCGTGCTTAGATTTCCTTCATATTGTTGTACATTGAACCCAATAGAGTTAATATGGGCTCAACTTAAAGGAAATATCAGGAGAGGAAACGTGTCTCCTAAATTTTCGTCTACTGTTCTCCAGTTAATTAGAAGAGAAGTCACAAATATCACAGCAACCAACTGGAAATATGTAATCGGAGTGGAAAATGACTATGCTAACTATTTACCAGCATTAACCAAACTAACTATAAATTTAGGAGATACGAGTGATACTAGTCATAACAGTGACTCTGAGTAGATTAGCAAGTGCTTAGTTCTAATCAGGAGTTAGTTGAAACCTTTTTTTATTGTAATTGTAGATATTCTCATTTCTAATACAAAGTAATTAATTTAAAATAGTCAATGTACTGGTTACGTTATAAAATACCTGCTAGGTACTCGTATATATAAAAAAAATGTTAATAAAAGTTTTAGACCTTTTATCCATTTTTAAAATTATAGAGGTACTAAATCTTCTCTAACACGGTGTCAAACCAGTTGTAGTTATTTAATAGAACACCTTGTATTTAATTTAAAAAATGAATTCTCTATTTTTTTCCTGATTACAATAACATAAAAGTTATCAGGGATAAAATAGGAAGTTTTAATACTTATGAGCATTTGTATTCATAAAAGGTAAATATTTGATCACACTGTTAAATTGTATGGGATAATTAGATAATTTTTTTATAGGTATTATTATTTTACAATAAGTTGTTTTCAGTCGAATCGATTAGTGTTATTACTACCTAGGTATATAAGATCTTGACTTATACACCCATATTTTTTATTTAAACTTTACAGAAAATGAAACTTTTTGGTAAACTAAAATATTTACTGATACCCACATAATTTGAAGACATGCGACTGTTCCATTTACACTTAAAATTAAATGTTTGCAAAATAATAACTCTTATTTAATTTAAAATTAGATATCGACGCTACTGTTCAGTAGAATATCATAATGGTCACTCTAACACTGTTGCCAATTTGGCATACTCAAGATAGTGTCTAAGCGTGCGTTCATAACGAGGCGCCGACCCTCGCTCGGGCCATGGGATGGTATCATTTAATCGATTTTCGGTAAAATAAATGCATTACTTTAAATGCGAGCGTTCGCCGTCAGTGCTACGCTCTAGGTGAGGAGACGGTGCGATGGTCTCCGTTATGAACGCACCCTTACTCGCTCTTGTTCCCGTAAATTTTCCAACGAAATTACGTGTCTACTATAAACATTTTTATAATTTTAGTATTTTCCGAATATTTTCCATAAATAATAAATGTTATTTTAGGAATGTCAAAAGGCTGAAATAAAAATAAAAATTATCAGACTTGAAGCGGAATTGGAAGATGCGGCAGAGAATCAGGAATATTTAAAAGCGGAAACTTTGAAGAATTCCATTAGCGAGTTAAAACGTCAATTGCAGGAGTTGGCAACATCAACTATTGAAATGGTTAAAGTGACGAAGGATGATCACAAAACTGTTTGTGAGTGTTTAGATTTACTGATTTCACTGCTAGCTCTGCCACATGTTACAACTATGACACCATCGTTGGTGGCTGTTAAAGAAGAATTCGTAATTCCGTTGTTGAGTCGTGATGACATTGATGACGAAATCAACTGGAGATTGCTTAAATGTATTGCGATGTTCTGCATCTTGGACGAAAGTATGGCTCAGGAGTATGTTAAAAAATTGTGTATACCTTTTATTACATACAGACAAATTCCAAATTATAACAAACAAGCATTAATGATATCCATAAAAGCAATAACTGATATATTTAGAGTATATGGATACAACATTTTTGGAAGCAAGGATAGCACTATGGTTAGCAGTAATGGTAACAGGTCCAACTTGTCATTAACTACAAGTTTTAACAAAAGGAGATTATATGGAATCGACCAATCAGACGATAGTGTCATATTAGTCCACAATTGGGAGACTATAGTCGAAGTTATTTTAAATATGTTGGATGATGAGATCTCTGAAATTCGGAATGTTGCAATAGAAGCCATATCGAAACTGATTCTAAATGAATTTCCAGTTTCTGCAACAGTAATTTCAAGACTAATCCTGAAATGGTACAACCCTATGGCAGCCCAGGTACCTGACAAATCACAGCAGCTCATAGGAGTGGTCTTAAGTAACTATGTCAGAAAGATTGAAGGTGCCAAAGAAGTGATAGCCAATGCAATTATTCCTACATTACAAAGTATAGTCAGTGCTCCAGCAACTAGTCCCTTAGCAGCTGTAGACGTTGACAACCTGCTGCTGTTTCTTTCTAATATAATTGACGCAGATAATAGAAAGGTAAATGAATATTTTCTTTGTCGCTCTTTCCATATCACGTTTAAAATACCAAAATTTAAATGCACTTCAATAGATGTTCAATTAAAATTACTAATTTTTTTGATTGTATAATAATGTCTTGATATATTATAGGACCTTATAAATATTCATATAAATATGGCCCACATGTTCACCCATGAAATAATAAAGAAAAGGAATGATTTCGTTGCGATTTATCTCTCCAAACTCCTGCTCTATTTGGATATATCGACAGACAATGCTGCTGCTATAAAGGAATTGAAGACTCAAGTACAAAAAGTCTTGGATGACGTAAGTATATGCTTTTTTCATGCAGTGTAATAGGAAATAATATTCATTAGTATAGATTTATGCAAAAAAATCGTAATTGGGTTGGTTGTCTGTGAAATTATTTATAAAGAAGATATTATGAATTAGTTTTGGGATAAATAGTGTGTAAATTAGATATACATAAATGTAAATATAAATTAGATATAAATTGTTTAAAACATTTTAAGTAGATGTAATCCAAGGGCAAAGATGAGAATAGTTAATGTAAAAAAGATTGGTGGATATAGTTTTATTTAAAATCACATTTACACCTGTACAATATTATAGTGAAATACTTAGCTCATTCGTAAATACACTACGAGAAAAAATTGTTAGGATGTGGGTGCAATTTGTTGGGTTCACAGTTTTTGTTATATAGTCGTTGGCGGTTACTATTTTCTCTAAAAAACTAAAGTGTAAGGGCGCTGTTTGTTGGGCCCACATATGTTATACAGAATCAGCGGGTGTTAATAATATCGGCGCCCGAGTCATGAAAATGGTCTTTGAGTGCGAAGCACGTCGCATCTAAGCTATCAACATAAAATTATGTGACATTTGCGAGTTATGTGCGCTGGTATTTGATTATATGATCTTCTTCTTCTTATGGTGCCTATCCGTTACGGATGTTGGACACTAACATGGCTATTCTGACTTTGTTGACTGCTGACCTGAAAAGTCCGGTAGTGGTTAAGTTAAACCATTTTCGCAGGTTATGCAGCCAGGATATTCTTCTTCGTCCTGAACCTCTTTTCCCATGCACTTTACCTTGAAGTATGGTCCGAAGTAGGTTGTATCGTTGTTCATTGCGCATTATATGGCCCAGGTATTCTAGTTTGCGACGTTTTATGGTTATGACTAGTTCGCGCTCTTTACCCATTCTATGTAGTACTTTTTCGTTGGTAACTCTGTCTATAAAAGAAATCCTCAACATGCGTCTATAGCACCACATCTCAAATCCATCGTGTCTCTTTAGTGATGCTTCAGTTAAGGTCCATGACTCCACGCCATATAAAAGAACGGAGAATACGTAGCATTTTAGTAAACGAACTTTTATTTCCAATTTTATATCGTGGCTGTTAAAGATTTTTTTCATTTTGACGAAAGCTGATCTTGCCTTCTCGATCCTTATCTTAATTTCCCTCGATTGGTCCCACTGTTCATTTAAGTTTGCACCCAGATAACAAAAGTTGGTGATTTGTGTTATAGGTTTTTGGTTAACTAGTAATTGACCAGGTGGTATCCAGTATTGGCTATTTTTGCTTAGAACCATGTATTTGGTTTTTTTTTATGTTAAAATCAAGCCCAAACCTGCTATATGATTATAAGATATATATATATATATATATATATATATATATATATATATATATATATATATATATGATTATATGATACCTGATACGAATTGTAATTTGCAAAAGCATCATATTCAATTAATCTTTGCACCAATGAATCAATCAAACGGCTAAATCGGGAGTAAGTTAAAAAACATTTTTAGGGGAACAGCAGCTGCATCATCTTTTGATAAAGGTTTACAATTTTTTATGCATAGATCAATCATAGGAAAATGAGGTTAAATTGATTATGGTTTTTGTTCTTGACTGAATTGGCAAGTGAGTTGAAATTTATTATTACTTTTGTCCTTGACTTTGAGTTTGAATATATTCCTGACAAATAAAGTATATTTGTAAAAGTTTCTAAAAGGCCTTAACCTCATTTTAGATTTTCTTTAAATTTGTGTTTTAAAGAAAGCGGAAAATTCTAAAAAAGTTAGTTTCTTATACTAGTTTTGAATTTTATTGTGGGAGTGATGAACCTACCAACTTATGAAAGTTTATTTCACAGCCTGTGAGATTTTGGATTTTTTTTTTCGATGGTTACGATTTTTTTCACGCAATATAATCTTTACACCTAATGAATTACTTTTTTTCCACAGGTCTAATAATTTATTAAACTTAATTTTTTAATACTATTATAGTTGCTTAATTTTACAACACTGAAGAAAAAAGAAATGCTTATTTTGAGTTTTAAAATACTGTCCATATAATATATATCCAAACATCTTTAAGTCTTTTCCAAAAGTTATTTCACAAACACGTTATTTCCAAAAATACTGACAATATTTTAAAGTATTCACACAGTATATATCTGACTTGATATTTCCATGAAACATCGACTTCTTCAGCTAAGTAGTAATTTTAAACTACATTTCGTGTACCTACCCAACAAAACTTTTTATTGATACTCTTTGTTTCTCTCAAACTCCCAACCAATTTCATATTAGACAAAGTAATATAGACCTCCTAATATGTATTTGATCACAGAGAATTAAATCTGTATTTTTAAGACGAATATTTTTAATATCTATGTTCAATCTTCTTCTTCTTGTTGTTGGACCTGGACCTGTTTATTCTATTATTCCAGTTCTTGTTATATTGATGTCCAGGTGTCATACCAACTCTATAGGGGTCTTCCTAGTAGTCTTTCTGTATTGGGTTTGTTTGTTTTTCTCATTTTGTGATTCTTCCTGGGTCCTGTCAACATGATCTCTTCATATGGTGGTTTCTCTTCATGTATCCTCATTTCTTATTCTATCTTTGAGAGAAATTCTTCTTATTCTTCTTGTAGTTCCTTCTGCTATCGGAGGTTGGCTATCATCACAGCCATCCGTACCTTATTGGCGGCTGCTCTGAAAAGATCTACTGAGCCTCAACTATACTACTCTCTTCGGTTTCTTAGTCAGGAAATTCTTCGACTTCCTATGGATCTTTTACCCTTGATTTTACCTTGCATTATGAGCCTTAATATCTCATATTTCGCACCTCTTGTAATGCGGCCTAAATATTCCAGCTTTCTTGTTTTGATGTGCTTTATTACCTCGTAATCCTTTTGCAGCCTTCTTAACACTTCTGCATTTGTAACTCGTTATTAAATCCTTGTATAGCAAAACATCTCAAATGATTCCAACTTCTTTATATTATCCACTTTTAGTGTCCAGCTTTGCATTCCATACAACAAAGTCGAGAACATGTAGCATCTTAAGGCTCTTATCCTCAGCTCCAGGGGAAGGTCTCGATTAACAAACATTGTTCTCATTTTTATAAATGCTTGTCTTGCAATTTCAATGCGTGTCCTTATTTCTCTACCTTGGTCATTGTTTCCATTTACCCAGGTTCCCAGATATTTGTAGTTACTTTTAGAGTAGGGAAAGAGTAGGTTAGTAGGGAAAACAAGTAGAAAGATCACTCTTTCTACTTGTTTTCCCTCGATATCTAGCCTTCCTACCTTTAGAAATAATCATGCACTTGGTTTTCTTAACGTTCATTTGTAGTCCATATTTTATACTGACTTGATGTAATCTATTTACTAAGCGTTGCAGTGCTTCTAGACTGTCTAAAAAGAGCGGTGTCGTCTGCGAATCTTATGTTGTTCAAGATTTTTCCGTTATATACCCTGCTGTTCCTCTGATATTGTTTCCTTAAAAATAGCTTCGCTGTACAGATTGAATAACAATGGGGACGCAACCCTGTCTAACACCTCTTTTGATTTCTATAGTTTCTGTATCGATATTTTCGATTCTGACTTTTGCTTTTTGATTCCAGTACAGATTGACAATAACCCGTATATCTCGACTATCCACATTCTTTTCTTTTAACAGTTTTACGAGTTTCTGATGTCGTACTCTATCAAAAGCCTTTTCATAATCTATAAAGCAGACATAGAAATCCTGGTTCATATCTAGTCGTCTTTGCACGAGAACGTTAAAATCGAACAGAGCCTCTCTCGTTGCTAGTCCTCCTCTGAATCCAAACTGGGTGTCGTCTATACCTTCTTCTATTTTTTTTTATAGTCTTACATGTATTATTTTGAGAAATATCTTAAGTGTGTGGCTTATTAAGGAAATTGTTCTGTACTAGAGGTATTTTGTCGCATGTACTAACTTTGGTAGTGTTAAAAATATGGACAGCAACCAATATTCGGGTATTACTCCTGTTGTATATACTTTGTTGAACAGATCTAAAAGTATATGCAGTGTTTCTTCGTCAATGCATTTAATTAACTCAGTGGGTACCTGATCTGGGCCTACTGATTTTGCGGTCTTTGCATTTCTAATTGCCTGTTCTAATTCGCACATTATTATTTTCGGTCCTGTTTGTTCCTGTGATTCTTCTTGTATCACTCTATCATCGTCGAAGAATTTCATTATGGATTCTTGCCAAAATATTCGTTTATCTTTGATGTCTGCAATGAGTTTTCCATTATCATCTTTGAGTATCCCATAGTGTGCTCGCTTTTTGGTATTTGTTAGTTCTTTTATTTTTTTATGCATACTAAAGCTGTCGAATTTTCCGTCATACTCTTCTATTTCTATGCATTGATCTGTTAACCACTTTTCCTTGGCCTTTTTTATCTTTACTTTAATTCTACTTTATAGTTCTTGATATTTTTTTATTTTCTTTTCAGGCTTTAAATTTTCTTCTGCAGCCTTTAGTAATGCCTTCTGAATATTGCTCCACTTTTCATTGACATCTTCTGATGTTAATATGTCTTCTCCTACTTGTGTTAGACTTGAGTTGACTTGTTGGATCACTTTTTTATGTATTTCTCGTTTTCTTAATTTTGTATAATCAAACGTTGGTTTGTTTTTAAGTATTACAATCTTTTTGAGTTTCACGTGCATTCTAGCTATCAGCGGGTTATGGTCTGAGTTGACATCTGCTCCGGGGTATGCTTTTACTGCTTTAATTGAGTTTTTGTATCTATTTTTAACTAATATATAGTCTATTTGATTTCTGACTATGCGGTCTTTGTTGTCTGCAGGAGATCTCCAAGTGTATAATCTTCTGTCAGGTAGTTGGAACATTGTGTTCATTATTGCAAAATGTTCATTTTGACAAAAATCCACAAGTCTATCCCCTCTTTCTTTTCTGCCACCTAGTCCGGCGACTCCATAGCGATGAACCGGATCGTTGCTTTCAGCATAATACATCATGCCGTTTTTGGTTATAAGTTTGCCGGTGTCTGGCCATTGTACGTCACTTATGCCTAATATATTTATTTCCATTCTGGTCATTTCTTGTATTAAATTGTCTAATTATTTTCTTGGTTGGTACAAGCTTCTTACATTCCATGTTGCAAGTCTTATAGGTCTACATTTGTGTATTCTTAGACGTGGAATTTTATTATCTAAACGAGGATTTTGCTTGCTATCGACCTGGAAGGCCTCGTCTCTTTTACATGATCTTTTCCTTCCCTGCCGGATTTTGGTTTACGGATTCTATGATCAGTAACGGTTTGACTTTTTTGCGTATTTGCCATGATGAATGACTAGGGATGTTCTGTTGAAACTTTAATGTAGTGGTTTCCCCTTGCCTTCTGCATTCTTTTGCCGTTGACCAATTTATTGGTTCCTCCACCTTTGGAGTCGATTTCTCAGCTCCAGGACAAAAGATTGTCCTACTACCTACCGACTCATCCGCCCGAAGCCGTTAGTCGGTAAGCAGGGGATTGCTTATATCGCCAATCACTCGGCCCCTATCAGTTTTTTAAACTTCTTTCTGTCTGACCTATGTATACTTTTATATATACCAAAAATGATAGGACTTAATTTTTATTTTTTATGCATTTTACCAAAAGATTGATTTTTAGAGCTGTGTCAATCTTTATAAATGATAGCAAACCGTGATATTTTTTTTCTGTCTTGTGGATTAAGTTAGATAGAACTTATCGCTTATTTGTATTATATTTTATTCAGTATGTCATCATCATCATCATCATTGTTGCTACAGCCCTATAAAAGAGCCTCGACCTTCCCAAGTCTTATTACGCCAGTCAGTTCTATCCATTGCCAACTGTTGCCAGTTTGCTGCGCCTATTTGTCTACCATCCTCATCTACACCATCCCTCCATCTGAGTTTTGGTCTACCCCTTTTTCTACTTCCCACAGGTTGTGACATAAGGATTCTTCTAGGAGGGTTGTTCTGCTGTGATCTTGCCAGATGTCCTGCCCATCTTAGTCTTCCTATTTTTATAAAGGATACTACGATATTCAGTATGTCAGTTTTTGTTAATATCCATCATTTGGTTAATGCGGCTCAGTTCAATATTTTAATTTGAATTTAATGTAGAGAATTTAGAGTTTATTAAGATTTGGTAATTTTTTAATACTTACTGTAATTTTTAGGAAAGTTTGTCAGAGAAAACACTAAAGAGAAACTTATTAAAATTTCATGAAAAACTAAACGTTTCTTTAGAGAAACTCAATTCAATAGCTGAGGCTAATTTGGAAACAACAGAGGTTTCCAATGGGATTAATTCAAGTGAAGACAATAGTCAAAACGAAGCTTGCGATCAAATAACATCCTCAGAAAGTCAGCAATTGTCTCATGTAACAAATTCCACACGTCACAATACAAATTTGTCTTCGATACAGGAAGTAAATGAAGATGATGAAAATGAAGAAGCATTTGATAACGACGTACCGAACACTGACGGCGTAGACAAAACGAAATCTACTGACGATGAAGAAGTCGTTGAGCCGGATAAAAATTTGACAAATAATAGTGCAGGAAGTGAAAAAGAGGGAGACAAGAAAAAGAAAAATACAGAAGAACAAAACTCCGAGGAGAGATCATCTGTGGAATCTTCAAACGATAGGAATAAAAGTAAGTGTTTTTGTTAATATTGTTTTATGCATAACTTAGTTATCTCCATTGAGAACACTTATTTAACTACTGAGTACTGTACTATTGAACATTTTATCGTGTCTACTTCCAGTTTGCGATGTTAGGGGACATATATAGCTAACAATCACCCTCTCGTTATTACGGAGTAAATGGATTTTTCTCTGTCCGTTTTAACGTCTCTAAAAGAGAACAAGTGGCGCCCATATAAGATGTTAGTGATTTATGAACTTAATGAAGATGATTTCGATTGAAGACAAGAATTTTGTGTATTTTATGTAATCGATGGTGATGAAGCGGAAATAGCTGGTAATAAAATTGTGGGACCATTTTTTAGTGCCGATTCATTGAACGGTGAAAAATAAAATCGACGTGTTTGAGCTTTTTTTTAACCAGTAGCTGAATCGATCTTTTAACGAATTTATTCCAACATTTACGTGCTCACTGTATATACGTTACACTTGAAATTTCCGAGGGATTTATATGTGCTTTCTGCGGTTTTCCGGGTTTGACTCCGCGTTGAATAATGATGGTTTTGAGAAAAACCTTTGTTTTAACGAAGTTTCGGAAAGGTTGCACTTGCCACTGTCAAGTCAGGTAGTTCCGCTTCTCGATAGTGCTTGAAGTAAACTGAAAACTGACTCTCTCGGTTGAAACGCTTACTTATATAGTCGATCTTGGTGCACTTCTCTCGAACGGTTCTTGACAGAGCTCCTTGTGATTGGCCCTGTACGAGTATAGGTAGGGGGGATTGTACTCATTAGTCTTGTTTGATTTATTTATAACTTTTTAATCTCGTATACGTATATATATATATATATATATATATATATATATATATATATATATATATACATATATTAGGTATATAGGTAGAACCCCCATTATCCGGGGCTCTATTAACCGGGGTTCCAATTAACCGGGGTGACAAAAAGCAAATTTTTCATTTTTGTTATTTTTTATTTATGTATTTATTATTTTAAGTGTTTTATACGCAATATATTTTATATGTATGTATAATGTTTAATATGAAAACAATGAATACGAAAGATTATTTTTATTTTTAACAGATATATATATATATATATATATATATATATATATATATATATATATATATATATATATATATATATGTTACTCAAGTAAATAAATAATGAGATAAAATAAATAGAAAAACACGGCAAGTGGTTTCGTACGAAATGAGTTTCGTCAACATCGACCTATTCAAACATGTTTAACGACTTTCTCAGAAACTCGGTCAGGTCTGTTGCCTACAGAACAAAAACAATTCAGTTGTGCTTTAGTCTCCATTTAAGTTTCATCTTACGAAATGTCGCAGAAAAGAAAACGTGTAGTTTTAACGCTTTAACAGAAATTAAACATTATAAAACGTGTTGAAAAAGGTGAAAGTGTTAAAAAATTGGCCAGTGAATTATGAATTGGCGAGCAAACTGTTCGTGATATTTTAAAGAAGAAAAAAGACATTTCCGACTTCGTTTCATCAGCGGTGCAAACAATGTGTACTCGGGAAAACAATGAAAACATCTTCATTAAAAGACTTAGATGAAGCCGTCTACCAATTGTTCATTCAAAAACGTGCTGAGGCAGTTCCTATTTCCAGGGCCAATGGTAAGTGAAAAGGCTATATGGTTTCATGAAAACTTGAAAATTGAGGAGCCATTCTCTGCTTCCTAAGGATGGCTACACAAATTCAAAAAAGACACGGTATCAGGCAGTTGGCTACTTAAGGGGAGAGTCTTAGCGGTGATAATGTTTCAGCCACATTATTTATTGAAAATTTTAACTCTTTAGTCGAAAAATTTAATTTAACTCCCGATCAAATCTATAATGCTGATGAATCAGGATTATTTTGGAAGATGCTTCCTTCAAAAAGCCTTTAGCTACTCAATCCGAAAAATATGATCCTGGCCACAAAACTGGCAAAGAACGGCTTACAATTATTATTATGACATGCTGTAATGCTTCAGATCATAAATTAAAATTAACTGTTATTGGAAAAGCGGTAAAACCTCGATCATTCAAAGGAACTGAACTAAGATGTCTTCCTTGTGACTATTACAACCATCGAAAAGCTTAGATGAACCAAACAATCTTTTCATCGTGGTTTAAAGATAAATTCGTACCTTCAGTGCGTCACCACTTGAAAAAGAAAGGTCTACCTCTTAGAGCTATTTTATTACTCGACAATGCTCCTTCACAGCTGAGTGTGGGAAGATTTTGACTTCGACTTTGACGACTGAAGATGGACAAAGTTTTGTTCCACCAAACGACACATCCCTGATCCAACTGATGGATCAAGGGGTAATATCCAGTTTAAAGAGAAGTTACAAAAAAATATTCTGAGATTTCTTCTTGAAGAGAATAACAGCAAAGATTCAATTAAAGAAATTTTAAAAAAGTGGACCATAAAAGACGCCATCTTTTCGGTCTGTGAAAGCCTGGGTAAACTTACCCTCCAAAACATTGAAACTTTCAGGGGGGAAAATATTGGAACAAGATAATGTTGTACAAGAAACCTCAGAAGAACTGGAAACAGAATCATTTCTTGAAATTTCCAAAGCTCTCCCGGATTTCATTCATGTTGATAGGGATGACATGAAAAACTGGCTGGAAAATGACAGAGACGAAGAGGGATTTGAACAACTGAGTGACAACGAAATAGCAGATCTCCACAGAAAAGATGGGCCATCTACTTCTTTGCAGTTTGATTACGAAAACTCGAGTGATGAGAACGAAAATTCGTTACGGAACGAAAAACAATAAAACACAACCAAGCATTGCAGGCAACAGAACTTCTACTAAATTATTTTGAACAGGAGAACGCTGATTATAACACAATTCTCTTGCTACGGACTATGAGAACTGATATTAGAAAAGAAATTTTTAATAAACAAACTAAAATTACTGATTTTTTCTCCAAATGAAAATTCAATATGTACATAGGTATGTAAAACAGTATTGTACATTTATTATATGTACATACATGTATACCTATATTTTATTTATTGCATGTACATAGTTTTGTATACATACATACCATAATTTAATATACACATATTGTAAGTCCATACATATGTGAAAAAACGTTTGTTTTTTACTAAAAGTGATTTTTCGGATACATTTTTTTAATTATCCTTATCTATCACATTAAGTCAATAAAATAATGTATTTCCATTATACATACATATATATATTCAATTCATTTTTTAGATTCTAAACAAGATGATGAAAATCACGTTATAACTCCTAAAAGTATATCACAAGAGAAAAGAAAAAGAACGAAAGATGCTATTGAAGATACAAATTCAGATACGGACAACAATAATAAATTTTCAAAACGAAGAAAAAAAGAAAGAAGTGAAGGTAATTCATACATCATATTTTTTTGCTGTTTTCATTGGACTGGATCCGTCCTTCAGAGTAGTCGATATTTAGTTAGGTTTTTCTAGACACAATTCAATTGTTTCTCATTAGGTTCTTCATATGTATTTTAATTATTTCCGTAATTTTTACTTATTTTATTTTTTTTTTTTGTTTATAGGTAACACCCATTCTGGAACTGGCGATAAGGGAACTCCGGATTTAAGTGAAGATGAGCAGGAACATTTAGATAAGAGCAAGAATCAAGATATCGTTGTGAATATTACTCCTAACAGTAGAATCAGTACCCATATGTTGCAGATAAGACGGAATTTACGTAACAACAAATCTTCCCTTTTCATTCAAAGCTCTTCGAGCAATGAAAATAATCGTGAAATCAACAAACCACGAAAACGAAATGCATCACAAAAAGCATCGAAAACAAACAATGTTGAGGTATCTTCAGGTAAACAGAACATGAAAATGTATGTAAACATTACTCCATCGAGTAGGTTTGGTCGGAATGTTAACATTAAACACAGTAAAAATATGCATAAAGGTAACATTAACAATAATCCTAGTCCGAAGGTCAACAGTCGTATTATTCGTAATATTGACAGTAGTTCTTCAACTAGGAGTTCTAGATCTATGGGTAACAATAATATTGAAAGCAGTTTAAAAAAGAACAAGGATGGTAGTTCAAATAGTGATATTTCTATGAGTGGAACCCCAACTAAAAGTACTAGGAAGAAAAATACAAGTAATAATTTAAAAACTCATATTATAAACAACACAAGAAACGATAAAATTAACAAAAAACACAAAAAGAAAAACGACGATAATAATACAGGTTCAAGTTTGACAACTAGTAATTCTTTTAAAAGCACTAGAAGTCAAAAAGAAAATGTATCATCTAAAGCTTCAAATTCTGAAGTCAGTAATTCTTTGTCTAGCAGTTCGATTAAAAGTAGACGAAATAAACCTATTAATGAGGAATCTTCTGAAACGAAAAATGACAGTAAGTGTTTAACTGATGAAGGTTCCACTGCTAGCAGCCCTTTCAAAAATACTAGAAACAAAGGTAATACTAATAATGATACCACTTCAAAATTGAATAAAGATAAAAAGTCTGGCACAGATGATAGTTCTGTAGTTAGAAGTACCAAAAATAAAGGTCATAGCAGTAATGTGGAGAGTGATGCAACTATTTTGACTAAAAATACGGGACATAAGAGTAACAGCAATAACACTAATTCAAAAACGGATACCAAGTCCATTACTAATAATTCATTTACTACTCCTGTGAGAAGTACAAGACGGAAGGGTCACGATATCGATAGTGCAAATTCCAATGCAAAAAGTCGTAGCAGTACAACTACGAATAGTAGTTCTACAGTTACTAGCCCAACAAGAAGTTCTAAAAACACTGAAAAACAGTCAAAATTTGTAAAGAATAATAGCTTAGACAAAAACAAGAATAAGGAAAATGTAGCAAATAATAGTAAAAGTAATAACTATTTACGTTCTACTAGAAACACACCCCGTGCTCGAAAATCGACAGGATCAGGTAATAATTCAACTAACGAGAAGACCAGGTCTGAAGATACAAAAGGTAAAAGGATTTTATCCTCGGCTAATGAACCACCTCATGCAAATATAAGATCAATTGGCAAAAATCAACAGAAAAATAATAGTATTACTAAAACTACCCCAAATAACAATGTTAATAATACCAATGATAATGGTTCTGATAATGGTTCTACGTCTCTTAGTCCTAGTAGAAGTACAAGAAGAAAGAACAATGAAAAAGTTGCAAACAAATACAATGAAATAATGTCTCAGTTAATTTCAAAAAAGAGAAATTCAAATAACAGTCCTAAAACACCTAATAATTCAAGAAAATCTGAAAGTAGTCCAAACGAAAGTAGTAAAAATTTGTCAAAGAACCAAAACAAAAATGATAAAAAAATAAGTAAGGAATTGTTCCCCACAAACCGAACAACGCGCAATAAAAAAACTTTTCACACAGTGCTTGATTCAGAAACTGATGAAACAAGTTCTGAAACTGTTATACAGAAGCCCAAAAAGATACCCAATGGTAAAAACAATAATGTAACGCTTAAAACAAAGAATAAATCTACGACAGATAGACGTTCTTCAACTGTCAGAAGTATCGTTAGTAAATTCAAAAAAAGAAGATTAACTAACGATAAAATCGGTAAAAAAACGGCAGATTTGATACATGTTAAGTCAGACAGGGATACAGTTAGGAACAAACGGAGACATGCTAGTGATGATAGTTCTGATAGAGTCAGTCCGAAAAGGCTTCGTATACGACATAAAAGGAGTTTAAAACGCAAAACATAGGCAAGGATATCTAAGTACAAAAATTTTAAGTGATTTTAAAATGTATTTATTTTTAATTTATAATGAATTACCGTTTTGGTAATTGCTTATGACACTCTAGATTTTGTGGTTTAAGTAGAATACGCACATATAGCCATAAATCATGGATTTATATTTTCAACAAAGATTTATATTTTCAACAAACAAAAAATTAATATATTATAGAGAACGCGTATAGCTTAACCTTCATCGGACGAATCTCAAAATATTACACAAAAGACGGGCCGGGGTCTGAACGGACCCCATTCTTAAATGGGTGAACTATGCTTATACGAAAAAAAACTGTACCAGTAACACATTATGTTTATAGTATTGAACATTTATGAGACTAAAGCATACACATTACTACAAAATACATTCTACTGCGACGCTAACAGACTAAATAACAACTACATAGTATTTGTACAATGTACAAAATTGTTACATTTTACACATATTTTACTAGTTTTTCTGTCTTTGCCTCTACAACACACATGGCACCGCCCCCTTGTATTTTTTTGTTTGTTCTACTCTGCGCTCAGTAACATTCAAAAGTTCTGGGAATACATCTGCCATATGACGCTTTTTATTCTTTTCGATGTTCTTATTGTTATAACGTCTGAAAACATACATTTCTTTATAAGTTCCTTGCCCAGTACCAAAATATACATTTTACGGTTACTCATCTTGTGCTTTTTCCAATCAGGATATTTTAGTAACCACAATTTATAGGAATTAATACCTGCGACATCAATAAGATGACAGGATATAGCCATCGGCCAACGGTTTATTTTTCTTTGTACCGTATATTCTTTAACTTATCGGTTGTATCGACGGCTCCTTTCGTTTTGTTGTAATGTAGAATAATTTCAGGTTTATAGGAGTGTTCTTCACCAGCCACTTTGTCGTCAACATGCTCACTTGAAAGTAAGATGACTGCAGTTCTTGGTTTTGGAACATTAGAGACTATAACGTTCGATGTTTTCTAAAAGCAAACATACTTGAATAATCTGTTTTATATGATGCTGGTAGAAGCTCCCTTGGAATAAAGGTTTTATTTTTTAGAAGAGTTCCACATAGAGTTATATTGTTCTCCCATAACTTATCCGCAAGTTGTAAACTCGTAAAAAAATTGTCAGTTGTTATTCCAAACCCTCCTTCCAAATGGTCTATCAAGTCTAGGACAACTCTTTGGCCTTGAACTTTTTCTGCCTTAGGACCTTGTTTTCCTAAAAATTAATAGATTTAAAAATTTGCTTGTTTTCTTATTAGCAATTCAAAAACTTAACCCAAATAAATTTGCTTGTTTACAATAAAAGAAGTAGAGCAGTCCACAAGGGCCCATATCTTAATCTGTTTGCTCTGTCAGATTTGCTCTTCATATAAACTCGGAATGGTGCTTTACCTCTAAAAGGCATATATACACACAGATGGTCGCCTGGATTAAGTGATTTCTTACAATTAGAAATAAAAATATCACATACATCTCTTATTGGGACCAGTTTATCTACTGATTTTCGTTCTTGTCTGGTTTCAAAATTGTCAAAACGTATAAACGAAGTTATTTATTTGAACCTATCTCTAGACATAGCAGCTGGTATTATAGGACGGCAGAGCAATATCGTCACACCAAAGCATATCGATCGCCTCTTTCGATCTATGAAAAGCTTCAAGTATAAGCAATACTCCAATATAGGCTTGAATCGCTATAGAATCAATGCAAACATACACTTTAGTTTTATTTGGGTTTCCACTATTCCATTTATCGTAATATGCTTGAGCCTTCCGATTAGTTTCCATTACAATTATGTTTAGAATTTCGTCTGAAAAAAAAAACAAAAGTAAAGCGTTTTTGGATACTTGATATATCATCACTGTAATTTGTAAGTCCTAGGCTAATGGCTAAGAAATTGGCCTTTGCGCGTTTTACTTTTGTGATTTTTGGCAACCTTTACCACTAAATTCCATCTTTAGATACATATACCGGTAAGCTCGGGAGTCATCAACTGTCGGTTCATTTTGCTCTATGCTTTGATCAATAATAAGGCCATTTTCTTTTTCTACCTCTGTTACATTGTCTTCATCTTCATAATCACTTGCTGTATCCTTATTGATATCAAGCTCTGGATCATCACTTTCAAGTAAACGTAAAAGTTCATCTTCACTCAGTTGCTTTCGGCTAGATATAAATGAAACGTATGCACTATATATATATATATATATATATATATATATATATATATATATAATTTTATGCACTATTCATAAATAAGACAAGAAACCAACTGACACTGGAACTCAATATATTTATATTATTTCGTTAAATTTTATCTTCTGTCTTCTCTGTCCTTTTTTTTGGTATTGAATCGTGGACCTTGAACAAAGATATGTGCAGAAAACTGGAAGCATTTGAGAGGTGGCTATATCAGAGAATGCTTAAGATCTCGTGGACTGACCGAGTCACAAATGAGGAGGTCCTCAGAAGAATGAATAAGTACCGAGAGGTACCGACCACCATCAAATGAATGAATCCAGATATGCTCTCCTTCAAGCCATCCTGCAAGGAAAAATATTTGGTAAACGAGGTCCAGGACGAAGAATATCTTGGTTAAAGAACCTCAGAATCTGGTTCAATACAACATCTGTGCAGCTTTCCCACGCTGCTGCAGATAAGATAAAGATTACCATGATGATTGCCAACATTCGTAACGGATAAATTCCCCATTTAAACATGTAAAACCCTTACATAAAACGATAGTACACTCATAGTCGGTACTAATCCGTAAAATCTGTGGGATTTCTACATTATTACAACTTTATTAGAATTCATTTTATACGACATAAAAGGCTGGCCGGGGTATTAGGAGACCCCAGCCTATAAAATTGAAGTTAAAATTTAATCTATCCGTTAAATGTTCTTGTAGGCATAATTTTTTATCTATACAATATATAAACTACAGATAGATGGAAGACTGTCGATTAAAAATTAAGATCTGTAAAGTAACAACCAAAAATTGTGATTTGGGGTCAAAATAGACCCCGGCCAGTTAATAGAATGGAATCAATTATGAAAACGAATATCGATTATGAAAATTTATAACAAAATATCTTATGTCACTATCAGCTACAATTAAAATTGTTTTGAAACTTAACATAGTAAAAATGTTACACAATTATTACTATAACGATTTTATAATAACACTGCTGCATATACACAGCTCCGCAAAATTAACCGGACGCTAAGTTTATTTTAAGTAGAATTAAAAGCGTATTAGAAAAACTTAAATTCCAATAATTTTTTATTATATGTTCGTTAAGAAATCATAAAATAAAAAACAAGTTCCAATTTAACAACAAAACAAAAATGTACAATTTTTTTTTATTCCGGAGTAAGATATTTTTCAAATCGAAATTATAATTATACTTCTAAAATATCTTCTATTTCTTTTTATATAGACATGACTCTGTCTGTTTTTCAATGTGCCTCCAGTAAGTTATCGTTCCATCGTTTTCGTGGTCTTCTAAAATATGGATATTAAAATCGAGTATCTGCTCCTCGAGCTCGAATAACAGATCTCTTGTTTCTGGCATACACTGAATCAAAGCGGCAATCTCGTTTTGCAGTATTTGTTTCCACTCGTTCACCAGCGCCTGTTCTAACGGTACCACAGTTTCAAAATCGCCATAATTTTGCCCAATTACTCATCCCAGATTGTCCCACGCATGCTTTACGGGGTTATGGTCTGGACTTCTATGAGGCTAGAACCTGAATACCAACATCTGTAAAATATTGCTTTGTTACCCTAGCTATGTGCAGTCGAGCATTATCCTGCATCAGGAGAAAATTTTCACCTACAAAATGATATAAGATGCTACATGTTCTTCCAGACATTCTCTAATGTACCTATCAGCACCTAGGCCACCTCCCCAACCATAAAAAGATCTTTATATGCTCATAAAGAAATACCATCCCATAGCATTATACCTCCACCACCAAACTGTACTCTAGACGGAAGCAACATTAAGCATATCACTATTTGGCTACTCTGAGGTGAATATCTCGTAAAACGAGACTCGTCCTTAAACATAAGATTTCTTGAATCTTCCATCACAATCTGCATTAGCAGGAGAGAATTACAAGCGTTGTCTTCGATAAGCTGGGCTTATCAGGGCGTGGTGACACTTTAAATATTGGCTTGTTGTCTACATTTGCTGCTATTCTTTGTCATATGAATGGCTTCATGTAGGGATTTTTCTACCAGAGTCTTCAGTTGGTCTGCCATCGAGTTGGAGATCTAACTCTTGGTCTTCGGTCTTCTACCTTTCCTTCCACTACCAATAATTACATGGCCCTTGTTCTTCTAGATAAGTGGCCAAAGTAAATTAGGTATGCTCGGTTTACTTTTTTTAATAGCCTGTCTTTTATACGAAGCTCTTCCAGAATTGACAGGTTGGTTCTATGTTCTGTCCAGGACACGCGTATGATTCTTCTATAGACCCACATTTCGAAGGCTTTGATCTTACTCCTATCGATTTTTTTGAGAGGCCGTACTTCAGCTGCTTTTGTAGCAATGGGAAAAAATAAGAGCATTGACCAACTTGAGCTTAGTATTCATTGTTAGCATGTACACAACGTGATACATTTTGTTCGCTTAATTGATCTGCGTATGGTATCAGGTGAACCTATGGTACCATGATTATCTACCAGTCTTCTAGTCAAAGCAAACTGTAGCAGTAACTGTCTGCTCTCAAAGCGCTGAAGTCTAAGAAACCGATCTTCCACGGCTTTGTTGCTTTTGGTCTTTCTTATGCAGGTCTTCTCAAGTAATAACCAGTTTCTCGAAATCTTTACAAACCATCGGATATCGTACTTCGCGGAACGCCAAAAATTTCTTCGATATACAGAATAGAACTTTTATCATTATGTTTGATATATTTAACATTATAACAAATACTTTTCTTTTCCGAAAAAGCAGCCAACAATCAAAAAGGACTACAATCAATTGAACAAGCATTATTTTATAAGTGAATATACGATTTATTGAGAGCACAAAAACTTTCTTTTCAGCCACAAAAAATGACTTTTAAAAAAGGAACACAGGTCCGTTCAAAAAATATATAAGGAGAAAACTTTGGAATTTCTTTTCGTGGCACTGTAAGGATGTATTTGGAGACAAGAACGGTGTTTTCTATATCTTTGAGTGTGTCGTCTGTAGGGCGACCATTTCAATGTTGTTATTTCTTAATATTTTGATAGGTACTGGCTCTTGGAGTAGCTTATACTTTCTATATTTAAATAACAGACTCGGATCGTGCATCGTGGGTCCAAGATTTTTCGGATATAGTTCGTTTGATTCTGAGAAGATCCGTTTGTTTGGTTGTTCATTTGCTTTCTGATATTCTCTTATTGGTAATGAGTGTATGGTCAGAAGATCATAAGATTATTTGACTGCCAGTCTTTGCTAGTTCATTTAGCGATAACCAGTGTGCACCACGTGGAGGCGAACTTTGATAACACTTATTCATTTTAAATTAAAATAATTAGATTTTGCACTTTATAGGAATTCAAAAGTATTTCACGAATTATGTCGTTTTCCGGCAATATCGTGAATCGCCTCATTTCTGATCCAAGTGCCCTTAAATTGATCTTAACGTTGTGAAGAACATCATTAATTGAACTGTATCTCCCCACATCGCTTTTCTATGCAAATGTTCTTTGCTGATTTTTATTTAACACAATATTATTTAAATATTATGTTACACTCGCGGACGTAGCAAACAGAATGACATGTATACTTTATGGATTATTGGCGGATTATATATTTTTTATTACCTAACTGTTACGTTAACAACTAATACTACTATTTAAAATAAATACAAACATATTGTATTCAGATTTAAAAAAAACACTACCATATATACCGGACAGGCTATGCATATAACACTATCTATATTTTGTCCTTGAAACCTCATTCAGTATCTTGCAACATTCCATCTATATAACTGGACGTGTTTTCCCATTTCCACCGTTTACACACTTATTTTCTTTGTGCGATTCCGTTTATCATGCTCGATTCTTCGGCTCAGACTACATGTCTTCCGACTATAAAAGGCTTCGTTTGATAATGGTAAAAAATCCTTTTCCACCGAACCAGTACTATTAGCGACATTTTTATTCTTTTTTATTAATTTTATTTTTATTATATTAATATTACTTTTATTTTGTAGTCTTAATTAATGTATTCAAAAACAACAACACAACCTTAAATCATTTATCTGCTAAATATATTTTTTGAATTTTTTAATATGACACGTTTACATAACAAAACTCGTCGTTAGTATTCCTATTTAAAACACATATAATGGAGTTGAAATGAAACATGAACTTTATTATTTACAATCTCAGATATCTTAAAATTTAACCATCAACAAAATATTCAAATTCAGTTTGAAGGACTATGTTTAATAATTTTATAAATTTTTTTAGAAAGTAGAAAACATTTATTGACAAAAAAGATACGAAGTTCTAGAAATATATAAATGATACAATGATAAATATGGTTGTACTTTGTATAAAACCGCATTTCTGTACAAATCTCCCAGAACTGGTACTCCCGTGCAAATTATTTTTATTTAATTATTACATTTATTTTATTTATTCTGTAATATAAACAATTTATTAGAAACTTTATATATTTGTACAGTGTTTTATTGCATTTTATCTGGAAGAAAAAAAGCTTATCTGACTAAGAATTCAAAATTCTACAATCTTGAGTACTGGTTTGGAAGTAAATGTTGCATAGTTTTTAATGTCGTTCTAGATTCAACTTACGAGTATGTTCAAGAGGTACCTATCTCAAAATTCATTAAACTTCTGAGCCTTCGATAGGCTGGTCATGTAGTGAAAATGAAGGCTGAAAGATACCTAGATAGTAAAATGCAGGGCGCAAGAGCAAAAGGAAGGCTACGGAAAAGGCGCGGGGATGAAGTGGCACAGGTTGCGCAAAACTTGCTAGACATGAGAACCTGAAGAAGATCAACAGGGGACTGGCAAGGTTGGAGGCATCTCCGTTCCTCATCCATATCATCCTCCCATCGCTTTCTTGGTCTCCCAATAAGTTGCTTCCCCCCTTCATTCTTGCATTTAACAGTTTTTTGGAAGCCTGTTTTCTTCCATCCTGAATACAATGCACGCTGTAGGCGACCATACTGAGGTGATTCTTTATTATATATTTCATAACTATTTTCTTATTTATAGGTCGCAGTAGTCGCCTCAGTACCTTTCTTTCAAATATGTCCATGCTTTTTACAGATTTTTTTAGTCAATATCCAAGTTTCACATCCATAACTCACTATCAGTCGGATATATAGAGGGTGGTCCTTAAATAATTGTACAAACAGAAACCGTAAATTCTGCACTTTAAAATATTACGATTTAAGCCAACTTGCTTTTATAAAATGTTGATATTAAGAAAGATACAGGGTGTTAAAGTGGAATTTTTTTTTATTTTTTTCTATAACTTTTACGCTTGTACATATATATGTAAAATAAAAATTAATAATTGGATGCTTTTGAGTAGGATAAATTATAAATTTTCTATATACTTTAATGTAACTGATAGAGGGCGCCACATATACCACATGTGTGGCATAAATTTGCGCTTAACTTTTTTGCTCTTTAAGTTAGCCCTATTTGTGTTAAAAAATATTAAAGATACATTATGTTTACAAAGAAAAGGTATACTTGTTAATAACTTCAAAATTCAACCGTTTTCGAGATAATCGCATTTTATAAGTCAGCTGCATAATAATTCTTAGTTGTGATATTTGTGCGGTAAAGCACTGAATACCTGTGGATAAGCACAATTAATAGTTTATTCTTATTAAAACAACTCAAAGATGATAATGTAACATCACAAAATGCTTTTTTATGGCTGCTAAATGTCTTATTGGAGAAAATCTTTCATCTTCTTTAGGTGCCGCGTCCGTATTCAGACGTTAGCCGTCATCATGTTCAATTTCTCTTTTCTATCACTTATTAAGGTTCTATACTGGCGTTGTATTACTTTTTCTCTATTGTAAAATTCTGAGAACCCAAAATATGTGGTTTATGCAAGAATGCAAGATGGTACACCACATTCTAGAGAGAGGGCAGTGAGTACATACTTAAATATAACTTTTCTGAACGTTGAATTGGTCGTGGTAGTCATATTCCTTGGCAACGTGGTAAGATATTATAATTATTTAATTCGTAAAAAATCACAAAAGAATACTTATTATTCTTTACGTAAATTGTTTACCCATTTTTATTAGGACAATTAGAAACTAGAGCACAGGTATTAAATAACACATATTATGTGTCTTGTTTCATAATACTTTTGCTACAAATCTAACCTAAGGACTCAGCATTTTTACAATAACATCATCGTTGGCCTAATAACCGATATTATTATAAATATAGTAAACACAAAGGCCATTTAGTTCAACATAATATTAGTTCGTTAGTAAATCCTAATAGTCCATTTGTTCGAAATGTAATTATAGTTATTCGTAAGCTGTAACGTAATCATATAAATAAGTAATGCCATCGCTACGTTATTCCGTGTGTGTATAAGTAGCCAATAAACGAGATATATCACAGTTTAATACATTAATCAACATCTGCGACAAATAAGATGTAGTTCCATAATATACCATAAAATTTGGATATGTATCCAAAAGAATATATTCATCCGTTATACATTATAGCCACCACGTAGCCCAGAATTTAATCCGCAAGATTTTGGTGTTTGGGACGCATTAAAACAACGTGTCTATAAGAGTCACATAAACATTCGCAACCAACTATGGGAAGGAATAAATACTGCAGCAGTCTCTTTAGAACCAATGATGCTATTTAATATAAGACGATTTTTTATGGAATATATTGACAAATGAATTAAAGAAAATGTTAGACATATCGAACACTTACTTTGACAAAAAGTTATGTTATTTAGTTTAATTATTTCTTAATTTGGTTTGTAAACAAAATGTTTTGATTATGGCTTTAATTTAACATAAAACGTAAATGTTTTATGTAAAATCCTATTATTAATTATCCTGCTGATATATTTATTTTATTTAATATTTCGTTAACTATTAACTTTAGTTAAAGGTATTTTATACCATAATTCAGAAGTATTGATGTTTTTTTCTATTTTTCCTTCGTTACCTGGAGTAATTGCGTTAAATCAGAATTATGCAGCTGATTTGTAAAATGCGATTATCTCGAAAACTGTTGAGTTTTGAAGTTATTAACAGGTATACCCT
This sequence comes from Diabrotica undecimpunctata, assembly GCF_040954645.1. Lineage (NCBI taxonomy): Eukaryota > Metazoa > Arthropoda > Insecta > Coleoptera > Chrysomelidae > Diabrotica > Diabrotica undecimpunctata. The sequence continues at coordinate 119,146,900 of NC_092805.1, forward strand.
TTTTTTTAAATAATGTATCTTTAATATTTTTTGTCACAAATACAGGTAACTTGAAGAGCAAAAAAGTTAAGTGTAAATTTATGCCACATATGTGGCGCCCTCTATCATCTCTATCAAAATGTGCATCACATTATAATTTCTCATATGTATTCCTTTCGCTACGGGCGGAATATCGGTTGTGGGCGGTCCGTATACTGTGGCGAGAAAATTTTGCACTTCCCGATCGAGACCGGTCGCTCAGTTTATATTCTTTCAATAGAAGTGGGAGAATCGTTTTTTGTTTAGTCATTTACAATGCATTGCATACTTATTACAAAACAAACTTCAGAAAACGGTATTCCTAAAAAAGTACGGCGCTACAAATTTACGGGACAACCTGAACGATGAAGATTAATTTGCGTAATAATACGACGCTCCCTCATCAAAGCTGCAAATGAAAATCGTACTTGTACGGCAACAGTATCGAAAGGGTTAAAAGTACCCAGTTGTAAATTTTTATACATAAATGTTTAGAAACATGAAAGTTATAGCGAAAAATAAAATTTTAAATTTGCATGTTAGATTATTGCTATCTACAAAACGGTTTATTTAAACCAGTACTATAGTCTACATAAGTTCCAGTATTTAATGAAGTGTTCATTCACAGTGGCACCAATTCGCAGTAACGTTTGAACGACAATAAAGTGCTTTATCAATCCCAGAACGAAAAACTAAGGGGATTAAAACAAAAACTTTGTCTTAGAACTACGTAGCGCCCGCTTAAAATTATATCACATGAGATAGAAAGAATTGCACATGCAAGGCCCGTAATGGCCCTTGCAAACATTCTGCATAAATAATTTAGTTGGTGGTTGTTAATTATATCGTTTCTTATTATGCTATCCTTCGTTGTTGCTTTAAATATTTCTCATAAAAAAATAAACCAATAATAACTGTCAGAAATTTTCTCCGGTTTTGATGTCTTTAAAAATCTATCTTGGTCAAATTGCAGAAGGCAAATTCTCGTCAATATTTTCCAAACAGCTTTTGGACAAAGATAGTATAAGATATAAAAAGTACTGTTAATGGATCAAAATCATAATCCAATGAGCATACATGTGGGATCCTGAAATCCAGAATTATTTGTTGCTTTCCCACATTTATTTTCGTAGTTAATTTCTGTCAAGAACGAAGTTTCTGGTTTCTTTTTACGATTGTAAAATTAATTTTTCTATAAATACAGTATCATTCTACTATATATTGAGCTTCTTGGTAGATCATTAACATACCGATCAATTCCACAGGAGAAAAATTCATTGATGATAACAATATGGATTTAGGAACTAGTTTAAAACATTTCTTTGATCAAGCGAATCCTCCCAAATATATGAACTATTAAAAACTTTACATGTGCCTGCTACATTAGAAATATTGAGTAACTACAAATTATCTAAATACTTCCAGAGTTTTGTTTATAGAAGAAAATAACTGTATTGTTAAGAATTTTTTATCTGTAAGATATTTTTTTTGTATTCTTTTAACCAACTGTATCTCTGCATCTAAGCTCAAAAATTGATGTTCCTATATCAAATTTCATCTATTAGCGAAAACTTCTGGGTAGAGCGGTATTAGTTCTCCAAGAACATACTAATATTTCTTTTTTCGACATTTTTTAAAATATATTTCGCTGCGCCTATAACTAGTCTTGCTTTCGTTACTAGTTAGTTGGTTCAAATCTGAGATATATGACTGCCTGTGCAAAGTTATTATACATTTCAGGTGTTATTTTAAACAATACTATATTTATATCAAATAATGGTTTTGATAATCATCATCATCATACTGCTAAAGGGCTTCGACCTTCTCAAGCTTTCTGCGCCATTCTGCTCTGTCCCTTTCTTGAATTTTCCAGTTGGCAACACCGACCATAGTCGGTCTACCCCGTCTTTTCATTCCCATCCCATCCGTTGATATTTTGATGTTATGTTGTCATAATTGATTTTGACAAAAAATTTTCTTCTTACTTTATTGTATTATATCACATCCAATTTCTACTTCCTACATGTCATATTATGTACTGCGATGATACTTCCTACCCGTACTGCGATGCAATGTGGCCAACAAATCTGATATATTTCCTAAAGTAGACTCCATTCATTGCTATGACGCCTTTAATAATGTCTAACACAGCTGCAGATGAAACTTCAGGATGTCCGTCTTATGTCATTGCATATACAACTATTATACGAGTTAATTTTTGTATGTATAGTATAGTATTGTAAATGGTAAATACAGTAACACTAACGACTCTGAATCTCGAATTTAAAGCTATCCACCGCGACCGGCAGTGATACACATCCCTGCTAGCATCGCCCAAGCGAAATTACGTTGCCATTTACATCGGTTATGCATAATCCTAAAAAAATATAGTTTAAAATTTATATTATTATTAATATGACGCTGATTAGATCAGGTGAATGTTTCATTATCTTTGTATTTATTTATCTAATAATACTGTATTACTCATTTCTTAGGTCCAATGAATCAGCGAGTTATAGTGAGAGCAGTTTCCTATTCAAGTTTCACCCATAACGAATACCGCTACACTTTTGTGGCCGGTGAGATCCCTTGAACTACATCTATTGGTTATTTGATTTCAAGATTGTTTCAACCAATTTAGCTACCCTTTTAAGATGTTTTCAACATTTTTTTTTTTCATTTTCATTCTTTTGTTCTGATTCAGAATTCAATTTTATACTAATATATACTAATACTTATACTAATTGGCGATACCAATATAATATATATATATATATATATATATATATATATATATATATATATATATATATATATATATATATATATATATATATAAAATATTGTGCAATCAAAGAAAAACAATATTTGGACAAATACATTATATTTACCAACACAAAGTCTTACAATACAAAAAAAAAAGAAAACAAAAAACATACACTTTAAACTTATAACAATAAAAAACATTTAGTTATACGATTTTTTTGCATTTCATTTTTTTAAATTCTCCGATGGAATATTAGACAGTGCACCTTCATGACTAAAAACACCAACTGAAAATTGGTCATCTTTCAAAACCAAATCATACAATAAAAAACAGATGTTGCACTGAAATATGACCAAGCCTCCAGCTTTTTTTAAATATATCTATATAATATAAACACTAACTAAAAACTGCTCTAATATTCCATCCGAAAAGAGAAAGGCCTTAATTATTTTTTTGTTTTTCTAATCTAGAATCCTACCTAATATTTCTTAATTCTATGACTTACCTAATTTTTTAAATCTAGAAACTATTCTACACGCTAGAAGCTACCCTTAACTAAATGCTTTCTAGCATACTTTTTACAAATTGGAAGTTACTTCCAACGATGACCAGCTTTCAGAGATTAAAAAATTAGTCGATCTGAAACGACATTTCCCACTGTATTTGACATACAATTTGAGCATTTCACTTCCAAAATTTGATGTAAAATTTGATTGACAAGAAAAGTTTTCTACAATGTGTTTAAACTTTCCGTAATTAGAACAATAAAGTCATCTGATGAGTGTAGGGATTTCATTAAGAAAATATACCACTAAATAGTTTCTATTGCAAAAAAAGTAATTTCATGGTATTTGTTATGGAAATTTTTTTCTTGTTCTCTGTTTACATACAAATTTTGGTACTTTTAGATCTCAAAATTTATTCAAATACAGTTAAAAACGAGACTGCCATTTGTCCAAAAAACTAATTTTTACAGCTCAACTCCGAAAACTGTCGGTAAGATGACTTATTTATAAATAGGTAGTCGCTGATCGAATCTTCGATATTACGGTACTAAAAATAATATACCATCGAATACGGTATCTTGTGTATGAAAATAAAACTGATTCTTTAAATCAGTTGTGTTAGTGTAAACCTTCACAAATAAACGTCAATACTCAATGCAATATTTGGCTTTAGCTGTTTCACTAAACTTTGTTTCATATATCTAGAAAAATGTCAAATTATGTTTTTATCATGTTATTGACAGTGTGAAGTTTATCTCTGTAAACCATAAGTTCAAAAATAGTTTAAAATATTGTTCAAATACATGTATAGCTAAGGCAAGTTGTTCTAGTATTAATAAATGTAAACACTTTGTATATAATTTTAGTTGTACTAAACGTAGACACCAAATATTGTCATTATAAAGTCTATATTTTTGCAAAGCTTGTTAATGATCTAGAAAATACTGTTGTTTTAATAGATTTTGTTTAAAGTAATTTATTATGGAATTAGATTACTGTAGTAAAATTAATTAAAATAAAGCCGGTTTAATTTTATATTTAATTATTACCTACATTACCAAAAGTGTCCTGACAATTATATGATAATTTCGGTTTTTAGTAAAATCTAGTCAATCATATTCAATTATCGCTTTAAAACGTTTTCGGTATATTCCAGATCTCTGTCTCTTATTTCTTCATCTGTACCACATAGTACCACAAGTTCTTCTGGGTTGTCCTTGCCTTCTCTGCTCACGTACTGGAACTAAAATACCTCAATGGTCGACAGAGTCAGACTAATATATTAAAAAGACCCAAGTTGGAATACTTCAGTCACATTATGAGGTACCTTGAAAATATAAACTTTTGCATCTCATCATACAGTGAAAGATCTAAGGTAAAGGTGGTCTTGGAAGAAGGAGAACTTCATGACTTAAAAACTTAATAAAGCAAGGATAGCGAATATGGTAGTCAACATATTACCCAACGATCGATAACGTATTTAAATGCTAGTACAGATTCTTCTTTGAGTACCATGCCCAAATTAGACGTGGGTAGCTTCCATTATTATTTGCCGATATTGTTCTCGATCTTGCACGGCATGTCACAATTCATCTGCTGATAAGCTAGTCCATTGACGAAGGTTCCGGAGTCATGAATATATCTTATTACCAATTCCCCTTTTTCCCTCGATTTTTCCGTTGAGTGTTAACTGTAGTATCCAGTATCTGCTCCCTTTCATTATATGCCCCATATTCAAGTTTTCTCATCTTCGTCAAGTCACCTTCGCCAAGAACTATCCTATTAAAGACTTCTATGTCTGAGATGCGTTGAATCCATGATATTTTGAGCATTCTATGATATGATCACATCTCGAAGTCTTCTAATTTGTTCACCATATTAACCTTCATGATACAGGTTTTCTTAGTACGGATTAGTTTGTAATACTTTTAATGTTTATTAATATGCTTGATGTTATATTGCATGATTGGAGACACACGCTATTTGGACTGGAGAATGGATCTAGTACGTTTCAAATAAGGCCACAAAATTTGTTATTTTAAATCATTCTCACCATTTTAAATATTTGAAGTTGGAAATTTCCCGGCAAAGCACTTTCTTCTATGAGAATGCTGTCTCATACTAATGTTGCAACTAATTATATCGCTTGGAAATGTTGGGAGTGGCTATAAGATTAGAAGAACTTTATAGACGACTAGGTTTGTATATCGCATCACAAATTCTAACATTTCCATTAAATGTAGCAGTAAGTATACGACTATATAAACCCAATCCATCAATAAGAGAATAGTAAGTAATCTTCGAAATGTCACCTTCACCTCAAGTCCAGTTTTTTCTACATACATGTATTTTTAAATTTTATAATTTTTTAACGTTCAAAATGAACGCCAACTTACAATATAATATTCTAACAAAAATTTAATGGTCAAATCCAAAATAAGAAACTCTACAACCAAATATGCCGGGCGATTTTTTTCAAATTCCTAAGACATTTCATACGAAACAAAGCTTAGTGTTTATATATTTTTATCGCGGCTCTTTGTAAACAAGAGCCCATAGTCTCCTAGAACATGTAGCTATGTTACATACAAAAACTTTGGATGGAGGGTGTTAAGAGACACGCTCTGCAATAGCAGTAGTTATAATGTGCCTTTTTTTATTCTACCCTGACCTCCACTTCGTACATCTCTCATCGACATTAATATCTACACGAATTTAAAGAAATAAATACGTTATTTCTGTAATTTTCTAGAAACAGGTGGGTTTTGTTGTTATCTCTCTATTTGTTGCTTCGACAATTTCTCGGTACAATTAATATACGTCATTGGTTCGTAATAACATGAGTATTGCTTATTAACATATTTATGTTATATTTCCCACTTTCGTTAATCAAAAAGTCATAGATGATGTGTTTTAAATAGTACAGTAGGCAAGCGCTGTGATAATACATGTTAATTTAAGAACAAATTGTTAACAATATATTTTATAAAATGACCTAAATTTTAATTCTTTACAAATGTTTTTAAAAAAATGATTCTGTTTTGTGCTTTTGCAGCATCCTTTTCTATTGATTTAAAATTTTTTACTTAAAAAATAGATGATAAAAACATAAAGTAACCTAGAGTGTTCGTCTTGGTTATTTGATAATTCGATAATACTTCCTTCTAATAAATTCCAAATTATGTAGTGTGTTAATTTTTACTTTTTCCTATCAAAATTCCAACCTGTTTCCACAGTCTCTCTCCACAATTTAAAGCACGAAGCAAAACGGTTTCGACCTGAAGGTCGAAACGTACTTCTAAGATTTAAATGTGGTTCCCAACACAGAATTAAAAAAACACAAAACGGTCGCAAGGAAATAACTTCAGTCTTACCTAATTTTGAAAATTGTGTAGATATAATTGGTTAATACTTTTGCTTTCAAAATGTGCAACTTTTTATATAATCTGTTTAATAACCGTTGGTTACCGTAGCTTGTTTAATATTAGAGTATTACTAATTTTGGTATAGTATTTCTAAAAGTACCAATCAAAAATTCGCCATCTGCCATAAAAAAAATGTTTTATAATCCAACTACATTTGCTTTTTTTAGTAATAATTCAAATAACCAAACTGGTGGGTTCTACCAGAAGTAATATTTCACACACTAATAATATAAAGCGTATATCATTTTACTTTCAGTATTAATTATGATATTCTCATTGAATACCGGTTTACTAAGTTACAATAACCTAATCATAAATGTTGTAATTTGCGCTAGTCACTATTTGACTGATCTTTTGGGTTTCACGGTCGGTAATTATCATCAATGGCGCTACAACACTTCGTGAGTCTTTGCCGCGTTTACTATCGCCTTCCATGTTTTTCGGTCTTGTGCCACTAATTCCCATTGTCGCACTCCCATTTTCTCTAGACCTTCTTTGACTGCATCTTTCCACCTTTTTCTAGGCCGCCCTACAGACCTTCTTCCCTCTGGCCTTTCCCAGAACACATTGTTTATAAGGCGATTGTCGTTATTGCGTATCACATGCCTGCCCATCTGAGTCTATTGGCCTTTATATATCTGACTAGATTTTCTTTTCCGAATAGAGACTATCTCGTTATTGTATCTGCCCCTCCATTCGTTTGTCACGCTGTCTCTGCAAGGGCCATATATCATTCGAAGAATTTTACGTTCCCACACCAGCAATTTATTTATTTCTCTTTTTCTCTCTCGTCGTAATTGTCGGTAATTATCCTGTAAACTATTTGAATTTTATATTAAAATTTTTGAAGTAGTTTGTTAATAAAGTATTTTTATTGCAAGCGGTTTTTTAAATTTCAATTACTTTTGGAAACACTATAATACTACATAGATTGTAAATTTTCGCGGGCTAAGTGCCTTAATATTTATAGCAGTAAAATTTATTTCTAACGGATGGCGAAAACGTCGAAGACATTTGTCGATGAAAGGTGCACACACAAAATAAAAATGAAACTGAAGAGAACATTCACAAATCGCCTACAACACATAAACAACTATAAGGTAAAAATTTAGTATCGGTTTTTTAAGAATACACCGAGTTAAAAAAATATATAAAATATTTTTCAGTATATCCCTGTGGACAATCTGAAAAGGCACAATATCTTTCTTATGTGAAGTTTCTTACATCAATTGCCTGACGAAACAGTTATACTTACTGATTTAGATTTTTTATTCAATATTATGTCCTTCTCTTATCCCATTTAACAAGGAAAGTACTTTTAAAAGACGGACGAATTAAATACGTTAACAATAAATAAATTACCTAAAATCTCATCAAAATAAAGCTATTTTATTTTTAAGCCCACATTGTACATAATGTAAATACAATTATGATTGTAATATAATTTAAGATAGCATCATTTATAGTTCACGAAAATGTGACAATACTTAAATTAACTCGATGAAAAAGAATGGGAATGCGAATGAATTGCTTATAGTTAAAAAAATCTTAATGACAACATACAGACTAAGGTAAAATAGAATATATGACGACACATGATCTGAAGAAATGATTATTAACAAGGAGCAAACAACAGGTGATGTTCTAGTTCAAAAAAGGGCGTTATTTATAATGTTATTGAGATTCTAGGACCTCATTTAAACATGGTCCAGCACTCACAGATCCAACGCCATTTTTTCTTATGTAGACAAATATAATCATTGGTAATATTAAAAAAAAAACAAATGATAGAAAGATAAAAACAGCTAAATTTCAAATTTTCCTAAATACCAAGTTTCAATTTGATTGAAAAGTGCTTTAGGCATGTATTTTCACTGATTAGAAAGAAGGCGTATAAACAGAAATTGATTTTGTTTGGTAGTGATGTACAAAGAGCACCACGTTGGTCATTCTTGAACCTGAAGCTATATAAATTCCCATAAATATATTTAGATAAGTTTGAATTGGACAAATTTAACAAATAATTCTCTAAAATTAGCTATAGAAATAAATATGTAGGCTTAAATCAGAATCTAAACGAATAAACCATTTGGTTTCGTCAATATCAGTCCTTTTGGGAACACAAATATAAATCAATAAGTATGTCAGATACCGACCAACATTTTTTATCAAAAGCTATGTCACATCATTATGAAATTATCAAAATTAATGTCCAGTAAATAAACCGGGAATACCTCATTTAATCATCTCTACACACAACTATACACATAAAACTGAAAAAATACAAAAATCACAGCTTCACTTCACCAAGTTCATCTACTGGATTTCTTGTAAATAAATAATACTCAGTCCATTTTAAAAGAATCCCAATAAATATATATTATTTTTTAAAATTATAAATAAATCTAATAAAATAAAACAAAAAATTGCACTGTACATACTCCATCTCTAACATAACTGTACAAAAATTGGGAAACGTTTTAAAACGAAAAAATGATAAATTTTCTGAATAAATAGAGAATATTATTAACAAATATTAAGACATTGGAATGTCGCAACAAATTACACCAGAAACATGTACAAAGAGTTGACAGCAAACCACAAATAATATGATGATGAAACGACTAAATATAGTCATTTAGGATAAAAAGAATGAAATATATATAACATATATTCGTAAGTTCAAAATTATTATTGTCGTTAGAAATGTGCTTTTTTTTTCTATTATATTAACACAAAAGACGCATATACTTGAGAGGCACACACATTTAAGCATTATATAAAACTGCTCTGTAACACGTACTCCTAACATCAAAGATCTTATATACAAAACTTCAAATGTAGTCTAGTTTACTGCAATGTTAAACCTTTGCGGTAGTTGTCATGCATCACATGCCTCTATCCCGAGTCATTGACTTTTCACACAATTTTGCTTATAGGTCGCCGAGCTCCTCATACTTTACAATATCAAATTCTGGTTCCAGTTGTTATCATGCCCCACATCGCACAAATAAAAGTCCATTAACTGGTTATTTAATCATCACCAGACACAATCAGTAACAAATTTTATTTATGCGAAAAAAATTATAAAGGTATTGACTTAAAACTGTAGTTGCTTCTTTAGTAATACTCTATTAATTTTGCCAATGTTGAAATGTGCGCTCATTTTTATTTAGTATGCGACTAATTCGTTTTAATACATTATAGAAATAAATATACTTATTGTTAAAATTCAAGAAATTTATTTATCTTTATAAGTACCAAAAAAATAATAAAACAAATGCAAATAGATTAAAAATTTATGAGAACAATGACGGAAACAAAAATTACTCATTTGGGGTATGCCTATACAAGTTTTAATAAATTTTTTTATTAGACAATGAATTAAAAAGTTTTTTAATCTTACGACATACAATGTTTTTAAGATCATTATTAACACACTTACAAATAATAAAAAAAGTCTCGCATAACAAAAAGTTGTTGAAAAACCACCGCCAATCTCTAAAATATGCATTTCAATATGTTATTGGTATATCGTGTAGTGGTGGGCTTCCTAAATATGCAAACGATATGTGTAGGACATTCTAGAATCAAAGGTGCGCAAAGAAACTTTCAGTATAATCCGAGTTAAACGGGTAATAATTTCATAAATTGTCTTTATGATCATATACAATGTTTATATTGTTGATAGCAACGAAATAATGATTAAATTTGAAAGTCATCTTTTAACTCACGATATATGAACATAAAATTTTCTGCTCATACGGCTTATATATATATATATATATATATATATATATATATATGTGTTCCTAGACCAAGTGATATCATGGTTGTCAGTCACTAAAGCACTCTTGTATAATGTAGGATTACAAATTATAGTAAAACGATTTTTTCGCTTGTTTTTTGAGACATTACCATTATATAATATAATTACCATTTATCAAGGGTTAACATTTTTGAATTGGGTAAAACAATTAACAGAATTGTACCATTCGATATAAATGTGCTTTTAACCTCAAGAAATCTCAATAACATGGAAAATTTATAATTTTTTTAAAGCTATGTAGGTTGCGTCAACTCTTTGTAAAATTTTCATAAGTTCCACCATTATCGTAGTTAAAATAATAAAAAGTTTGCAAGAGTATAAGACTATTTATATTGGCACATACGTAATCAGTAAGACAAAATCTTTTATTTTGGTATTTTTTCAGATCAAATCTTAACATGGATAAAAAGTTATGATTCTAAATTTTTCTTGTGTGTTATAATTTCTGTTTCGCGACATATTAAAAAATCTCAAAAGAATAAAACATCTTGTCTTTTTTCTACCCTCTAAACAAATCTACAAAATGTGTATACTTCGCATTTTTTTGCTTTCAACAATTGTATAACATGTATATGGCAGTCTTTCTTCACACAAAAACTGCAAAGATAATTTTGTAGAATGTACCATTACGAAAATCATAAAATATCAAATCTTATGTTAACATTTGTATTTTTGGGTATCACACGAAATGTTATTCACCATTTTTAGTCAAGACAACGAAAAATATATTTTTGTTACTATTTCCTACTTACTCGTGTGCCAGTTTGAAAAAAAAAATACGCCAATAAACAAATTAGACGAAACTGTATCTAACCACAAAATATATGACACCAGAAGTGACATCCAGATTTTATCGAGTCATTACTTGGTCAAAAGACAAAATTGTTGATTTTAGGTTTGTGCAGGCTGAAAATAAAATTTCATTTCTATACAGCAAATAAGCTTCCTATTGCGAATATGCTTTCTAATACCTAAATGCAAGTCCACAGTGGTCCTGACAGGAGTCTGTATGTTTATTAAAAAACACGGAAAGGAATAGTACTGAACTTTTCGTCTCATGAGAGTGTTTCGTTAAGAAAATAAAAAAATTAATAAAACAGAAACCAAATGCCGGATACAAAGTTGTATTAAGTAAAGGTGACAAAAATATAATTCGATGAATAATTCACAGGTTCTATTTTAAAAACGAAATATCAGCAATAAACAAAATAAAATCAAAAATAGATTTATTTCTTTATTATTTTAACGAACTATCCCTTCTAGTTTTAAAAAGTATCGTACAGGAAACGAATTTCTGACACTGAAAAAGAAATCAGAAAATTGTGTCAAAAAGGACAAAAGGATACCACAACCAACGAACTGTTGTTTGCGTTTCAAAGAATTCCATTAACAGTGTACCCGGTGAAAATCCGTTCATCGCTTGGGCCACAACCAACCGACCATTCAACTAAAATAATTGGACGTTATACTTAGCGGCGATCTACCACCGTTACAGAAAGAAGTAATGAAGTGGCAGCTTGCAAAGTTGCACCGCACCTCTATTTATCATAAGTTATATACCATATAAGTTTTATTTTATTATTCTACGGTGTCAATAATTGCTATAATGACAAAATTTCGAGCTTATAATTGACAACAATCGAGGTAAAGAATAATAACAAAAATAATTTCTTATATAAATATTCAAATAATTAAAATTGAGTATATTACAATATCAAATGCCTTCTAGTCAGTGTAGGTCCATCAAAGTGAAATAAATAACTACCTAGTCACGTTTTTTTCTTTAATTAGTCTTTCCTGTATCCTTCAATAGAACTTGGTTCGTATTTGCGAATTTGAGTATATCTTAAAACAATAGTTTTGTAAATGCCGCAAAGTATAGTTAATATTATTTTAAGATAGATTTTTTAATATAAGGCATTTGTACATAAGACACATAAAACGTGCTAGGGGGTGTTATGTAATCCTACTCGTTTATATATTAAACATCAATTTCATTTCTGCCCTGCTTAGTAAAAACTTTCTATCTGCCATTTTCATGTTATTATTTTAAAACCGTTTCCTCTTCCTCCGAGTTATTGTATTCGTGGAATGCAAGATAGAAAAAAGAGTTTAAGAGACGATCCTAAGAAATATGATGGAACGAGATGGATGACAACAGAAGTGGGAAAACGAGGCATATGATAAACGAGTACAATACGACGATTCTACGATACTCTGGCTTCTGAAAAAAGATGTTTTATATATTTCATATTTTTCTAATTTTTCTATCTGTAGACAATGACTAAATTCGTTCGGTCATCTTGTTAAATTGGTCTGTCTGCAGATATTCAGCTTTAAATACGTAGTCCCTGGAAAATTAATTATATTGGTCACATTAACAAAAAGGGTAAAATTATATCTACGACATAAGCCATTTTAGATATTCTCATATTCATACGAATGGGAAGGGAAAAAAATGCATTTTTTCTTAGCGATGGGGATACTTTTTCTAGGACGTATAAACATGTAGATAGATAGATTCATTCTGTACATATTTTAAGCAAATAATTACTAGACCATCGTATAGTAATTATATGTGTAAATGTTTATCTGAATAAATTAATTTTATATAAAAACAAACTTCAGAGCGAATCGAGAATCCACAATACCCACGTAGCAAGCCTGTTAGCATATTTGTTTATTTCTTTGAGATACATAAGCTCTTCCCTTATTCAATTTCTTTATGTATAACTTTTTGAACGTCCGAATTCCGCTTAAATAATTTTGGATTGGACATACTTAACTACATCAGATCCGATTTGTTCATCACTATAAGTTTCTTAATAATGTAAAGTTGTTTGTTATTTCAGTTTTTTTCACACATCCTTGAAAATAATCTACAAATTGTAATATAAACCTTTAATATTAAGGTTTATACTTGCAGACGAGAATATAATTATTATTATTGTATGATAGTTCTATCAGACAAAGTAAAAATTATAATATGTATATGTATTAATATTACTAAATTAAAAAAAATAGTTCTTCCCACTAAATACAACAAACAACCCTGTGATATGTTAAATATAGATAATTCTTTCTGTTCTCGCGACAGATATGAATGGTTTTACGGACCAGGGCAGATATGTAAACAATTGAATGTACTGACCAGTGTAAGTTGGTAATGATACCTATCCCTGACGCGACATTCGGAAAGATAGCTTTAAAAATTATTACGATAACGATGAAACAGGTCAAAATAAATAAAGTATAAAGATTGTGTATAAAATAAATATATATAACGACAATTTTTTAGTGGAAGTAAAATTTTATAGATGTTGATTTAGGAAGAATTAATTTGATTATGAGCAGTATCTTTTACATGTAGTGTTTAAAACAACTACCTATATGTCTATGTAGATCTTCATCAAAAAATAAAATACTAATTTTACCTATTCTAAGCCATTTTGGCTAGGGAAGATCAATACACATTTCACTGCTGTATGTAGAAAAGTCGTTTTTTTTTTCATTCAATATTACTTTTTACAATGTGTAAAACTATGTAGTTACTATCCTAGTTTTCTCCTACGTTTTGGAAAAAGACCTGTGCTAGAAAATGCTCTGTCTAAAAAACATTATGTACAGTTGTTCTTAAGTCTAAATATCTTGTCAAAAACACAATTGCTACACACATCCTAAAATCCAACGAGACGGTAGGCATGTATACTTTGACGTGTTTACATTAAAAAATATGTTTATGTATATACTCGGTATCTTGATGTAAATAAATGCATATTTTTTAAACAATAATAAAATACATTTTGTTAAAATTGCATTCTACAAGTTAATCCAAACTAAACAAGAACAGGATAAATTTTCTTTATAGTTTTTACCAACTGATCTCATCTTCTAAAAATAATGTAACGATATTAAAAACATACTATGTCCGGTGGATTTACTGGAGTGAATTATCTCATCGATTTTAACTACACATTATCAAAATTTTGCAGTTATATCGAGTATTAAGGTATTAAGAATTGTTACACAGGAAATGAAATAATACAAGGGAAAGTCATCCAGTACGAAAAAGAAACTGTAACGGCTAATATGGTTAAGAGTTGATTATTCGAAGTTTCATGACTAGAGATAATGACCAGGAGTTATATGAAGCCACATTTACCAGAAACACATTAATATGGTTCTATGATAAGTAATAATGATTTATTAGCTCTCCAGATAGATAAGTATATACGAAAACATTAAAAATAAGTACCAAGAGAATAAAAAAATAAATTTTTGACTGGCCGTGTGCACCAATCTGGTATACCATTTATATTAAGTACTGAAACAACTGTAGCACTTAGTCGATTGGCATTCATAGATGTGTAGTACCAATTGCATCGAAATACTTGTTAAATTCAGGCGCATTTTCCCAACACAGATATAAGTTCAGAAGACATATTTTTAATACAATTTTAGTTGTCAAACTAGGAACATACTGTATCAAAAATATCTACTTTACACATAGTTCAGTCCTTTTTTTGTATCGTGTAACAATAAATTTTTTGTAAACAAAAATTAGGAGCTGTGTAATATTATCGTGAAAATTGCTAATACAAAACTAAAAGTTGTTTTTAGTTATGAATTGCTTGTAAAAAGTTTCTTGTACAGTTTTTTAGTTGGTATGCTTATTATGACATCAAAATACAACAGAAAAATTTTAAATAAAAAAGGTACTATAAAATATGTACATTTGTCTACACACAGCATTAGTAAAGTTAATCTTGACGCTTGAAACGAAAATAGACACAGAATTTATGACATATTAGTTGCTTTCTGTTTTCAAATTGTGAGCTTATCATTACTATTATCGAGTGGAATCGTAACAATATCTTCACTTCTTAATTCTCAGACAAGTGAGAACTAACTACATACAAACAACTCATATATGGTATAATGTTTAAATTTCCATGTATTTTCTTACCAAATGTTGATTTTACTAATTTTTTGGTCTGTACTCAATTGTTATTTATGCCAACTTTTAGTTTTTGTAATCATTTTCAAGTAATATTACCTCCCCGAACATTCAAATGACTCAGCAGTAAAATAACTATCGTACAACTCAGTCGCAATTTTTAAACACGACTTCTCAGACCGATTCAAAAATTGCCAAAACTCTATATTCATAAATTAACTACTCTATTATAAATCAGGCATTCTTAATGCCTTCATCTTTCTAAAAAATTAAAGATTTGCAGCAATTTTCAAATGGGATGTCACAAAAAAGTTCCAAAACAACAATTGGATAAAAATTACTTGGGGGGCCCTTGGTACGCTTGGTATGGATCTTCTGGACTTGCTGCGTTGGAAGTGTGTTCAGAATCGACTGGAACAGCGTGTACTATTGATGGGTAGTACGAATATTGAGGGGAGATGTATGATCCCGTACTTATCTGCATTGCTCCCATTTGTGTTGTGAGCTAAAAATAATACATATATACATAAACCAAAATCAATAATAATACTTTTTGATACATAGTCCAGTTACAGTGGCATGTTCCCTCTATTTTTTTATAATTGCATTGATTTGTCTGAATCTTTGAAAGTTGGTAACAAATTACTCAAAAAACGTAAGTTATATGGTATCGATGTGTGCTTCTACCCCTAGGACGGTTGGCACCCCATCTTAGGATGCCGGCAATCGATAGGTAATCAAATTTTAAACAAAAAATATAATTTTTTTCGCTAGAACAATACTTATTGAGTTATTCGCACTTGAAAAAATATACTTCTAGCAAAAAAACATTTATTTTTTTACAAATAACTCATAAACAAAGCATTTTATTGAAAAATGTGTAATGAACAAAACTTAAGCATATAAAACAACAAAGATATTGGTTTTTTATTCAGTTTTCTATGTACAATACTAAGCGATTTATAATTGTTTGAAGATGACTTTTTATTTTTGGGGTACTATACGATGTATTTAACATCAAATATCGGAAAATGGAAATATTGTTCGACAAAAACTTTCATAGGACACTTTTTAAAGGACATGAAAAAATCTTCAAAATGAGCAATAAAATAAAGCGGAATACGATGGAGAGAAGTTGGATTACTCTGTTTAAAAAAAAACGAGCAGTATAAGTACTATTTTTATCAGCTCTAAAAGTTTAGCCGGTTTAGAAAGGGCTGATATTAAACTTTTTTTTTTGACATCTAAAAATTGGCATTTCTTCAGAATAAATCTAAAACTTCAAAAGATATGTGAAAAATGGTTATACGCAAAAATGTAGCTTTTTTCTTAACAAAAATTTTGATGTTTTTGGCTCTTTACTACTTAAAAGGAAAGGGGTTTTCTTCTTCTTTATGTGCCGTCTTTTACCGAAGGTTGGCGACCATCAAAAGATAGGTTTCTCTGTTTTGTGCCGCTTGTATTATGTTCGCAGCTTCTGATATTTGAAACCATTCTCCCAAGTTTTTCAGCCAGGATTTCTTCTTTCTGCCCAAACCTCTTCTACCTTCAATCTTGCCTTCCACGATAAGCTGTAGCAGACTGTACTTATCATTACGGAACACATGGCCCAGGTATGACGCTTTCCTCCTTTTAACAATTGTTAACAATTCCACCTCTTTACCCATTCGTCTTAATACCTCTGTGTTGGTCACTCTGTCTGTCCAAGGTATTTTCAGTATGCGTCGATACAGCCACATTTCTAGAGCCGCTAACTTCTTTATAGTTGCTGCTGTTAACGTCCACCCTTCAACTCCGTAAAGTAGCGTAGAGAGTACGTAGCATTTCGTGGCGCGCCATCGGAGGTTAACGCTTAGGTGGCGGTTGCTTAAGAGCTTTCTTATTTTGATGAATTTGGATCTTGCTATTTCAATTCGGATCTTAATCTCTACGTCTGGGTCCCACTTATCATTTACTGTATATCCCAGATATTTTTTTAGGGATTTTAAATATTTTATTGTACCTAGTCTTGCAGCCTTTGAAATTACCTTTAAGATGTTTGTTTAATGGACACTATAGCTTAAAAATTAACGGAGTTAACCTAAAAAAACAATTGCACTTATTGGAAAAAATTTTGGAGGACACAAAAAATTTGTATTTTGGGACATCGACTTATTTTCTGTATATATGAATATACTTAATTTTTTTATTTACCCATTTATCAAAAGGGAGTTTGTTTCAAGAGCATAGAGGTGGTTTTTAAAGTGTTGAAAATTCTATGAACAGTAAATGAATTTTTTCTGAAATATAAATACAAGATTATAGTGCTTGAAATTATCATAATTTTTTATGACATTTTGACACAACGGTTATTTTTAAAGGTTGAAAGTAAGGGACCAATCAAAAAAAAAACTTCTGAAGTTATTAAAAAAGATTTATATATTTTTGACATAGGGGGTAGTTTTTAAGGGTTTAAATGTTGGTATCAACCAAAATTATTTTATATAAGCAGAGAATTACATTATAGATGATAAATGCATTACAAAAACGTTTGAACCTGTTAAGCGATTTTTTACAATTATTTTTATTAAAAGGGATGTTTTTTAAGAGTGTTCAAAGATTGAGAATATAAACAATATCCATTATTATAATTGAAAACACTTTAATTGCAAAATTTAACATGATTTAAATCCATAAAATGCTTTAATATTCATTTTTTTTTAATTTTATTTCAATAAGGGGAGATTTTCACCCCTTAAAATAAAATGCTCACCTAGCTTATATATAATTTTTGAAGAGGGGAGTAAGATAAGTCTAATTTCAAATTTTTAGCAAAATCAATTCAGTTATAAAAAATTTAGAGGTAATCCCTGTTTTCCTCCACAGTGACTCGACAACACTACACATTAGGGTACTTTATAATTTTTTTTATAAATATGTTGGAATTTACTCATTGGAATTTACATGTTAAGTTGCTTCAGATTTCTTCAGTTTTAGACTAAATGTAAATGTATGGTATCTATATTATACTCGCTAATTTTTTTTAAGTATTTCTTAGGACAAAGATATGGTATATGGCATATTAACTTCTTCATGTGCCATCTCCTCTAAGAACGTTGACAATCATCACGGAAATACATATCTTGGATGTTACTGCTCTAAGTAGTTCAATGGAGCCACATCTAAACCACAGACTTAAATTATTCAACCATGAAATACGTCTGCTCCTTTGGCTTCTCTTTCCCTGTATTACCCCTTGATGCAGATTATAATGTTCACGTCTTATGACATGTCCCAAATATTGTAATTTTCTGATTTTAATAGTATTCAGCACTTTTCTCTCTTTTCCCATTCTTCTCAAAACCTCGACATTTCTGACACGATCCACCTAACTTATTTCAAGAGTTTAAGATATACTTTAGACAACTTAACAAAAATTGTGTCTTTAATACATTTAGGGATAATCCGTTATCTTCGCTTACTTGTACTATTCTAACTATCATTTGTTGGAGATCCTCTATGTACTTTTATGCCTGTTGTTGATTCCTTCATTACTTCCTTAATTATTTTCTCTGAATATAAATTGAACAGCGTAGGCAATAACGGATATCCTTGTCCGATATCCCTTTCTATCTCATCTGATACTTTATTTCCTTCCTTTAGTACAGCTGTCTGATTGTAATGGAGGTTGCTACTAATTCGGATGTCCTTTATGTCAAGTTTTTCTTTTCCAGTAATTAAATATAAAATGGTTGGGTCTATTTTATCAAATATTTTGTTATAATCTAAGAAACATAGGTATACTGGTGATTGACATCCATGCATCTTTGTATGACAATGTGGCAAATAGCGATTTTAAATCCAAATTGGGTTTCGCTAATATCTTCCTCAAGCATTTTATATATTCTTTGATGTATGACCTTCAGCAATATTTTCAGTGTGTGGGTAATTAAACTGATTGTTCGATTATCTTGATTCATTTGCATTTGGTTTCTTGGGCAATTCTATAAAAAAAGTAGATATCAGTCAATATTTAGGAATAATTCCTGTAGTGTATTTGATCGAGATTCGAGATCGTTTTGTTGTTTTTTGTTAGGTTTATGACTTGTAGTACTTCTTCTTTCTTCACATCTGGCGAACTGTAAGTGGCCGTATCTTCGTTTCTACTAACTTTGATCTTTCATCTAGGAATAGCTTTCGGATATACTCTTGCTATCTCTTCAATCTGTTGTGAGTGTCTGGTAGAATTTTTCCATTCCTGTCCAGTAATATGTTACTTTTTCTCTTGTTGTTCGTAACTATTAATTCATTCTCTTTTTCTTATCTTTCTTCTTATCTCAGTTTGTATAGTTTTATATGTATTGCTGTCTTTATTTTTGTGTGTTATTCTTTAAGTTCTACGATTTCATTTGTTAAAAATCCGTGTTTGTTCTGAGTTTTCTCTTTTCTTTTTGTCCCGCATGAGTGCACCAAAAGATCCTTTATATTTCCCATTTTCGGTTTACATTTTCGGTTTACGTCTTCAACAGATGGTATGTCTATTTTATTAAACTCTTTAATTTTTCGTGAACCTTTTACCTTTATTGTAGTCTCTTAATCGAGATATCTGTATTGTATTGGACTGTTTTTTCTCGCTGAGTTTCTTGAGTTTAATGATAAATCTTCCTATTAGTGGATCCGATCTTATATCACCACCAGGGCATGTTTTGATGTATATGAGGGAGTTTATGTATTCTTATTAATGAGTAGATAGTCAATTTTATTTCGGATAATATTATTTTGGTTGTCAGTTAGAGATTTCTATGTGCATAGTCTTCTAGAGGATACAAATTCTCTTCTCTTTCTTCTCTTCTCTTTCTTACTAAATTGAGCTAATCTTTTTTCCCTTTTATCTTAGTTCCTACTCCAAAGTTTCCTGCATTTAGATCACCCATGACCATTGTGACATTTCTTGGTCAAAATGCGAAACACCGGCGAAATCTATAATGCTCCTATAGTGTATGAATGTACAACTCTCTGTATTTTTTATTATCCAATAATTTGCATTCAGTAGTGTCAGAAATAATACTTATATACGTATATAATAACAACATGTACTTAATATTTCAACTATTTTTTGTGCATTTACGTCTACTACCCAAATAATGTGTTGTCAATTTATTCGAACATAGCCTAATTAATACACATGAACTATACAATATTTTCTTAATGCTTTATGCAGGAGAGAATATTCCTAGTCTTATTACCAGTTCTACCGTTTGGACGGATTACTTTTCGTACAATACTCGCTTACATCTAAATTGTGTTCCCCCAGTATTGCTTTATTACACTTTTCTCTAACCTGAACGCTTTTTCTAATTCCTTAGAGCTTCGATTTACAGAGTTTAGACGGTATCTTGTTTCTTGTGTTTATCCACTATACTGTACACTGATTCGTTAAATTAAAATTTCCATTTTACTTCCTGTTTTTATTGACATATTTGTAGTATATGGCTATATACTGTATTACAGCTGTCGCCGTCAACTCTTGCGACCGTTCTAGTCATTTGGTTGTAAACGCCTATCTTCCTTCGCACCTTCCATTGCACCATTTACTTCTTGTCTCGACGATCTTCTTCTTGGTCTTCTTTTTTTTCTGCAATTGGTGGAGATCCTCTTTGGGCATCTTTGATCATCCATCCTTTCGACATGATCATACCATTTCAGCCTTTTGCATTCTATAGTTTCCCGGATGTTAATGTCTATGCCCAAACGATCTCTGATTTCAGTATTCTTACTCTATCTCTTCTAGTGATTTGGCAACATCTACGCCAATAATTAATTTCACATAGATGTTTCCAAATGACTAGAAGAGATAGAGGGATACCGAACAACTGCTATTTACTATCTTTAATGGGAATTGACCACAGTTTCGGTTTAAAATACGTTTATTTTGATGTTTTGATTTCCACTTCGAACATCATTCGCAAAATACTTTTCCCATTTTCGAAGAGGAAACCGAAACTTCAAAATAAATATATTTTAAAATGAAATTTCCGGTTACATAGTAGCGGTTTAAATTTAATAAAAGCTTGTTTAGCTTGTTCGGTACGGCATTTTATTTCTTGTTGAGGATCCCATTGGTCATTCACTATCATTTCCAAGCATTTCAATGATTTCACTTACTCGATTGGAGCATTATCTACTTGCAGCTGTACTCTTAAAAGAGCATTTTTTCTTATTGCCATGCATTTAATTTTTCCAGCATTTATTTTCAAGCTATATATTTTTCCTACGGCATTTATTTTATTTAGCATCAAACTGCATATCATTGTCGTTGTCAGTGATTATTGCGGTATCGGATACCCATTGACCTTTATACCACATCCAGAGCCTTCGAGTGCCTCTCCAAAAACATTTTTCACATAGAGGTTGAACAGTACATGAGACAAAATACATCCCTTTCGCACCCCTCTTAATAGTTTAAACAGTAAGACGAAATTGAAACTACATTATTAGCACATATATTCTTGGTTTTACCGTTTCAACAATAGTTTCTCAGATTTTAGAGAATCGAGAGCCAAATTTTTACATAATTTTGCATCAACTAGTAGCCTCAACTACGCAATAATTTGATCACAACGATTTGATGCAATTACCTACCTGAGGTATGATATTTGTATAAGGAACAGTTGTTTCTGTAGATGGCATCATAAGCGGTATTCCCCGAGGAGGTTGTCCGTCGTTCTTATACTGAGCTGCCATGTGTCCAGGCAAATTGTAACTTTCCTCCACAGTAGCCAATGGAGGCGCCATAACATACGGGAACGGCCATTGTCCAGTAGTGTACGAAGGAAACTGTACATCAACAAACTAAAGAATTAGAATAAATAACTAATTATACAAGACCGAAATTGGTAATATATTTGTATAACTTTAAAAAATCAGCAGAAAGCAAAACATGTTAGTAATTTTTAAGACATGGTTAGTGAGTAATGAAAAAATGTCTACTATTTGAGACTATCAGTATAATTGATTAAAAAAGAGCTACACAATAATTGTAGTTATAACGTCAAATTATAGTTAAACCAATAATCTCCCATCCAAAATATTACTCATAGACATCTAAATCCTGCTACACATCCACATACACCTAAGTCTGATTATACTACTGCTACATTTGTCGCATTATTTCCATATATTCCGGTCACAGACTAAGCAAGAGCCTTCACAAAGGTCTCAGGACCAGTTACCAATCCAACAGTTACCCATAAAGATCCACTACTGTTTCTCTTATGGTAGTGTACACTCCATCCACTGTTGCTGTGGAATGAATATGTCTGCTAAATTGCCCTCTTACAACCGTATATGTCCTTCTTCTGGTAAATAGCAGTAAATATTCCCTCAAAGCTAAACACAACAACATAATTATACAAATCAATTTGTTGTATAATTGTTTACTTTCTAATCCCTTTACAAAACAGTCATCAGACCAATAATGACATAAGCGGCAAAAACAAGATACAGAGAGGACAAAAAGGATGTTAGAAACAGCAAAGATTTGGAAAAATTGATGGTAAAACACTATGGGACAGAGCTAGAAGTATAGATATAAGACGAAGAAACAAGTTGGAGAACATCAAGGACTGGGTAAGAAATAGAAGAGTAGAATGGAACGGAAAGATGGGTTCTCAATAGGAAGACGATCAGTGGGGAGTCCACGAAAACGATGGAACGACAACTTACTGGAAGCACATTGAAAAACAGACAGATTCATGTCCACACAAAAAGAAAAGTAATTTTAAACAAAATTAAATTATTGACATAACACAAGGTATAGCATTGAACTCCTACACTAGATGATTTGTGTACAATACCGGCCATATTAAAACAAAAAAAAAAAGGTTTTGTTCTTTTTAATAACTTTATTGGGTGAACGAAATCCATATAAAAGCTGGTAATTTTAAATTTAAAAATAATCTGGAAACATGGGAGATAATCCATCTCGTCCGTAAGAGTCATTAGTCCATAAATTAGTGTTTTGTTCGTCTACGTATATTCGACCGAATATATGCCAGAAAGGATAGTCAGAAAGATACATTTGGTTTTAAAAACCACACAGATTACAAATTTAGAAGATATTACTATAGCAGATATTACAAAAGCAGCAAAATTTTGAAGCATCTACTTTAAAAAATAGAAACCTTACTCTAAAACCAATTTACCTGATTATAATGCCTGTAATTCGTTAAAGTCGGCACCAAATGCTGACCTGCGACTCCATTTTGCGCCAATGTAGACGGATCATATTGAACCGCCGTTAAACCTTCTGCGCTGTCTCGCCACATCTTAACGTTGTCATTATTTTTATACATGTTCTTCTTTTTGTTGCCTCCGTCGGCGAATTTAACCAATAACGGTTCTTTACTTGCTGGTAGCATTTTGGCATTGAAGTGCTGGATGATGTACTCGCATTTTTCTTTGCTCTCCATTCTTGCGAACCCTACTCCTTTGGATATACCAGAAGCGTCCCGAAGGATACGCGTTGATATAACCTAAAAAATTACATATTTTTAATCATAAACCAACTTTATAGTGATGTGTTTGTGATCTACTATTAATTTAAGGCCGTGGCATATTATCGTGCATGTTGCGTTTCCAGCACATAGCGTTTAGTTTCCGAAAAATATAATTTAAATGGTTTTAAATATGACCAACGCACACTGTCCGGAACATAGCGTATTTTGTCATTTATGCATGTGTTTTTATTGGAACGGAAGTGATAAACAATTAGGACTTTTGTACGGAAGTGATACCTCTTCTTTTTAAAAATACTTTTTGATTTGATATGTATGGCTTCGTTAAATGTAGTACAGTAGACTCCCTCTATAACGAGAACTGAAATGGCAGACTAATTACCTCGTTATAAGCGGATCTCGTTATATCCGACAACAATAATACTGTGCATACATATGAATATGTAGTTTTCTAAAACATTAACTTTCTATAGTGAAGCCATTCGGAGCAATATAAGATGCTAATAAATATTGTTTGAATGGCGTTTTTGAAAAAAAGTTGTTTACTTTTATTGTCAATGAAATACATTAAAACAAAAAAGAGTTGTTTACTTTTATTGTCAATGATATACGTTAAAACAAAAAATCTGTATTCTGTAAATCTGTGTAAAGCGTATTTTCAAGAATAACATAAACTACTGCGTCTGCAATTGGAAGAAGTCTGTCATTTTTAACTGCTTTAAATTGTCCAGTATTCTATCTATCA
The DNA here is from genome assembly GCF_040954645.1 of Diabrotica undecimpunctata. Taxonomy (NCBI): domain Eukaryota; kingdom Metazoa; phylum Arthropoda; class Insecta; order Coleoptera; family Chrysomelidae; genus Diabrotica; species Diabrotica undecimpunctata. The sequence goes on from NC_092805.1 coordinate 119,171,642, forward strand.
TATTTTCTAAAGATGTGAAACAGTTTTATGCTTCTTCATTTGCGTTTTTTCTTTGGATAAAGTTTCTGACAACATTTAAAACACTTTCCACATCTTGTCTATTAGGACCTATATTATTAGGTGTGAATGGTCAACCCCCTACAATGACACTTGTGAATCATAAATTGTATATTTCCGACTAAGAATGATAAATTGTAAGAAGTTTATTGCGGACGGCACTTAAAAAGGGTATTTATTTATAGCTAGGGTCGGGCCAAAACGTAAATTTCACGTTACATCTAATGTACCTCGTTATAAGCGAAAACTCGTAATAACCGTTTTCGTTATAGAGGGAGTATACTGTATTTTGTTTTTTAACTGAAGGTGAAATTAAATTTAATAATTCCTATTCATTCTAAAATATCCATAATATTTTCATCGACATAAATTAATTCTCTGTATAAAGTCCAGTATTCACATTCCTTCTTCCTTTCTCTTAGTATTGGATGTACTTCAAATCTTCTTTTTAACACAGTTGTTCATTCTTCATCGTTAAGTAGAAGAGCAATTGCACATAATTTTTGTCGAGAAAAGCGAGATCATAATATATCTTCACCGAACGAAACTGAAACGTTCTATGTATGAAAATGTGAACGCGCAGCCCAATTGCTGGAGTGGAAACGCTACGTGCCGGAAACTATACGTGCACGATAATATGCCGCGACTTTTACTGTCTCAATCGTAAATTTTATACTGGGTAAAAATTATACCCATTAAACTAGAAGTAAAAACTTCTAGTGAAATAAACTTATCACCAAGCATCTAAATTACGTATTAGATACTAGATAGTATAAAATTAAACGATGGTTTAACATTTAAATTTCCGGGAACGGTATGTCTATACTCGAGGATTGGTCTGCAGACACCAGCCAACTCCACCTAAGTTGGCTGGAGTCTATTAACGCTATTAAACGAAGTTTTTATATTATTTTTATATACAATTAATAAATTTAATTAATGATACAATAAAATTAGATCGAATCAAGAACAGAATATAGACCTTTCAATTTTTTATAAAAAATATAAGTTTCAAGAAATGTGGGAAATGAAAAGTAAACTTAATTTCAGTACAATCAGTTGTATTGTTTTGATAATAATAATGATAGGGACTCATTAATTATCTACAATTTTTTTTAACGAGTAGGACTTCCTCTTGCTCTTTGTAGCACTGTTATTACTATATTTGAAAGGCATTTTATTAAATGATTAATAATGTCCTGAAGAGTTAATTAGGCAGGGTGGAGAAAGCCTAATAGAAGTATTACACAAAGTGCTTACCAAAATCTAGAATCAGATACAAATGTCACATCAATGTCGCCTCGGAGTTATAATCCCCATATTCAAAAAGGGAGACTCAATGGATTGTGATAATATCAAGGCATTACCCTGCTTAATGTAACATGTACGATCTTGTCAAAAGTGGTATACCAATATTGTTCTGAAGCTATTTTCTTGTGGCATTTTAAAGTAATTACTATTTAAATGGGAATAAGCCACAATTAAAGGTTAAACTTCGTTCGTATCGTTCTCAAATAATATTGCCTTCGCCAACAAACAATCTCTTCTGTATCGTTCAATATAGGTTTTTTTCTTTGATTTTCATAGCAAAAACCGATTTCTTTAAATAATCTCCATAACTAATCTCAGCCAAAGTGAAAAAAAAATTATTATCTTATTGCCTTTAATATCGTATCCGATGTAGAAATCTCCTTGTTTAAATAGAACGAATGAACTTTTCTCCGAAGGACGTTTCTACGAAAGTCATCAATTTCCATTGGTTGTTTTCCTTCATGTCTTTTTGGCTCAGTAATGTTTCCTTGTTTTCTTTCACTTAAAAATCTGTACATGGTTCTTTCACTAACACCTGTCATACCGGAGCACATCGACTGCATTATTAACAGTTGTTGATGAACAATGGAATCATGAACACTTAACACAATAGTTTTTTCTCTCAGAGAATAATAATAAGTTTAGCAGCAACAACTTGAAACGATGATGCCATTTTAACGCATGGACTAAACTGCGAACTGATAACACGGACGGTATCAAATTCGTCACAACTTTCCCTTACTCGGTCGGTAGGTAGGCAGGTATCCCAAAAAATGATTTGTCAAATTCATCAGTCATTGATAAAGGATTATCCTCTAATGAGACAAAGACTTATACAGGGTGTCTCAGAGTAGATTTTAGTTTTTAAATCAATAAAACTCTGTTTCAGAACCTGTTAGAAAAACATTTATTACGAAAATAGACACAGAACAGGCGGATTTTAGTTCTTAAATAACACGTCGGTTAGATGTTGACCATCTCGCTCGTAGCCCTCTTATCTGGATCTGGATCGCAAATTGAGAAAGACGCGCTCTTACATATTCACTGGAATGTTGTTAATAGCGTTTCGAATATTTTGCTTCAGCTCTTCGATTGTGGCTGGTGGATTAGCGTAGACGATGTTCTGTAAATACCCCCACAACAAAAAAATCTTAAGGGGTAAGGTCTGGAGATCTTGTGGAAAACGAATATCACCATTTTGTGAAATCAGTGTGCCTGGAAACATTTCTGTTTAGGGCGTTTATTGAAGTGCTCGCTGTGTGTGGCGTAGCACCGTCTCGCTGGAATCATGTATTTCCTGAATTATACCCTACAAAATTATTCAATTCTGGACGTAGCCAATTCCGCAATATGGCAGTGTATCGTGCACTGTTGACATTTAGCGAGAATTGTGCTTATTGACATATCCATTAAGGTGAAAGTGAGCCTCGTCACTGAAAATAATCACTTCTAAGCCACCGTCATCCCAAAAACGAGTCATCTCCTCAGAAAAGTTTTCCTCAGTAAGTGATCAGTTTCTTTCAAATATTCGCCTAACTGAATTTTGAAAGGGTGAAAATTTAAATCCTTCTTTAAAATACGCTGGATACTAGCACGAGACAAATTTAGCGCTTGTGCATGTTTGCGAAGTGAACGTCGAGGATTACCATTCACAGCACGTCGAACTCTTGCAATATTGACAGGAATTTGAATAGTTTTTGGTTTGCCTAGATGTTTCACATTTGTAGCAATTTCTTCTTCTCTAAATTTCTTTACCCATGCGTGCACTAACATCGCGACTGGTGCATCACCCACGCGTCTAATATTGTACCGCACACAGAAACGCCGTCGAGCAACTGTATAGGAATCGTTAGCTTTAAAATACGCCTCAACCACGCAGGCACGCTGCGTTTTTGTCCACTGTTCCATGGTAACTGAAATCCTCATGTGTCGGCTACACGGCTGGCATATGGTTTACATGGAATTTCGAACAGGGTCGGCGTAAGGTAAGTTTAAATACTAAAATCTACTCTGAGACACCCTGTATGAATGTAATAGTATAGATATGCCTTATAAATTCAAAAACAGCACTACTACTAAAAGAGAGAAGTTACTCCGTGAAAAAAATTAAAGAGCGAAAAGAAAATATAGGAAATTACCTGCCTAAGATACAACTTTTACAAAATTCGTGCTTTCTATTTTCTTATTATTATTGGTTACTATTGGTGTTACAAGAGTTTTTAATTTCACGGGATCTTTTTTTATTAAAGTATATGTAACTAAACAAATTAATCCATAACTCTTAATTTTTCAAAAAAAAACTTATTGGTTTCAACTACATCCGTACGGCAATGGTTTGTGGCCTTGACGGTACCCCTTAACCTACATTTGAAGATTTGCATTTATAATGAGCTGCCAGTTGTAAACAAATAGACTTTAAACGTTGAATTTATAATAATTTTCGGTGACACACCACCATATGATATATTTATGTACGTAAAATGACAGTACATTTAGTGGAAATTTTGTGAAGTACATTGTAGTGGAAAGCAAAAAGGCAATTATATAATATTTACTTACTTGTCCATATTTAGATAACATTTGGTCTAAATCTGATTCCTTAAAATTCGGCGGCAAGTTAGCGATGTACAAATTTGTAGGATCTTGTTCCTGTTGCTGTCAAAAATAAGAAGTTAATGAATTTCACGGCATACTTCTTACCGATAGAGCGATTTGGAAAGTAATATTAATATTAATAAAGTTGACAGTTTACTAAACAGTGACCAAAGAGATATCTGTAGGAAACAGTATTTTAGAACATATCTAGTTTTTACTTAAACGTTATATCAGTTGAAATTACAGTATTTCTACGTTAAAAATTAAATGGCGTTACACTCTAATATTAGGTCATATTCATAAACTATATATGAAGATATAATAAAAGGTGTATAAGGAGCATGTCGATATAAACATTTTTGTTCCAACGAAAATTTGACTTCCTCCCCCCCCCCCAGAAACTCAGACAAAACACGTCAATTTGTATTGGGAGGGGGACGAATTTTTATGCAAAATTCGTGCCCTCAAACGTAACCCCCTACCTCCCCGCATCATTCACCAGTTTTTTTAAATAGCAAGTGTGGTCGAGTGGCACATCATTTGAAAGGTACCTAATTTTTTTCTCTGCACGACAGTTTTTTTTTTAATTTACTTAATAAGTTTGAAGGTAATTTTGAATTTAACTAATTGATTGGTTGAATATCATTCATAACAAGAAAAACATAAAATATCACCAAATTAACTGGTTAAATGTTCTTAGTGACCTACCACTGTGTTGAAGATATTTTTTCTTTTTGTAAAAATATCAATTTTTCATATGAATTTTTTTTTTAAGATAATGAATCCTAATTATCTTCTTTAGTGTTTAACAGGTTATCTTTGATTTTAGATTTGTCAACGACTGATTAATCAGAGATATTATTATAAGGGCTTACAACAATGGGATATTATGGTGAAAAAAGCATAGAATCAGTTAAGCTATACTATGGATCTTTAATACGAACCACTCAGAAAAAAACGCGTCACCAATACGTTAAACATTTAACTAATAAGTTTGAAGCTACAGATGACGTTAACAACACAAAGCTCGAAGTATACCGTCGAGTGCGACATGAAGCAGTTGAAGTGGTGGTATTGGGTCATTTACAAATGGATAATCGACAGTCTATCAGATAACTATCTCGTGCATCTGGTGTATCAGCCTTTAGTTTTTATCGAAATATAAAATCCAATAAATGTCACTCTTATAAAATACGATTACTCCATCAATTAAACGAAGATGATTCTGATTGTCAGTCTCAATTTTGTGAAGAATTTAGTGAAATCATAAATAACAACCAACATCGATTGTACAATACGTGTTTTTCCGACGAGCGTAGTTTTATGTTATATGGTGAAGTTAATAGATATAATTGTCGTTATTGGGGTAACAGTAATCCTCATTTATTCATGAACAAACACCTCAGAAAGTATATGTATGGGTTGGCAATTTAGGGAATCACGTTATTGGACCATTATTTCTTGAAGGAAATCTCAACGGAACAACTTATTTAAATTTGTTAGAAGACGTTATTGATCCGCTCATCACTGACACATTGGAATCTGATAATAATCTTTTAGAGGATGAACTGACTTTCCAACAGGACGGGGCACCCCCATATTATGATATACTTTTCTTCTTTAAGTTCCATCTTCTATCGAAGGTTGGAAATCATCATGGCTATGCGGACTCTGTTGACTGCCGCTCTAAAAAGTTCTGCACTACTTCATCCAAACCATTCCCTTAAGTTCTTAAGCCAAGATATTCTTCGTCTTCCCACATTTCGCTTTCCTCGGATTTTGCCTTGCATAATAAGTTGTAATAATGCGTATTTTTGCCCTCTCATCACATGTCCAAAGTACTCATGTTTTCTTCTTTTGATAGTTAATATTATTTCCGGCTCATTTCCTATCCTTCTAGTTACTTCCACGTTTGACATTCTTTGAGTCCATGATATTCGTAGGATTCTTCTGTAACACCAAAATTCAAAGGCGGCCAACTTATAGTGTCCACGCTTCCAAGCCATAAAGAAGAGTAGAGAACACGTAATATCGAAGCATTCTCAGGCGTAGTTCTAACCTTATATCCCGACAACAAAGAAACTTTTTAAGTTTAATGAATGATGCACGTACTATTTCAATGCGTGTCTTAATTTCTTTGGTTTGGTCTACATCTGACGATTATTATTATGATATACGCGTAAGACAATTTTTGAATCAACGTTTCAATCAACAAGAGTGGCCGGCCAGATCACCGGATCTTTCGCGTTTGGATTTTTTTTTTGTGGGGATACCTAAAATCAAAAATATATTGTTATTTGTTATTACTGTGTTCAACCAATAAATTAGTTAAATCCAAAATTACCTTCAAAGTTATTCCGAAAATAAAAAAATAGAGTGTCGTGTAGAAAAAAAAAATACCGTTCAAATTATGTGCAACTCAACCACGCTTGCTGTTAAAAAAAAAACAGGGGGTTGATGCGGGGCAGTAGGAGGTTACATTTGTGGGCATGAAAATTCGTCCCCCCCCCCCCAAATCAAATTGACGTGTTTTTTTTTTTGGTTTCTGAGTTTCTGGGGAGGGGTTCAAATTTTCGTTGGAACACTGTATAAATTATGGATTAATAATTTGGAAGTCTTCAGATACTATGAAAAACGCTCAAACACGTCAATTTATTTTGCCAGTTTCACACATCCTGAATTTTATTATTTGACCTAAATATATGTATTCTGAGAATTTGTGCATTTGAGATTAGAGTCTGGTATCTCTTTTTCTTTTCTTGTAGTACCTATCTGTTACTGATGTTGGATACCAACATGGCTAACTGACTTAATTGACTGCTACTCTGAAAACTGCAGTAGTTAGGTTGAATTATTTTCGTAGATTATCTCTTTCGTAGATCTTTTTCCGTGCCCCTTGCATTATAATAACGTTGTAATAATATGATAGTGACTCTAATATTTACAACAGTTCATCGTGGTATCTCTCGAATTGATATTTATATTATAATTTACTACGACAGTAATTTTATTCGAAACTCAATGAATAACCTATAATTCAAGTTAAAAAGTTGTTTCCTGAAATAACTTTGTCATTTGCAAATTGCAAATGATCTATCTATCTACCTGTTCTATTTTCTCCGTGTACGGAACTTTATTTTTTCTTATCGAGAAACGATTGTTTAATGAGTGCATTCCTTGACCTTCACTGACTGACATTTTTATGTCTACCTTTCTGTATCTTGTCTAGCTATGTGTATTCATTTCCGGAATAATATCTTAAGAATTTAACAAGAATTTAAATAAGGTATAGGTATAATCTAAAAGATTTCGTCGCCAAACGAAATTTTTTAAATTCATCTCTGATCTGTCTTTTTGGTCATTGCAATGGATTTGTTTGATTTTGTCAACGATTTTGGATTATTAATTTTTTAACAGCTTGTGTAAATTTTTGACTGTTAATACGGTATGTAACTAACTGATTATTGTCTGTAGTATCATAAAAGGAACACAGGTGATGTGGATGATATAACAAGGTAAACATTTTTACTTTCCAAATCTGCAGATAAATATACAAATACAAAAAAATAATGGTTAGTGCCGAATATTTCTACTAAAATACATACAATGTGTTAATACTAATATATCTGGTTAAATCAAAAAGGTGCACAATTTGTATTATATTTTTTACAAAATGCAATTCCTCATTGTTATTTTATACAACATGCAGAATGCTCTCAGTCTTCTTTTATATTATACAATCACATCAAACCTTTTATGCCATGTTAATACGTCGGGCTGAATTTAAAAACAAAAATTATTTAGCTTTCAAGATTTTAAAGTAATAGAACCTTGATTAATATAATTGTAGACACATGCCATGATAAAATTATTCAATTCCTGCAGTACATGATATCTATAGGGTGGAAATCACTTATAGAATAATTATTTTTCTCCTTGTTTTAAAAAATTATAAAATACGCTGGAACCCGTCGACTTTTATATATTAAATATGCGTTTTTTAAACATAAATTTAAATGTACAGGGTGACTCACGCAAGCTTAGCATAGTCCAGAACTTTTTGTTTAATGGAACACCCTGTATATTTTTAAAGCTCCTTAACAACCTGATCTCAACGAACTATATCATGTAGGGTCTATTATGAATATTACAGGGTGAGATTTTGAAATTATACAGCGTGGAAACGACTTATGGAATCAAATTGTTTGTGTCCTTATTTTAAATAATTATAAAAAACACTGGGATACGTTAACTTTTAAGTTCAAATGGGCGTTTTTTAAAAGAAATTTTAATGTAGAGGGTGATTTACGCAAGTCAATTATAGTCCATCATGTTTATTTTTAATGGAACACCCTGTATCTCTTTCTATTATATGAATAATAGTTGAAATTTTGAAATTATGTATAATTTTCATCAAGAATTTAAATACAAATACCAATATATTGATACTTAGTTTAGAAATTTGATATCTATATTAAGCTAATTAAAAAAATACCATTATATAAATTATTATTTCAAAATTTCATGTATTTAGTGTCTTGACATTAACATACAGCGTGTTTAATTACAACTAAAGATGAATGGACTATGTTAGACTTGCGTGAATCATCCTATAAATTTCAATTTATGTTTAAAAAGCGCACATTTGAATTTAAAAGTTGACGTGCCCCAGCGTTTTTCATAACTTTCTAAGATAAGAACACAAACAATTTTATTTCGTAAGTGGTTACAACACTTTATAATTTCAAAATTCCACCCTGTTTTATTCATAAGAGACCCTACATGATATAGTTCGTTGAGATCAGGTTTTTACGCAGCTTTTAAAAATATAAAAATATACAGGATGTTCCATTAAAAATAAATCTTATGGACTTTGTTAGGATTGCGTGAATTACCTTGTACATTTAAATTTATATTTAAAAAGCGCACATTTATATATGTATAAAAGTCGACGAGTCTTAACTTTTTTTATAATTTTTTAAAACAAGAACAGGAATAATTTTATTCCATAAGTGGTTTACACACTGTATAAAAAATTTTGTGTATCTAAATATGTCGAGTTATTTCTTTTAAAGTACGTTACTGTGTACGTTATTTTCACTATAAATTGTGAATATGTATTATGCAGTGTATTGATTATTCAGAGCTATGCTTGACGTGCCTATATAATCGATTAAATATGCCAGTTTGGCTTTCAGAGGGACATCCGTTTTTAAAATACAAAAGAAGCATTGTCAAAGAAATATTTATTTTGATCTATATATCCTATTTTATATGTAGTATGTGATCTGTCATAATTCAACCTGGAGCGAATTACGGGGACGACTTTATACAGTGTGTAAAAGCCAAATGGAATAAATTCATTATTTAGGTTACTGTACATATTTATAAAAAATCCTAAAACACATCAAATTTAAATTATAACTTGACATTCTTTAACGTGAAAATGCAACCCCTACCTTCAACCCCCTTAGAATGACAGGTACAACCCCCAATTTTTAAAATAGGAAGTATAGGCTTGTGATATATCGTTTGAAAGGTCTTTTCATTCTCCATTCAAAAATGTTGTCCCTATTGACCTAATCGCAAGCGTTATTCGTTCTTTTAAGTCATTTAAATTAGAAGGTTTAGTTTTGTACACATGGCTCTTCACATATCCCCATAAAAAGAAATCTAATAATGTAAGATCAGGTGATCGCGCTGGCCATTCAATCGATCTTCGCCTCCCTATCCACCGATTGGGAAATATTGTATCGAGGTACTGCCGGACACTAAGTTGGTAATGTGGTGGTGCTCCATCCTGCTGAAACCATATCGTATTCGCTGGAACTTGAGGGTTTCCTGGATCAGGATATAAATTTGCCAACGTTGGAATGACATCATTTTGAAGTAGTGCCAAATAATTGTTGCCATTCAAGTTGCCCTCAATGAAAAAGGGACCAATGATATTGTTTCCTACAATCCCTGCCCAAACATTAACCTTTTGAGGGTATTGAGTGTGTTCTTCTCTCATCCAGTGAGGATTTTCCGGGGCCCAGTAACGGCAATTTTGCCGATTAGCATGACCGTTAAGTGAAAAAGTACACTCATTATAAAACATAACGTCTTCTAATTGGATGATATTGTTATCCAACATGTCCATCATTTGCTCACAAAAAAAGTTCTCCTATCAAAATCGTCTTCCATGAGCTCCTGAGTAGGTATCATCTTATAGGGATGCAATTTATTTTCTTTTAATATGTTTACTATCGATGTATGGCTAGCATTGAATGTAGTGGATGCCTGTCTACTCGATGTATGTGGATTTTCCTGAAACTCAAGCAACACATCTACATTGAGTTCATCACTCAGTGCATTGGCAGCTGCTTTTTTTATCTGCCTTACATGACCAAACTCGCGAAACTGCTTCTCTATTTTCCTTATTGTTCCTTGGGATATAGGCGGTAAATTAGGAAATTTCTCATGAAATAGGCAAGTTACTTCCTGTTGTGTTCGGGTGTTATCTCCGTAACCAATCATTTGTAAAACTGTTATTTTATGCATTTCCGTTAATCTAACCATTTTTCAGAATTGAATTGAACGAACTTTTTACTTAAATTAAAATACTGACAACTTAAATAAAACAATTTACTAATGCGTGTTAAAATAATGTTGTCACGGAAATTCTTTAAAGTTTTTTAATGGTTACCACCTAAAAACCACATTGCTATGGTTTTTGTTCACTTTCTCATTATCAAGACCTAAACGGGAAATAAGTTTTGAGTATATTTTAGCGAATTTCGGTAACCACATTATTTTAATTTATTTGATCTTAATTAATCTTAATAAACTTGGAAGCGACAACATTTTTGAATGGAGAATGAAAAGACCTTTCAAACGATATGACAAACCTATACACCCTATTTTAAAAATTGGGGGTTGTACCTGTCATTCTAAGGGGGTTGAAGGTAGGGGTTGCGTTTTCACGTTAAAGAATGTCAAGTTATAATTTAAATTTGAAGTGTTTCGGGATTTTTTATAAATATGTACAGTAACCTTAATAATGAATTTATTCCATTTGGCTTTTACATACTGTATATGTATAACTTATTTGAATACTTGAAATTAACTATAGCGTTCAGATTTAAAAAAGTTTGTGTAATTATAGAGATTATAATTACTAGAAATATATGTTTCTGTTCTAGAATGCCTGGAAACATCACAATTCGGTCAAAATACATATTGCCTTAACAACCAAGCTGCCTGAAGTCTTTTACCACTCGTAAGTCCGCAACAGCTTGGAACGGAAAAATTTGCCTTAAGCAACTAGCGAACCAGAGCAAAGTAACTTTGTTATAGGTGCCTGATTTTATCGGGCAATAACCGTTCTATCGCATCACACAAAGCCGAGTAGTGAACCACAAAGTAAACCAAGAAGGTTATTACAGTATTCTGCTCACTATAAATACTCTTAGATTATATACAAAGCATAAGAGCTACGATAGAATAAAGAAAATTATAACAAATTATTTAGAAAATATTGTAACAACTCTTCTAATAACAAAACGACACGCCAGTGTGTTCTTCTAACTACGAGAATAGGCTGAATTTTGCAGAACATATGACCATTTACAACGTCTGGGAATCAAACTGGGAAAAACAAATCAAGATGCTGAAATTAAAAGAAGAACACAACTGGCATGGGGCGCTTTCGGCAAACTAGCATATATCTTGAAAAACACCTCCATTCCTGTAAACTTAAAGAAAAAGGTGTATAACACATGCATACTACCAGTTTGTACCTACGGCTTGGAGACAGTAGCCCTTACCAAAAAATCTGCTAAAAAATTAGAAACAACGCAAAGAGCAATGGAACGAATCATGCTTGGAATATCACTGAGAGACAAGATTAGAAACACCGAGATAAGACGTAGAACGAAGATTAGGGATATTGTGGAAGAAATTACAAAAATCAAATGGCGCTGGGCAGGTCACGTAGCCCGATATAATGACAACAGGTGGACACGGAGAATTCTAGAATGGAGACCAAGGACGACAACAAGAAGCATGGGAAGACATCAAAAAGATGGGTAGATGACATAAGAGCAGTGGCAGGCAAACAGTGGATTAGATTGGCGCAAGATAGAGAAAGATGGAAGAAATTGGGAGAGACCTACATTCAGGTGTGGATGGAAAATGGTTGAAAAAGATTACAACGTCTGAAGTACGTGATTGAGAAAACGCCAAAATACAAGAGTCCTTCTGTATTAACTTTCCTATATATCTAGAAGGAATTTAAGAAGTGAATCTTAAGAATCTAAACTAAGCTACGAAGCCGAAGCTCTCACTATCTGACTAACATATCAGCAAACAAATTGAGAGCTCTCCTGAGAAAAAAAAAGTAGAAATATCAATGCTGGGAATCACTATCAACATCATTATCCAGTCTCAAACGTTCACGGCTAAACGTAAGCCTCCTTTTCTTTTTTCCAACTCCATCATACGCCACTCCCATACATTGTTTATTCTATACATATATTTTCAAGTCGTCGGTCCATCATGTTGGTGGTCGTCACGCTTCATTTATCCTCACGTGGTCTCCGTTGCATCATTTGCCATCAGCCGTCAGTCATTCTCGTTATATTCCTTGTCCACCTCCATTTTAGTCTAAAAATCCTTTCAATGATATTAATCACCTACTAGTTTTGCAGTGTTATTCACATCATAGGTAGCTTCAATTCTCATAGATCATTCTAATTTTAGTGGTTGAAGCTTTTGTTAGGATTAGGGTAATGTACTGATCATATACTTTTATTTTTCATATATCCAAGGTATATTCTTCTTTACAATTCATGCGTTTGGTTATATCTGCAAATCACGATTTCATGTCTCAGATATTCATATGTATTCACCAGTTATATTGTTCTTCCGTTGATGTTAACGTGGTCGTTATATACTCAATTTTTAACATTTTTCACAAGGGTTTACAAGAGAAGTAGATGAAGACCACTCAAATACTAGACAGATGATCCGTAGACTTAAAACAGTCTGGATCCAAGCAGCTCACCTTTGAGCTGCTTGGAAGAACTGAAGAGAGTGGCTACTTTTGAGGCAAGCCCATATCCAGCAGTGGACGCATACTGCACGACGATAATGAGTGGTACTAAGACAATTGATTCTATTAAGATAAAGGAATAAAGATCATATTCTGCAAGACTTTATTCGATTTTGTTTATTATATTTTTAGAAAATCTCCTACACGATATTTTAAAGTAATGAGAAACTAACCGGAAAAAACAAAGACGTTGTCATTAAAAATACTTCATGGCAACATTACGATAAAAGAAACAAATAAAATTTGTACCCAACTTTCCAGACCTTTTATAAACAAACGACCTTAATCATGAGATGGAAATACCGCCGCAGATATAAACAGGACAGATAAGTTTTTAAGAAATGTGAAAAAATAACTTACTGTACTAAGTCATATTGTGTTCAATACTGATATATACTTCACATTACTCTGCTTTTTTTATATTTCAGTTTTAACAAAGACAAGAGTTTTACAGTACCGTCCCAAAACTGCGTTTACTTTTCGACATAGAACATTATTTTCGACATAGAACATATTCAATAATTCAGCCAGATATTCTATGAAAAAGTTGAAATATTTGCAATATATTTCATCTAGATATTATGTGGCATAAAAGGGATGCAATAATTATGTAACACTGCAATGCTTAAAACATAACCATTTTTCTGATTTATTTTTACAAAACTTTGTTGCCATATCTCCTCATTTCAGGTTACAGAGATACTTACAGAATATTTTAGAATAATTATATTTTATACTTTCTGTTGTAACATGTTATTAGCGTAAATCAACAAAACATAATGTTGCAAGATTTATGAAATATTGCACTACGAAAATTATGACACCAAAAGAAAATACGTCAATCACTTCAATTTCACTAATAAAGTTAGTTATCTCCTAAAATCATTAAGAACCGAAGCTTCCTATCAGTAAATTAATATTTATTAGGAGCTGATTGTACGTTTATTTTCAATATGTCACTATAAACAAAGGAATTCATTAGGCTCTCTATTGTAGACGACTAAAAGATTCCAAAACTGGTACGAATTTCTGTATTTCGTTTCAGAAATATTTAATTAGGGTGATCCGAAAGGACATCTACCCATAGTTAGATTAATCACCTGACACAAAGGTAATGTCCTAATAAAACGAATAATTAGAATTAGCAGAATTATTAATCTTACTAGCACAGGTGTATTTATTAGACACTCATGTAAAAAAAATCTGCCTTGAATGGTTGTTGAGTGGATCGAGTAGCAATCTGTACAATTTCTCGGATATGCGCATGACATCACACCATAGCTAGCTCAGACCGAAGCATTCCGGTCGTTAAGGGCGTCTGCACTGAGAATGGGACTAAATATAAATGCCAAAAAGACGAACTATAAGATTAACAGCGTCAGCAAAGAAATTAAAAGAGGAATAAAAGAGAAAGATTTCTGGCACAGACATTACAACTTTGAGTTGTATAGAAGTTTTGGGGAACCTTACGTTCTAAAATTCATTAAAGTAGTACGCCTTAGATGGATTGTTCATTTAATTTGGAGAGAGGAAGGTGCAACAGCCAGAAAAGATTTTGACCGAAGAGAGCCGATGGGACAACGAGCCAGATGAATACAGAGAATTGGGGTACGTCCAAGATGGTTGATGATGAACGATGGTTTTCGGAGATATCCGGCGCCGATCGTCGCCAAATCGGCGTGCCAAAATGTATCAGCGTGCTGACAACCTGTGCGATGATTGCCTGACTCACGAAGTTTACCGAAATGAACCCTCCATTCTAGTTTCAGGCACCTGGCGCCGATGAGTGTTGATTATTATAATTGTTATTCATAATGGATATCGAACTTAATAACAAAAGTCCAGGCTGATCTTCCTATATGAGATAAGAAAGTAAAGAATGGTACAGAAGTTCCATGCTACACTGATTAGTCAACGCTCTACACTGTTGGCGCGGAAAACTAGCCTTCATAATGGCCATATTCTACCAGCCGCTCGGAGTCAGGCAATTGTCCCGACAATCTGAATCTGACTACGAGATTTTACATATTCTTGTTTGATGTACCTTTAGGCATCAAGACATAAGGTTTAAAATCTATTGGAGTTATAGCATGGAGAAGGGTTGCCAGAGACAGAGGCGAATGAAAGATTGATCTGAATAAGGCTTTGGCTCATAAAGAACTGTGATACCACTGATAATAATGACAAACTTTCTGCAATTCGTTTTCTCTGTTTAAATTCTGTAACTTTCTGGTTATTTATTTAGTAGAAGAACTTGGTGGACTCTTGCTTTAAACTTTCTAATTTGTAATAGTTCCGTAGTTCTGTGTAATAGTACTGATTGCATTTTGTTGTAATTCCATTTTTAAGTTTCGTTTTTAATTAACTTTTATTTAGTCATCCATGCGTTCTTATTCCAGTTCTTATTTGAATTATCCATCCTTAAAGATTTCCTTTTTAAATAAAAAAATATATGTAGTATATATCTTGATAAGTAACATTTAAATAATTGAATAATTTGCCAAAAAATCTACAAACCCAAAAGATTCTAAACTTTACAAAACTTCTGATATTAACTACTGTTCAGTAAATACCCCTGTACATTATCTAATATCATGCATGAATGCATAGCGTATTACGGATTTCTCAACTACAATAAATATATGAAAATTAAAATCAAGTCTAGTGTATGTTCAATAAGATATGTGACATAATTGTTATACAAATGCGCATTCTCTAAATTACATTTGTTACTTTACCACTAGAGTTGAGTTTCTTTAACATACTCTGCCACAATTCGAAAATCCAGTGTTTATAACTTTACAAAACTATAGATCAGAATGTCAGCGGAAGATAATTTGTTTCTCGTAAATTGAGTGAACATAAAATAAAGAAAGAAAAAGTAATCTATTGTTTCATTGCGATAAAACAAGTCGTGTACATACAGTGAATTTTTGAAATTAGCAAGTCAGTCGAAAAATGGATCTTAGCCGAGAACATTTTCGAGCGATAATTGTTTACAATTTTCGGTGAGGATTATCCCAACGACAATTTCTCGCTGAAATAGTTTCTGTGTTTGGAAACGAAGCATCACATCAGTCAACTATTTGCCGCCCGTATTGCGAATTTCAACATGGTCGCTCCAGTCTTAGCGACGAATTCAGGCCAGGTCCACCCAAAACAACAGTCACACAGCAAAACATTAATGCGATTCGTCAGCTAATTAAGGATGACCGCCGTGTAACATTCCGGGAGATAGAGGCATCTTTGAGCATTTCAACGACCTCTATCCTCTAGCCTCCTACATGAACAACTGGGTATTACGAAGTTGGTTTCCCGTTGGATCCCTCATTTGCTCACAGAAGAGCAAAAAGCGGGTTGTCTGAATTGGTGTCGAAAAACATTGGAACGGTTCAACAAAGGAAGCTCAAAAATCGTTTATAGTACTGTTAGTGGAGATGAATCTTGGATCTACTAATAAGAACCGGAAAATTAACGCCAATCCTCTGTGTGGGTTCATTCTATTTTTGTGTTCTGAAGGTTTGCCATGGCAAATTCATACGCGAAGCAGTGAATTGAAATGCATTTTTTGCGTATCCAACTGCCAAGGAATGGTGTCGAAAATTTAAGAGTGGAAGTTTGGATGAGAATGATACTGCATTAACAGACAGGAATGTGGCATGTGTGGTGAATGACAGGCTTTATTAGAGAAAATCGTCGAATTTCAATCAGAACAATTTCATAAACTGTTGGTGTGAGTATAAGATCTGTCCATAATATCTTACACAAACTGGTTTACAGCAAAGTTTGTGCGCAATGGCTTCCTCGTCTTTTGTTAAAGGACCAAAAAAGCTTGCGAATATTTGTTTAAAAGATTCAAAGAAGTTTAAAGTTCAACCTTCTGCAGGCAAGGTCATGTTAATATTTTTTTTTTCGACCACGAACGAGCCTTGCTGATAGAGTTCACGGAACATAGGGAGCATATCAAGCAAACCAGTATAATAAAATTTTGGACAAGTTTCATCAAGCAATATGACGGAAACGTTCAGGGAAGCTCTTACGTGGTGTCATGCTCGGCCTCATGTTGCCAAAGTAGTGAAAGAGAATCTACAACGAAAGAAATGAAGGATAAGAATTCAGAAGGGGCCATTCCAAACCATTGTCGGAGGTTTATCAGCCATCTGTAGATCCACATCTCGAATGATTCGACCTTATTTTCAGTGGATGGCATCATTGCCCAGGTTTCGACCCCGTATAGTAGCACCGGAAGAACGTAGCACCCATATCTTAGTCTCTAAACTCAGATCACTGCAGCAAAGTAAAGATCTCATCTTGGTCAATGTGGAGTGGTCCCATTGTGAGTTAAGGGTAGTTCCGAGTTAACTGAATCTGTCGACTATATCAATATCTTCATTGGCTACCATGATAAGTCCTTATAAACTGTTACTACCATTTCTCACCAGACAATTGTCAAAGTTTTGATTATATTCATCACATTGTTTTAATTTTTATTACTGTGTTCAAAACTTTATTATGTACGTAAAATAAAATGGGTTTCCACCAGTGGTTGAACATATTTATTTAAAATTATTAATACAAAAGAGATCAACACTGAGATAAATTACGTTCACAGTACCTGTGCTCCGACGTTTGCAAATGTTTACAATAGTACATCCACAAAGAATAAAAAACGTTCTGGATAATCTCACTCGAACTGATTGATAAAATTCACGATACTGTAATGAGTTATCGACGAATTAAGATGCGTGAAATAATTGAGGCTATCAGATTTTCACACAGTAGTCTTTTTAATTTTTTTTAATTGAAATTTAAATTAGCACATCCACCGCAATCAGCTTATTTTGCCCCAGTGACTTTTTTATTTTCAAAAAATGGCTCGGAATACGATACACGTCAAACGAAGAGGTCCTGCTTGTCGACCTTGCAAATTCCTACTATTTGAATGACATGAATGATTTTGAAAAAAGTTGAGGAAACATTTAAAAAAGTGTATTAAGCTAAAGAGAGATTATCTTGAAAAATAAAAAAAGACCCGAAATAATTAGTTTTTAATCATTTTTCTAAAGGAAAATAAAAATTATAATAGAAAGTTTTCTTGGTGAGTTCTTTTATGCAGAAATGTATTTGGATTAAATAAACAAACTTTTCTTTTTATTTTTATCTTTGTCGATTCATTAAGACTCATATAATTAGCTTTTTTTACCTCGTATTGATAATATAGAGAATATTATCCTAATAATCTTTACTAAGAGAATGTTATTTTTAATAGACAGCCTTTCGAAGCGATAATTTGCAGAAATTTGCTATTTGTTTTTATAACAACACAATTACGGTGTGATACTTTCTATAATGGATGTAGCATTAGTCGTAAAAAATAAAATTAAAAAGCTCTATAGACTTGTGAAATTAATGAGAAGGATACATAATGAACACTTTTTGTTACAGTATATTTGCCAATTTGTAATGGACCAGATTATAGCAAATTTAATTATAGCCCAGTCTGGTTAAAAAAAAGGTCGAAAAATTTTTCGCAGATAACTGAAGCTTTTAAGACATAGATGGGGGTTACTAGATGACGAATAGATGAAAAAGTACTCGTAATTTTTCTTTGCGTTTTTTTTTAAACAATAATTTATGGTCACAATTTGATTTTTTGTCTGTTTTAAGTTTTTTCCCTGATATTTTACATAAATAATATTTATATCATTTTTTTATATCAAGAATATCTTTATTTTTCCGTTTTTTAAATTAAAATTGATAAATAATTTACGGAGATGTTTGCAAAAAAGCAGTTTTTTTGCACTAATTTATAAATTTTATTAATTTTTTTATTAACAAAATAAAGTGTTATTCATACATTTGAACATCGAGGAATTACCGTGTTTTAAATTTGTGAGAAATTTTCCCGCGATCGGTCAAGTAGTTTAAAAGTTATTTAATTTATTTATTCCTGAGGCTAAATATTTCAACTATTGAACTTGCTCTATTAATGATGCTAGACACATTTAGCAAATTTCATAGGATTCTTTAAGACTTAAACTATCTCAGAAGTTAAATGCATATTGTGTTTTCATCGAAATTATTTACAAAGTAAACGTTTGAAAAAGAGGAATATTTTTAACTTATAAACAATTGTAATCACTTCTATATTTTTCAAGCTACAGACTTGTACGTACAACCATTGGATAGTTGGTAAAAAAAACTCACATTTAAAAAAAAACCTATGGCCAATATTAACGAAGTTAGAACTATTTGGCCGATCGGGGGGAAATTTCGCACAAATTTAAAAGACGGTAATTACTCGATGTTCAAATGTATTAATAACATTTTATTTTGTTAATAAAAAAATTAATAAAAGGCTATAGCGGGATAAGATGGTCAAAATTGCACCAAGCTCGATTTAGTTTTGGGTCTGGCCATTCGAAAGGACATAATTAAAAACCCACCCAGTCTTTTGAGGTTATGTAGTAAAAACATGGAGAAAACGGGGGTTTTCGGTTTTTGAGAATGTTGTGAGATAAACCTAATGCTTTGAATAGCTAATTTTGATTGTAGAGGGAAAGACACATGTGAAAATGTAAATTACCATTCATTTAGACACTGAATTTAGAGCTTATATAGCGAAAGCTTAAAAACAACGCCGAAAAAACGGAGTTTTTCGGTTTTTGGAGCATACTGTAGGAAAAAAATAATAGTTTTAATATCTTATTTCGATTGTAAAAGTAAGAATACATATAAAAATATGAATTATCCTTAATTTAGGTGTATGTTGTTGAGGTTATGAGTCAAAAACTTCAGAAAAATGCCAAAAAAGCAGTTTTTTCGATTTTTAGGCATTTTCCACGCTTAAAATGATAATAATACCTATGCCATTCGAAAGAACTGGAAAAAACCCATAAAAAACATTGTTTTAAAGTTGGCCAAAAATTTCCGACATAACCTAAAATATCACTGAAAATTTCAAATATTTTTCCTTGGCTCAATTTTCAAGCTAAAAATCTGAAAAAAATCAGGCAGTTTTGTATTATTCAAATATGCTTTCATGAATTTTTTCAGATTTTTTGCAGCAATACAGCGTCTAAAAATTTTTTTTTAATACATTTTTTTCCATAGCGGGTTTTTAGTTATGTCCTTTCGAATGGCCAGACCCAAAACTGAATCGAGCATGATGCAATTTTGACCATCTTATCCCGCTATAGCCTTTATAAATTAGTGCAAAAAAACTGCTTTTTTGCAAATATTTCCGTAAATTAATTTAATTTAAAAACCGGAAAGATAAAGATATTCTTGATATAAAAAAATGATATAACTATTGTTTATGTAAAATATAAGGGAAAAAACTTAGACAAAAAATCAAATTGTGACCATAAATTATTGTTTAAAAAAAACGCAAGGTAAAAATACGAGTATTTTTTCATCTATTCGTCATCTAGTAACCCCCACCTATGTGTTAAAAGCTTCAGATATCTTCGAAAAATTTTGCCATGAAATCGATGATTTTTGTATAAACAGACTGGGCTATTATAACATATTAAAGATGAAAACGAATAGCGCGAAAGCTTACCTTTCTTCCAATATTGTTACGAGGGTTGTCTTTTTAGTTTTGCATACAGCCATAAAGACAAAACATGTGTTTTTCTTATAATTTTTAAGCTATTTAATTAAAAGAATATACTGCCTGACGGAACTCGTCTTCCGATTTTAGTTGCAGAGGGAAATCGTGTCACACTCTGCCTAATGTAGCTACATCTAAAGTTTAGAGAGAGTATAATCATAAACTTTTGTGCCGACGGGCACTCTAACAATCTGCATTTATGATAAGACCTATCTATTACATATTATAGGTAATAAATGCATTCTTACATTGGTTGTCATATTGTTATAAGCATCAGGCTAATCGTTCGGTAATCATCGCATTGTTTTGGGCTAATCTCTTAGGTATAGTAATGAAAGTATAAGTAGGTCACATTATGTCCTTTATACGATAGTATAAAGAGAAAACAAGATAAAGTTTGAAGTCATAAACGGAAGTTTCAAACCAATAAAAGTTGAGTTTGAGAAAACTTTCACTGATCTATAGTATTGTAATAATTTTAACTTAGCATATTTCATCATTTTAAATAACGCTTTGATATTTCTTTAACTAGACACACATCTTTTAAATCGGAATTGTGACAGAGTTTTTATTGTAAAGCTAAGTATTACTTGCATGCAAACGTACAGTGGCTTTTCTACGGTGTTGATACCAGATACCCACTTTCGCCATTTGAGCCTGTATGTTTTTCGCGGTTAAAGCCTTCACGGCACCTTCGGCAGCGGCGGGACTCTCAAAATCTACGAAACCATAGCCTGAAAAAGAACAAAAAAATATTTTTAAGTTTTGAAATATAGATAATAAATAATGCTAGATAAAAAATACCTATAAGTAAGCCAGTCTTGACCTACAAAAAGTAAAATAAGATAAAACTGAGTAGTCTTGATATTCTCCTAACTCTGTTCCTGGAAAGAAAGCAGACAAATGAATCACGCGATTGTTTAAGTAGTATCTTGTTTTGCACATCTATGAAAAATTTCAAATTGTAATACTTATAATGTGACTGTAGAGATCGGAAGTTTTATTTAAAAATCCTTTATAAAAGGTATATAATTAAAAATACCCTTTCGGACTACATCACAGAAAGTTTTCGGACTAAAAAGTCGTATCATCAGTGTATTATTACCAGGCATACATGAGTCAAGCCACTAAATATCTGAGTAAAAACTCTTAAAAAGTTACAAAATTTATTGTGTATTATTGTTAAAAATATGTTGTGATGTTAAAAGTATTTAACAGATATCCTGCATGGCAAGTTTTTCTGTCATTTTGATTAGTTGCCATCTAAAACTCATTCAGACAAGGCTGAGGGTCAGCAACAACCCCTATTGGGAGTCTTACGTTGCCATGCATAATTTCTGTTAAATACTTTAACATCACAACATATTTTTAACGATAATGTACATCCTAACAAATTTTGTACGTTTTTAAGGGCTTTTACCCAGATATTTAGTAGCTTGACTCATGTATACCTGGTAATATGATTATGTATACTGATGATGTACTTTTTAGTCCGAAAACGTTCTGTGATGTAGCCCGAAAAGGTATTTTAATTATATGCCTTTTATAAATATATTCAAATAAAACTTTTGTGATTCAAGGTATACAGCCAACTACAGGAATTTTATTTCCTTGTGGATTGTAGAGAACAGCTTATAAGCTTGATTTAGATCGAAAAAGTTGCTAAAAATTGCATCAGAATCTTCTCTTTTATGTCTATATTACTTTCTTTCTTTGTCGTTTATATCGATACTTTCTGTCGTAAATAATCATTGTATCATTGACAACGGGTTACTAAAATAAAAAATTCTAATATTATCTTCTGTATAATTTTTTTTATTTTTCATGGAGAAATTTGTCATAAAAGATCATGAAGTACCTGAACACGTTAAAACAACAGCAAAAATAAAGTCAGATTACATTTGTTGCTGAGATTAATATAAAATTCGTTATGAAAAAGAGTCCTCTATTGTTCAACCTGATTATGGATGAAATAATAAAAAAAAGTAAGAATTAAAAAAGAATACCAAATGGGAGAAAAACAACTTAAAATAATCTGCTATGCAGACGACGCAATACTACTCTCTCAAAGTGAAGATTATTTACAACGTATGCTGCACCAATTTAATATAAACGCCAGAAAATTTAACATGTTAATTTCCCCAAAAAAGACAAAAATGCATGGTTACAACAGCAAATTTACTAAGATGTAAATTGGAGCTGGAAGGTCAGATAATAGAACAAGTGATGGAGTTCTATGCATTACATTATCTAGCTACGAAAAGCACGTACCTACGCGGCAGAAACAAGACTTGACACGGTGAGAACAAAAAGGATGTTAGAAACAGCAGAGATGAAAACACTTAGAAAAATGGATGGTAAGACACTATGGGACAGAGCTAGAAGTACAGATATACGACGTAGATGCAATGTGGAGAACATCAAGAACTGGGTGAGAAATAGAAGAATATAATGCCGAATATAAGCCGAATGACAATAGATAGAATAGTAAAGACAGCAAGAAACGGTTCCCTAATAGGAAGACGATCAATAGGAAGACCACGAAAACGATGGAACGACAACTTACTGGAGACACTTTGAAAAGCAGACAGAGACATGTCTATATAAAAAGAAGAAGAAGGAGAAGAAGAAAAAGAATATCTTCAATTTTGTCTGAATTGTGAACGACAGATGGTTTAAGGAGCTTTAGAAAACATTTTATGAGATTGTTTTATGTATATTCCAAGTGAGTATTCGGGAGATAAAAGATTACGAAACAACACGAATGAATAGGAAAACAATTAAAAAAAAATACAATAACATTATTTCAACACATTTCCATTTAAAATGTTGCAACCTTAAAACCTCATTAACTTACATACTGTTCTATCCGTTCACTTAAATTATCATTCGCACAACACAGCGACCAGTGCACTACAGCGAGTTTGCTCTCTTTCAGTCGTCTCACTCTTTCATCATCAATTCGTGCCTTAGTCTATAGATCTTAGGCTGGAGGTCCCCCAGCTCTCATCTGCCCCGAATGACAACCCCGTCCCTATATACCTGTGGATCACTTGCCACCACCTTTCACCTGATACCATTCTCTTCACTATTTACCTCACAGACTCAAATCTCTTTAAGCTTAAGAACGAGTGTTATATTTCTTAAGCTTATTTCTTTATCCCACCTAGCCGACACATTACAGAATTATATGTGTCACGGAATATAGGCAAAACAGTAATGACTTTCTTTCGTCAAAAATTGCTGGTGACGATATTGGTGTCATTATTTTGAACCATTCTCAAACCAAACCAAAGAAGTTTAAAGTTCAACCTTCTGAAAACAAGGCCATGTTATCATGTTTTTTAATCATGAAAGACCTTTATTCGTAACTTTGAACAAGCTACAACAAGCAATAAGACAAAAAACGTCCGGAGAATCTTTCACGTGGTGGCATTCTTCTGCACGACAATGTTCGGCTTCATGTTCCCAAAGTAGTGAAAGAAAATTTACAACGAAAGAAATGGAGGATATTAGAGCATCCACCTTATAGAGCTTTAGGCCACTGAAAAAGAGCCTTAAAAAGGAATCGTTTTCAGTCGGACGAAGAAGTACAAAAAACCGTAAAAAAATTCTTTAAACAGGGTATACATCTGTAAGTAAAACAATTGGATATGTGCCTTAATTGCAGTGGTAATTATTTGTAGATATATTTTTCAATAAATTGTTTCTGGACCAAAGATGCGTTTTAATTGAACAAGCCTCGTAGATACGAAGTTACAGATAGTTGTTGTTTTTCTTGTTATTTCTAGAATGATTCTGTTGTTCTGCAAAGCACAAAAGACACTGGTATGATAAGGTAAGACGTCATGAACATAACTCTACACACTAGTGCTATTTTCATGACTACACTGTAAAAAGTTTTTAGTAAATATGCCGATTAAAATATACGGTAAGAAATTATAACCCTCATTAAACGAGGGTTAAAATTGCTATAAGAAAACTGCAAATGTAATATTACTGTTAAGATCAGTAAATTGAACGTAATGAAATTGTATGAATTTACTCAGTGCTACTTTCCCCATAACTTTGTTAAAAGTCAGTAAATTTACCTGCTGGCAACTGCTAAATAACATTTCAGTTTCTAAAATCGCGGTAGTAAACTGATTTTTACTACAAATCCGAGTTATAATAGTGCCAGTAAAATTGCCCATGCCTATGTACTTTTAGAAACTTCTTTTTCTTCTTCCTTTTTATAAGCAATTCTGCTTGTTCATTGGAGAATTAATACCTCTATGGAAGGTTGTCACTTCATCTTTTGCGCAGTCGTCCAATACTTCTGCCGATCGGTGACTTATCTCTTGCTATTTTGACGACACAGGTCTCCTTCATTCGGCTTATGTGGTTATTCCATTCTTTTTTTCTATTTTGTGGCCATTCATTTATACACTGTACGTTACATTTTCTTCTAATGTCTTCACTTCTCTTTCGATCTCTCAGCGTATTTCCTGTAATTCTTCTCAGTACTCTTATCTCTGCCATTTTCAGTAGCCTTTGCGTTGTGGCTGTGTGGGTCTTGTTTCTGAGGTATATGTCATTATTGGTCTTACACTGGCTTTATAAAATTTGACTTCATCTCAGTGTTAATGTGTTTGTTTCGCCATGTGTTATTAAGGCATCCCGCCAGTCTATTTGCTTTTTGTACTTGATCTCTCACTTCTTTGTCCAGGTCTCCATAGCTGGACAGTGTAATTCCCAGGTATTTTATTTTCATTACTTGTTCAATACTGATGCCATAAATTTCTATTTTACATCTGGTTGGTTCTTTGCTGACTACTATTGTTTTATTTTTCTGAGATGAGATTGTCATATTAAATTCTTTTGCTCTTATGTTAAATCTGTGGACCAGTCTTTGCAGACTATCTTCATCTTGGGCTGTTAATATTGCGCCGTCTGCGTAACAGAGTATTTTTATTTCTTTGTTTCCCATTCTGTATCCTCTAGGTTCTGTAAGTTGTCCATATATTCTGACTTCCATTTTGTTGTTTTGGTAGATGTTTTTATAATATTTAGACAGTTTTTATAATATTTAGGGGAACTTCTCTATTATACAGAAGCTGGATTACATATTTGAGTCCTACTCTGTCAAACGCTTTCTTTAGGTCAATCAGACACAGAAATGCTAGTCTATTATTCTCTAGTGATTTCTCCGTAATTTGCTTTATAACGAATATTGCATCTGTACGCGATCTTCCACGAAAACTCTGTTGTATATCTGCTAAACTTATCCTCTGATTTATTAGTAGTTGTATAATTTTAGTTTTAAGTTTTAGGGTAGTATTTAACAAGTTTATACCTCTGTAGTTTGCTGGCTGTTTTGTATCTCCTTTTTTGAATAGTAGAATTAGTTCACTCGTTCTCCGTTCTTCTGGTATTTTATTGTGTTTTATAATTTTATGAATTAATTGCTGCTCCACAATATTTCAGTAGTTCATTTGGTATTCCGTCTTTACCTGCTGCTTTTCTGTTCTTCAACTTTTCAAGTATTTTACGAACTTCCTGTACATTTATATTAAGTTCTTCATTTGCAGTCATTTCTGGTGTTTCTGGTCTAGCGTTGTTTGTTCTTCCTCTGCATTCTGCATAGTTTTTTTTAGGTGGTCAATCCACGTATCCTTTTCTATGTGTTTTGTTCTATTAGCTCCTTTACCACCGTTCTTTGACCTCTTGTGAAGCGCCATATTTCCTTTTGCAGACCGTAAAAATCATGTTCCATTTCTTTCGAAAAGCGCTCATAGTAATCATTTTTTATTTTTCGTACAAGTGCATGTATTTTATTTCTAATTGTCTTGTAATTATGGTATGCCCTTGTGTTTTGGTTGACATGTATTTCAGGTAAGTTTTTTTCTTTTCTTTACATTCTTTACATCTTTTAGAAACTTATTAGTAAATTTATGGTTAATCTTGTACATTTACAGTTTCTTGTTATCATTTTAATAGGACATTTTACTACTTATTGTAAGCAAAAGTCATGATATCAATATTATTATTTTCTTTTTACCATCCTTACCAGTACAAATACTACTTAAATTATACTTATATTCAAGTACTAACAACATTTTTGCTTACAACTCAGTAAAATTACCGTATATATAAAGGTAATTCATGTACTGAAAGAGGATAAATCTGTTAAAAAAATTTTGGTATACGTTATAGGAAAATAATGTATAGAACGTAAAAGGAAAAAAACAGCAAAAATTGTATTGATTATTATCCTGATATCCAATACGTAACATACATGGAAACGAAGAAAGATGAAAAAAGAAAAATAAATACTCAACACTATAAAGGAGTGAAAAATGAGATGATACTTTGGTCACATACTAAGAAATGAAAAATATTAAGTTGATGCGTTTGGTTGTACAAGGGAAAGTGGAGGAAAAAGAGGACTGGGGAACTTGATCAAGTATACATCGAACAGTGTTGACAATATAATACAACCCTATCTAACTACTCTTAAACGTCAGACTGATTGTAAACTTCAAAATATTGATTGATTAAGGTAATAACGAAGTTCAAAAAGCACGTGCAGTTGCACTAATTGAAAATGGTAGATCCTTTCTTTACTATGGATTATTAAGATGATCGTTTAGTGGTTCATCGGTTATAACAACGTTGATTTTCTATATCAAGCTACATATCGATTTCGTTATCCGACAATTGCTACTTCGTCTTCATCCCGTGCCATATCACAGTTATCCTAGTTGGCGATCACCATTGTGAAGGCTTCTCGATCTTCTGCCACATGAAATGATTGTTCTGCATTTGATATCTGAGGCCATCCACGAATGTTTTTTACCCAAGAAATCTGTTTTATTCCTACACCTCTACGGCCTTCTATTTTATCTTTAAGGATCAGTTGTAGAATTCTATATCGATTTCCCATCACTATAGTCCCAGATAAGACATTTTCCCGTGTTTACCAGTCTTTAGCAATTCTCTATCTTTATTGACCCTTCCTAGTACTTTCTCATTAGTTTTTCTTGCTGTCCAAGGTATCTTCAGCATCCGTCAATCCGATAATTTCTACAGAAATGCCAAATTAAAGTTAATGATTGGTGCCAATCTAAACTCCATTGAGCATTTGTGTGATATGCTCGATTCGCACCTCCACAATCATCTAGTTGTACATCAGACTATTCTGACTACAAATAACTACAAATTTTCTTTTGGGAGAATGGGAAAATATACCGCACGAGAATATCCGAAAGCTTCTATTATCCCGAGACATTGTGCCGTAACAATTAATATTAGGGAAAGGCACACATGATATACAAGTTAGTCACAAATTCTTGCGTTGTGCTATGGTTTCATAGTTAGAACAGATAGAGAAAAGAAGAAGAACGAACAGAGATAACCCGGACTATAAAGCGCTCAACAGAAGCGTTAAGAAAAATATTCGAAAAGACCTCAGAGCTTATAGAACAAACCAGATTCTTGAAACCATAGAGAACAATAAGAACATGAAAGTACTAAAAACATGTAAATCCGCTGGCAGGAATAAAATCATAAAGATAAAAGACGACCGTGGAACATTGTGCTCGCATAAGGAAGAGATCGTTAGAGAAATCCGAAAATTTTACGAGAAGCTGTATACTTCTACTATTCCGAACCCCGGTATACCAACAAAACATATCTTAAATGTGGGCTCAGAGGATCTCCCTGAAATAATAACATCAGAAATTAGAGCCGCCCTAAAACAAATGAAAAATGGGAAAACACCAGGAGAAGATAAAATTACTTCAGAGATGCTAAAAATGGGAGGCACTGCATAAGAAGAAGCAATGAGAGCATTACTGAATAAATGCCTATTGGAAGGACAAATACCAAAAGCATGGAAAAATGCGGAAGTCATTCTACTCCATAAAAAAGGAGACGCCGCAAATATAGAAAACTACCGACCAATAAGCTTGTTGTCACACCTTTACAAACTACTAACCCGAATAATAACAAATAGATTGACAGCTAAGCTAGATGCATACCAACCGGTGGAGCAAGCAGGCTTTCGTAAGGGTTTTAGCACTATCGATCACTTGCAAACAATCCGGACAGTTATTGAAAAAACAATAGAGTACAACATACCACTACATCTGGCATTTGTCGATTATCACAAAGCATTCGACAGTATCGAGAAATGGGCTTTCTTAACAGCATTGGACGACGCCAGAGTAGATTCAAGATATGCTGCCCTCCTTAAGAATATATACGATGATGCTACTTTTCACGTAAAAATAGATGATGATCTGGAAACTATGAAAATAGACCTTGGCAAAGGCGTGAGACAGGGTGACACCATCTCACCCAAGTTATTTACTTTGGCATTAGAAAATGTCTTCAAAAAACTAAATTGGGTAGAAAAGTGATTAAAAATAGATGGAGTATATCTTAACCATTTGCGTTTCGCAGACGACATAGTACTAATAAGCACAGATATCCATGAACTAAAATCAATGCTACAAGATTTAAATCACAAATCGAATCAAATAGGATTAAAAATAAATCTCGACAAAACAAAGATATTAAGCAACAGCCTAGAAAACATCACGATAGATAACATCAATGTAGAAAAGGTAGAACAATATATATATCCAGGACATGCAATTAAAAACGAAAAGGAAAATCAAACCCTAGAAATTAAAAGGACACAATTATCATGGGCTGCTTTTGGGAAGTTGAGCTTCATTTTAAAAGACAGAAAAATCCCAATACACTTAAAACGAAAAACCTATGACACTTGTATACTACCAGTTGCAACTTATGGATTGGAAACTATGGCAATAACAAGAAAAATGGCAGAACAATTAAGAGTAACTCAACGGGCCATGGAGAGGGCCATGTTAAATATAAGCCTCAGAGACAAAATTCCTAACACCGAAATACGTCGAAGAACTAAAGTAAGCGACATCATGGAAAAAATAGCGACATTGAGATGGCAATGGGTAGCACATGTAGCAAGACAAGACACCAACAGATGGTCTCATAAAGTGACATTCTGGAGACCTCGAGAAACAAAAAGAAGCGTGGGAAGACCCAAAAAGAGATGGATAGACGATATAACAGCTGTAGCTGGAAAGCAATGGATGAGAATTGCAAAAGATAGGGAAGCGTGGAAACAATTGGAGGAGGCCTATGTCCAACAATGGATGAATGAAGGCTGAAGAAGAAGAGAAGAAGAAGAAGTCTTTATGAGACTTTTTTCATTTTGGTTGAAGAACCTAGTCATGGGCGTTAAAATACCTTAAGATGTTTTGATACTAGAGACGATTTATTTCATTTAACATAAATGTTAAAATTACTTGAATTTATCTCCGTAGCAACTTAGTCAAAAAAATTAATTTTGTGAGCTTTGCATTATATTGTTTAAATTCGAGTACTTTTATCTTCAGCATTCCTACATTCTTCAGTATTCCATTTCCTATAGTTAAAAAAAATTAAGATTTACATAACCTAATAGTATTAAATTAAAATATATAAAAATTGCCCTTTAATACAATATGTTGTTTCTATAGTCTAATTAATTGAAGAGGGTGACTAAATCACAACACTCAAATTTTAGACCGTTAATTGTTGGGAAATTCCACGATTCCAGCGGCGTCGTTATTTCATTATTTTTTAAGGTTGATTTATTTTATTTGAAATGAATTCCATCGTGACGTCCCTGTAGGTACCTTGGTGGGTCGTCCTGTAAATTTCTTACGTGCCTATTTTAGAAATATAGGTAGGTGATTTCCTATGAATAATGCTTTTAAATATACATCTCATTGAACAATGATTCATATTATCTAAAAACTGTAATGTCAATTTACGTCTTTACCATCTCATAGACACAATAATCAGCTAATATCTACTATCGATAAGCTACGAAGACGTCTGTAAGATGATGAATCGTCTGAATAGTTTTGGTACTTTTTTGTTTTTATTATGAAGTATATACTCCACCTCCATGTCTTTCGCAGATTAAAAATGGATATATGAAATGATACAAAAAATTATGTGGATGGTATATGATAGACTAAAAAAAAACACTATCTTCAGCCGAAGCTGTTAGTCGCTGCTCTTCTTTAACAGGACTTTCAGCGGCTACAGTTAATCGTATTGTGTGCAAAAACAAATGACAAATATTCTAAAACCTGTAAATACAAACCAGTGCGATAAAAACCTATTAAGGAAATACAAAGAAATATCCTCCGCAGAACCATACATTCGTTTTCCTTTGAAATAAGGGCTAAAAATTACAAATCTGTATAAGTAAAATAGAGGAGATCGATGTTTCCTAAAATAAACAGTGAATCATTACAAAAAAACATTACATGATCTTCATTATCGATATATAAAACGTTACCAGAATTCCATTTTAACGGATAAGGAGAAAATAATATCATGGCTACATAATTAACTACAATCAATTCGGGAATATCGTGCGGCAACAAGAAATATTTATTACCTTGGTGAGACTTCGGTTAACGACGATCATACAACTGACAAAGTTTGGCAATATAAAACAGTACCAAATCCTTGGCAAGCCTTTGCTGAATGTTTATTGACAGAATTCCAAGCACAGTCAGATAAGGGCCAGCGTCTAATTGTCGCCCATATTGGCAATAATACTGGTTTTCTGCAAAATGGCGCCTTGCTTTTATATCGAAGAAAACAGGAGAATATCGTGAAGACATGAACTTTACATGTGTTGGATAAATTTACCACAGCCATCTTTTTGAATGCATTCCACCGATGGCAATCGGAAATCCGCCAAGCGGAACTGGCTACGAGAAAAATGCATTACATTGACAGAGGATATGGCAAAAGCAGAACCAGTAACGATAACCAAGGAACTTCGTGGTAAATATTCAATGGCTAGACTTCATGGTACTATTGTTTTGAGATCAATCTTGGATTACACAGCCCAACAAAAAAAAATTTTGTCTTGCTGCCGAAAAAAAATCAACTGATTTTGGTTAATTCATCTGTGCTGATTCCAAAAATACAAACCTTTTCTTTGTATCAGCTCTAGTTTTCGAGATATAACATACTCATCAAATACTTAAATATTGTTACATTTCTGTATATTCCACCACTATAACTGCAATATGTTTATAAACCAACTTAACAAATTCTAATACAAATACATACTAATGACTTCTAATTAAAGTGTACTTTTTGGAAATGCCCATTACTTGAAATTAGCGCTAATTGCTTTTTAACTGTTGTCCGATAAGTAAATAGTATTTTCTCTGAAACGGCCTTAATACATTCCTATAAAGTCAACTGCGTTCTTTTGTAAAATTTAGTTTGAACCTGAGTTTCGTTGCAAGAGTTTGTTTTAAAAAACTGAAAACCATGGCTTCTACAAGCAGGCGTTGTTGTGTGAATAACCCGGACGTTTTTTGCTACAAATGTGGCGAGTACATTGTAAAGAAAAGTAGAAAACCAGTTTGTGATTTTATAAAAAGGTCATATCAAGGCTATTTTGGTGTTCATTTAGAAGATCAAGATAAATCCTGGGCTCCACATGTAGTGTGCAAAACTTGTCTGGAAAACTTGCGACAGTGGACGAAAGGACAACGAAAATGTTTAAAGTTTGGTCTACCAATGATATTTAGGGAACCAAAAAATCATTTTGACGATTGCTATTTCTGTCTTGTGAATATAAAGGGCATTAATCCTAACAATCGACATACGTGGACATATCCTAACCTGGATTCAGCAATAAGACCAATTCCACATCAGCTTGAACAGATACCCATTCTAATATTTAGCTGTCTACCTACATTACCAGAGGATAATGTCGAAACGTTATCTGATGAACTACAGACTAATAGATTTGAGGAAGACGACAGTGATTTTGAAGAGAAGGCAACACGTCCTGAACTCTTTACTCAGAAAGAGTTGAGTGATCTTATCAAAGATTTGAACCTTTCAAAGGATTCTTTCGAGTTGCTTGCCTCCAGACTAAAGCAAAAGAATCTTCTTAACTCAGACACCAAAATTACATACTACCGTAATAAAGAAAAAGATATTTTGCCTTTTTTTTTCTCAGCAAAATAATATGGTTTTTTGGAATAATATTAAAGGACTGTTAGACAAAATGGGTATATCGAAATATACACCAGATCACTGGCGTCTTTTTATCGACAGTTCCAAACGAAGTTTAAAGTGTTTACATAATGGCAACAAATATGGAAGTATACCAATTGGGCATTCTACAAAAATGAAAAAAGAATATAAAACAATTCCGTTGGTGCTAAAATACAAAATATTCTTGTTTCCTGTGTCTTTGGGATAGCAGGGCTAAGGACCAACACTCGAGTAGAAGAAAATGACATCCCAGAGATGCTTTAGTTCAAAGAGAAGCTAATGTAGTTAACGAAGCATTGGTCGCCCGAGAGAAAATAATATTACCTCAGTTACATTTTAAACTAGGGGTGATGAAACAATTTGTAAAGGTCCTAGATCCTAAAGGTCAATTTTAACAAAAACGGTTGTCATATTATGAGTATTAAAATTCATTACCTCCACAGCCACTTAGACCGTTTCCCAGAAAATTTTGGTGACCTTAGTGAAGAACAAGGGGAACGCTTCCACCAAGATATCAAAACGATGGAAGAGAGGTATCAGGGGAGATGGGACACTCACATGATGGCGGATTACTGCTGGAGTCTTTAAAGGGACCGTCCTTTTAAAGCCTTTGCAAGAAAATCATATAAAAGGAAGTTTTAAGGTGACGCTGAATAGCAGATTTGTGCTGCAATGCTGGTTAGGTTAGATGAAAATTTAAGTTTTTTTGACAGATATTTGTGATGATTTTTGTAAGTACATTATTGTACAATAAATATCTTACTTTTTATTAGTGTTTTGTTTATTTAATTGGTAGCAGCACTACATATATGTAGCTAGTGCTGCGTTAAATTACCCTATATGTTAGAAATGTGATCTGTTGTATTTCCTGAAAACGATCTGATGGAGCAAATCTGATGGCATTTTTGGATTTAGCAGACCCAAATTACTTAAAATTAGTCAAAAAATTTCCGGCAGCAAACTGTGTGTTTACCAGTGTTATTTATTTATTCAACTATTTATTAAACTTTTTAAAATACGGAAGAAGCCTATTTACGACTCTAGAATAAAAATCGTTTTTAATAACAATCGGTAAATTTGTTATTTGACAATTAATTATCTAAACAAATTATTTAAAATAACGTTGTTATCTCTACGCATTTACATTTTTTTAAATAAATTTCTCCAACGAATTCAATTTTAGATGTAGGCAATACTTTTAAGCTGCCTTCACGAAATGCCGCTGGCAGAGAATAAAGAATTAAGCATTCGGATAATTTTTGATGATCAAATTTTAATTTGCTAAAACGCATCGTGAATACGTCTGGTGTTACAGCTGGTTAGATCAGATAGGCCAGATAGAAAGACCAGTATTACGTATTAAACTGTACGGATGTCAAAATGTTACCTAACTAACTACCTGCCTAAAAGGTACCTAACCTAACCTATATTATATTTTAATTTTCTTATTAGTAAAATATATTTGATTTGATTATCGTACAATTAATGCATTCTATTTTGTATGCATCACCCTCTTCAATTTTATAGCTTAAAAAATATAGTTTTTGTAAAATTATTTTGAAATAACAAAATTTTAATCGCAGACATAAAAACTAATAATTTGAAAACAAAAACACCAATCAAATATACCTGTTGTCATTTGAAATAATATGCGGTATGTTACCTCAATTTCAAACTAATCTAGGTACTATTCAAAAAGATATTTGAATCATACAAAATTCCGTAATACCGCAACATTGTATCACATAATCATGTAAATCATGTTCACTGCTCAGCAAATGAAGTAAATATTTTTATTCTTCGTAATTTTGTCTTAAAAAATATTTCGATTTAATTGTAATAGATACAGACTGAACAAAAATTGATAGCAAAAATACTTTTTACGTGTTTCTTTTTCTTCCTTGTTTTTTTTACTTTTCATCTAGGTCTAGGATCTGGAATAAAATTCTAACTACCTGGAAACAAAACAGCGAAAGAAAATACACAATTCCAAAATGTTCGTTAGTTGGTTTGAAAAAAGACTTTTTCTGCTTTTTCTGATGTAAATCTTGTGTTCTTAACGCTGATTTAAATTGAGAATAGGTTCCTATTATGTTGTAGGCAATTTCCTACAACGGAATAGGAATTGAAGATTTGGAAGATTTTTATATCCTTACACATGTGGATATGAAATTGATCGATTGAATTAATATAAATGTAACATTTTGATAGTTAAAATACATTTAATACAACCAAATCGCGAACAATTCCTCATTGTTGCTATATAACTATATTAGTTGTAGAATTTTGTGAGTTTTGAATTTAAACTGTTGTGAGTTTTGAAGAAGGTGATATTGAATTGGATACGCCCCCAAAAATCGAATTACGGTAAATGAAACACAAATGAAAAACTAAATATGATCTAGTCTACAGAAAATTTATGGATACTGAACATTTATCTAAACAAATCAAACTGTCCTCATTTGGAAATATATAGAGTGAGTCATGAGAAACTGTACATACAAAAGAGAATGAGAATAACAAAATGACCATTAAAAAGTTACTGCTCCCATTGTTTAATAATATACACGGCGAGTTGCGAATTGTGACTGAAATTTCTATTCGTCAAACTAAAAAAAATCAGGTCCGGTGTTAAGAAACAAGTTTGTTTTGTTCATAGAAAAAATTTCACCCTGTATACGGTTTTTGAAAACTCTAATAAGAATTTTACGAATTAGAAAAATAAGCAATTAAAATGGCATATTTATTTTTCCCTACAGTGCCTAATTTTTAATTAAAAAAATCTAATTTTACTAAGTAAATTAAAAGTTTAGCAAAGTGAACTATAGACATAAAAAAGTGTAACTTTTCTTGCAAAAATTAAATTTTTTTTAACAAATATTTAATGTATGAGTATTAATACTACCACAGCTCATGCTATACAGTTTAAATAAAACATTTTAGCCAATTTCCAAAATTTCAAAAGGTATAAGTTGTTTTGAATAATAAACATTTACATACTAAAATATTGCCAAATACTGTAAGCTCAAGACGGTTTTAAAACTGGAATCGAATGTTACAAAAGTAAAAATTCTAAAATTTGTACTGCTGAAGGGAAAAGCAATTTTTGAATAATGTACCAGATATACAATATACCTTTTCACCACAACAATTGTTCTTGTTATACACACCAGGATCCGAAATCGAAACAATCATTAAAATAGGACGGCGATATTGAATGGGACATGTGGAAAGAATGGAAGAAGACGAAATACCAAACAAAATAAGTAAGTAAGTTCTTGTATGAAAAATAACAAGAGATGGACCGATCTGAGATACATAGAACAAATAGAAAATGATATAACAACCTTAAAAATAAAAAATTGGCGAAAAAAGCACAGAACACATCAAAATGGAGAAGAATTTCGGAACAGGCCAAGACCCAAAACGGGTTGTCGTGCCAGTGATGATGATGAGGAATTTTTTTGGTTGATTGCTAAAGAACTAATTTTATAACGTTTTGTAGATTGCACTAATTTGTGGTGTATCTAGTGGATGCCGCAGACTT
This sequence comes from Diabrotica undecimpunctata, assembly GCF_040954645.1. Classification (NCBI taxonomy): domain Eukaryota; kingdom Metazoa; phylum Arthropoda; class Insecta; order Coleoptera; family Chrysomelidae; genus Diabrotica; species Diabrotica undecimpunctata. The sequence continues at coordinate 119,207,975 of NC_092805.1, forward strand.
TAAGAGTAAAAAAAAATCAAAATCAACCACATTCGTAATTGAAGTTATTTGATACTAAAATAAAAGCGGTTCAAAATCTTTCATAGTTCCTGGAGGGTTAGGCGGCCATTTTGGGTGGATCAGTTTAAAGTAACAACAAAATTGGTGCAATTCAAAGTTAAAACTTTATTTCCAGTCACTGACATTTATCTCTCCAGTATCGTTCGCAATAACTTTCTTTAAAAACATCCTAACACCTTATTTTAGAGGCATTACCGTTATCTATGTTCACTAGTGAGTATAGGTAGACAAATTAATATGCATCCTCTACAGCAGGGATCCTGACTAGGATTTCTTTGAGAGCCTAATAGTTTGAATAGAATTTTCCTCAGGGCCGCAAGTACAAGTGGTGGTATGAAATAACTTTACAACTATATGACTATAACATAAGTTTATTACAAGTTACGTAAAAACAATATAATTATAAATTATATGGACGAAATCTTTCACAGCTCTCTAGAATGGCATCTATGTTAGCAGGTTGGGAAGAAACTGAAATTCTCAAAATGTTTTCAACGTTCTCACTAGTTAGCCTAGATCTGTACTTGTTTTTTATGAACTTCAGCTTACTGAATGTAGATTCACAGACATATGTAGATGCAAAAATACACAAAATTTTCTGAGCACAGTCAATTGAGTTAGGAAATTTGTCATTTGCCCAAAACTCCTAGTGAGCCTTTTCCTTCTTTTTTTCTTCAAAAATACTTTTGAGCTCTGTATCATTCTGAAGATCAATTAACTCATTTTTCAAATCCCTAGCTTCGTATCCAAAAATAGAAAGATGAGCTACATTTGCTGTTGTTATTGCCCATGGATTTTCCACCAAGCGAAATGGTTCTTGGAACTTCCTGAAGTCATTAAACCTCACAGACATTTCATCCTTTAGGTCTGCTAACAGCAGGTCAGAAATCTCTTGACTTTCATCTGGATTTTCCTCAAACAGTACTTAACGGAAGGAAAGCTGGAATAATCTTCATTTGACAATTCTTCAATATACATATTCAGCTTCTGTTCCAATGAAAACACAATACTCATCATTTTCGTTACAATGCTATTGTAGTTTCCTTGCAATTTGGTCAATGTTTCATTCATAATGCTCATTGTATCAGTGAGAAACGCTACTTTAGGCCACCACTAAAATTATGAATATCAGGAAACTCTTTATTCTTTGTAGCCAAAACAGAGTAATCTCATGTCGAATGCTAAAGAAACGTTCCAAAACTTTTACCCTTACTCAGCCATCCCACGTCTTTGTGGTAAAAAATGTCCCCATATTGCGACATAAGTTCTTTCAAAAATTCTTGAAACTCTCTGTGGTTTAGTTTATTTAATCTTATGACATTCACAATCTTTACAAGTGTTTTCATAACACAGCTGAAATTTTGAACAAATTTAGCAGCTAAGCTTTCTTGATGAATGATACAATGGAAACTCAATAAATTATCATTTCCCAAATGTTTTTCCAACATCTAAACAAACCCTATATGTCGTCCCAACATTGATGGGCAACCATCAGTACCCACAGAAAAAATCTTTTTCAGATCAATGATATGCTCGTTAAAAAAATTTCGGGCATGCGTATTTACGAGGTCCACAAGGTTTTGAAACATCTTTACTGGCCGGCCAGTGCTAATGTGGTGGGAGTAAAGATGACTAATGAGAAATGCGGTACTTTGCATGGCGCCGCTCTACACTACTGTAATCTGATTAAATACATAAATAGAAACATAATTATATTATAACTCGCAAATTGTGTTTTACTGCCTAGCAATCTGAGGGCCGCGAAAAATCGCACGGGCCGCGTAGTGAGTATGGCTGCTCTACAGGATTACCTTTAATTTCCAGACGGTCTTCTTGACGTTGTGTTGTACTTAACTACTTTTTCAAAGCTGAAAAAAGTTTCTTTTGCTGTATTTTCGTTACCATCAGTGATATCTATTAGATAGTCTGCGTAGCAAGTATCTACATAATTATTATGTTAAAGATTGCATCCATGATGTCGATATTCGCATCATTTATATTTTTTTCCAAAACTATATTAAATAAAGTACATGCTGATGCATCTCATTGTCGTCGTCCTTTATCTATCAAAAACTTTTATGTACCGCTTGCTTCATGGTAAATGATGTGGTGTACTAAATTACAATACAACAGGCTAACCTCAAATCCTTGAAAATATGGTACCTGTCGTATACCGTTGATATTCTAATGATTTTTTCTAAAATTGGTAATGTAATTGTAACTAGTCTGCTCGGTCTATCTGCATTCTCAAGGTAATTTGAATCGGTTTTTCTGCACTAAATATAGTTCCATGTGCAGTTTACCCTATCCCAATGTATCAACAGTATGATCAAATTCTAGGTACTACTAGACGTTTCCTCCAATTTTTCTAGCGAGCAGTTCCCGAGATAATCGAAAAAAAAACCACTTCAGTCAATAATATAAAAATAAAATATAGATGAACATAATTTTTACAAAATATGGTGACACAATTGTCTAGGGGTATAGCTATGGCTTTAGGTGCGAGAGATCTACAGTTGAGCCCACTTTTTTTATTTTATTAATAAAATATGCATGTTAATAATAATATTTAAAACAACTTAATGCAATTAAATAAGTAATCTTAAAATAAATTAAGAACTTTTTCATTATCAATAATAGAGATGAAGGTGGAGGTTAAGGTCATACTAACGCACTAGAACTCCTCTAGCTCTAACTCCTCAGAATAAATTTCAAATTGAGAAAGTACCCAGTAATGAGAAATTTAAAATAAAAGTAGTCTTAAAATGAATTAAGAACTTTGTAATTATCAGTAATGGAGATGAATGTGGAGGTTAAGGTCAGTAATGAGAAATTCAAAATAAATTGACAAACCATTCGATAAGTGGACAAGTGGAAAGTGGTTTTGCTACATCAAAAGCTTATCTTGTACGATATGAGTGGTTTAATTAATTTTTCAAGGAAGCTTTTAACGAACAAAAATATCTCATAAATTATCTTGTCTATCTAATTTGTCTAAAAATTGTTTTCGCTTTTCAAGTCCTCTTGGATTTTTCTTCTTTTTTGAACTAACTTTGAGTCAATTTGATTAAATTCCTGTGCCTTTAATGCCGCCTAGCTATTCTGTATAAGTTTTATAGATCTGTCCCTGCAGTTCCTCTTTATTAGTTCCTACAGGCACATCTCTTTAACATAAATTTCTGCATTATCCTGTGTTACAATAATATTATCGGGAAATTTTAAATTTAGTGCGACTTTAATATTTTTTAACCAAGCACTCGAGGACATTATTTAAAAAGCTAGACTGTGACAACTGTGGCATTAATATAAACTGTCAATACCTAAACCATTTGCGATATGCTAATGACATCGTGCTCATGTCTAGTAAAAAAGAAGAATTGCAAAAAATGATTGAAGAGTTAAATAACGAATCAAGAAAAATAAAAATAGGATTCAAGATGAACGGTGATAAAACCAAAACCATGACCAACCAAAACGGAGACCTCAATATGACAGCAGAACAAACAAACTTAAAACAACTAAATAAATATTTATACTTGGGATCACAAAACTGAACAAGGAAAATCAGAAGTCCTCCTTAATTAAAAGAAGGAGCAGATTGACTTGGGCAACATTTGGTAAACTCTCTTATATAATGAAGATGAAATACTACCCCCAGTATCTAAAAACGAGAGTTTTCGATCAGTATTAGTGATGTTCTTACATACACCTGTCAAATTTACCAATGATAATATTGAAAATATGGCGAAAACGCAAAGATATACTAAAAGACAGATGCTAAACATTAGGCTGTCAGATAGGAAAAGAAAGAGTTGGATTTCTAACAGAACCAAAGTAAAAGACGTCTCGACGTAAGTAGCAAACTGAAATAGAAATTTGCTGGGCATACCCTAAGACAGAAGGATGACCAATGAAACAAAATAATTATACATTGGAGATCTTGGAATCCCAAATGTCAAATAGGTAGACCACAACTTGGATGGTCAGATGATATAAAACAACACGCTGGACCGAGATGAATGCAAAAGTGGATGTTCTTGGCTGATTAGATAGATATGATTAATTTTAAACGATAAGAATATAACGTAATCTAATGGTAAATTTTGGAGATCTTGCAAATACAATTAGAAGATTGTTACTTTTCAATAAACACAGAATGTTTATTTTTGTACCCATTTATGCCTAATCTAATTAATATTTTTGTATTGCGATGTTACTTAATGACTTATTTGAAAGTCATTTAATTCACTGAAAATATTCTAACGACTCATATTTATTAATAGTTAAAAAAACATGATATCAGAGACTGTTATATCAAGAATATTGATAATTTATCGGCCATGAGCAACAGGTTTATTTGATTACAAAATAAAAAATAACTACGATATTACTTACCCTTACATTTGTTAGTATTTTTATCTAGGATCGCTTTGGTGGATATGATAGTGCCGAATCTGAAACAAAAAACATCTAAGTCCTACACTCAAACGAAATAAAATAAGAAAAGTACACATCACTCTTTACCAAACTCTTCTTTCAGCCAAATATGAAAATTTTATGAAAAGTAATATTTTATTGCTTTTATAATAATAATAATTTTATAAAATATTTATAATAATAATAATTTTATAAAAAAGTTATATTTTATTTAGATTAAAAAACAAAGTACAGTATATAGAATGAACCATGCCTGGTCATAAGTACCGCCCCATAATTGCGCACAAAATTCATACCGTTTAGAACTCATGATGCATTCTACTACTTATGCTCAACTGATAATTATATTAGAACAGTGCCATATTGAATCTTGAGGTATCTAATGATGGAGTATAAAAGTAAACTAAAAAAAATATTTTAAACGTTTAAATTCACGAGGTAATCACCAATGTATTTCAATCAAAAGAGGAAAAAATCATGGCAACTTACAATTCCTATTAATGTATGAACGAGGCATTGCTGCCTTCAAGGGATTCTGAAAGAAGTATTCGAAGAATTGTCAAGGAAAAACATAAAATAGTCGAAGGTAACAATTCATCTTTTCTTCTTCTTTCAGTACTCTGTCCAATTACAGAACGTTGGCGATCATATTGGCGATAATAATTTTGTTTACGACAGCTCGAAACATATTAGGGGACGGACGTCTCTTCATACCACTCTCGGAGATTTCGGAACCAGGAAGTTCTTCGGCCTGGGCCGCTTCTTACGGCGATCTTGCCCTGTATTATGAAGTGTAGAAGGTTATACTGTTCTGGGGCCGAAATGTTGCAACTTTCGAATTTTTATTGTTTTCGTTATTTTTGTGCTCTTTTTCATTCGGTGTTAACTATTTCATTTCTTATTCCATCAACCCAACTTATCCATAATATTATATTATAATAGCAGCGTATTAATCTGGTTTTAAGGTTTAACGTAATATCTCTATTAATGAGAATTTTCTTTAGTTTATAGAAGGCCGCTCGGGCTTTTTCAATGCCTATTCATATTTATTGTCTGTAAAAACTTTTCCTGGTGCCGATGTTCCATCTAATCACAATCTGTTGTTAGCCGAAATTAAATTAAAACTTAAACGGATAAAGCAACAACGATCCTATAACAAACTGGATATGGATTTTATTAGAAACAATAGCCAGTTGATTGCAAACAATTTAGAGAGCAAATTTTGAGAATTATGAACAACAAGAATCCATCGAGGATCATTGGAACCAAATCAAAACGATTATAAGCAACTCAACTCCAAACTTAAAAGAGAGCAGTCAAAAAAGCAACAGTGGATGAACGATGAGATTTTGAACTTGATGGAAAAAAGACGAAATTTTAAGAACCAAAACGTCGAAATGTATAAAGTAATTAATAAAGAGATAAGGACTAAAATAAGAGCTGCAAAACAAACATACTTCGAAAACAAATGTTCAGAAATTGAAGAATTACAGGGAAAACATGATTCATTTAATATGTATAAAAAAATAAAAGAACTGACAGGTCAGAACAAAAAACAGCCAAATAACATCGTTGATAGAGACGGAAAACTGATTATCACTAATTTGCATAAAATAGACAGATGGAAAGAGTATATTGAGGAACTGTTTAGTGATGAAAGGCCCGAGTTTGAAATTAACGAAGTAGTTACAGGACCTGACATAACTATGGACGAAATTGAACAAGCAATACGATTAGCAAAGACCCGAAAAGCGACGGGACCAGATGAAATACCGAATGAAATAATAAAGCTCTTCGAAAGTTCAGGTAAAATATCTCTCCTTCATCTGTTTAATAAAATTTATGAAACTGGCTATATACCAACGGGTTGGCGGCTGTCGACTTTTGTGACGATACCTAAAAAAGCAAATGCAAAAAGATGTAGTGACTACCGAACCATCAGCATGATGAGTCTTGTTTTAAAGATATTTCTAAGAATTTTGCACTCTAGGATGTACCAAAAAATAGAACAACAACTTGGTGACACACAGTTTGGATTCCGCAATAACCTTGGAACAAGAGAAGCACTATTTAGTATTCAGGTTATGGCACAGAGATGCAGAGATGTCGGACATCCAGTTTATATGTGTTTTATTGACTTTGAAAAGGCCTTTGATCGAGTAAAACATACTGAAATGATAGCCATTCTTCAGCAGGTAGGTATTGATGATAAAGACCTACGCATTATTATCTAATAATATATCTTAAATATATCTTAATATATCTTAAATCTTTACTGGTATCAACGTGCAAACATCAGGATTGGCCGGGACACTTCTGAAGAGCTTCAAATACTAAATTTTGTCCCCGCTACTATTTAACATCTATTCTTTTTCAATAAAGTTCGTTTCATTAGAGTTCGTTTTCAATAAAGCAGTGGATAATGTTCAATGTGGTATAAAAATGAATGGCGTCAATATTAATAATTTGAGATATGCCGATGACACAGTGTTAATTGCAAGCAATTACGAAGAACTTCAACATCTAATTAATAGGATTACCACAACGTTTGATGAATATGGCGTTAAGCTAAACACCGCAAAGACAAAGGTGATGGTCGTCAGTAAAACGCCAATACAACCGGAAGTGGTAACAGCTTATGGTGAACAACTGGAGAGAACTAACAGTATCACTTACCTTGGTTGTAATCTAAATGAGAACTGGGACATGAGCAAAGAAATTAGAATACGGATAGAGAAGGCCAGAGGTGCATTCTTTAAGATGAAGAAACTGTTATGTGGAAACAATATTACTTTAAGTCTGAAAATTAGATTAGTGAGATGTTATGTGTTCTCTACTCTTTTGTATGGTGTCGAAGGTTGGACTTTGACGGATACACTTCTCAAGAAACTGGAAGCCTTTGAAATCTGGGTGTATCGGAGAATCCTACGAATAAGTTGGGTGGATAGAGTTCGTAACGAAGTTGTTTTGCATCGGATGGGAAAAGTTACGGAAGTCGTCAAAACAGTTAAAAATCGCAAACTTGAATATTTTGGCCATGTTATGCGCCACCCAGAGAGATATAATATACTCCATTTAATAATACAAGGCAAGGTAGACAGAAGAAGAGGGCCAGGTCGAAGAAGAACGTCATGGCTTAGAAACCTGAGAGATTGGTTTAACAGATCCTCTGCGTCTCTTTTCCGAGCTGCCGCCAACAAAATTACTATAGCCAATTTGATAGCCAACGCTCGATAATCGAGCACAGCACATGAAGAAGAAGAAATTCATATTTATTGGTTTATATCCCAGTATATCGTTAATGTTCGCGCCCAAAGAGGTGATATTGTTGACTCTTTCTAACTTTACTCCATAAAGTTCGTTTGTTGTAATTCTGTTTTACTGACAACTTTAAGTTTTGTCTTAGAAGCATCCAGTTTTAGCCTATATCCATTTACATGAATTCCATTGATTTTATATAGTCATCTTTTATATAGCCAAAAAAAAATTAAAAATAGAAAAATACCTACTTAATACAGACTTAACAATACAGACAAAGGTCTGCTACGTAGAATTATTCCAACTCCATTTTAATGTTGACGAAAATGTGCCTCCAGTGCCAAATATTAAAAAAAAAACATTAATTAAATATACAAGTGGAATAGATTCTCTTCGAAAAGTAGTTAAGTCAACGGGTTTTCGTTGAGGGAAAACAAACAGAAAACTGTGTCTTATTTACGTCAATACAAACGACTAGAAATGAAAAAAATACCGATATATAGATGAAACTTCCAATGGCTTCCAAAAAGGATTATCAAGATCTATATCCAAAGTAGAGAATCCCGCCGCCCTGGCACCCAACCTGAGAGAAATCACAACCGATTAGATAGCCCACCGTCTCATGACGAACGGTAAGTCGAGATCAAGGAAGAACAAGGTGAGAGTCCAACGAAATATCGACGAAGAAAGGGATGATCTAGGTAGCCTCTTTCGACTGGAGAACATGAGAGACACGGTCCACCAAATGAAAGATAATAAAGTGGCTGGCATGGACAAAATATGAACAGAACAAATAAATAACTTTGGACCAATAACCGTAGAGTGGCTTGCACGAATGATGAATTGCTGCATTCATATATTACAAATCCCCAAAATTTGGATAAAAAGCTAGAGTGGTGGCACACTTAAAACCAGGGAAGGATCCTGTGGATACATACAAAGAGTTTTAGACCTGTCTTTTGTGTTACAATTTCAAGGCATTCGAAAAAATGATACAGAACCAGGACGCTTTTGTGTAACAGTTAACCACACCCAACACATTGAAGATAGTTATGACACAGTTAACCACATCAACGGCTGCTGGCAAAACTCTACGAAACTACAAAGGATTTCCGAAGGTTGGTAAAATGCCTTCGCCAGAAAAGACGCTTCTATTTAATACTCCAGTCTAAGAACGGCTGGTGGAGGGACCAAAAAAATAACTGATCCAATAATGAGACTGTATTTTCCCAAAAGATAATAGTTAATACCTACGAAGAATTACTGATCTGCGGGTTCCTAAGATGAGTAGGTAAGCGAGAAAGACCATCTAGCGGAAGTTACTCGAATTCATAAATTTTGACATTTCTGATGGTAAACAACATTGACAGATTGAAAATTCAAAGTATGGTGTAGCAACAACAAATTTTCAAAACATTTCGTAAAAAAATGAAAATATCTTAGTTTTGGTGATAAAGCATGAGACCCATCAACAGATCCAAATTAAATGGTTTGAAAAATTTAAGCGTGGAGACATGAGACTTAGTGACGAATTTCGTGAAGGCCATCTGACCACATCTGTTGTCCCGGAAAACATTGATGCTTACCTATCACGAGATTTATGCATCATTGCGCATAGGCATGAGTTAAATACAAATAATTTTGCATGACCATTTGGCAGTGAGAAAAATGTGCAGTGTCGTTGTTGGATTCCTCATAATTTAACTGCTATCCAGAACAAGGTACGTATTGATTTGTCCCGCGCCACACTCGAACGATTCAACGGAGGCAGTACGAACATCGTGAGTGGTGATGAAACATGGATATATTGTTATAAGTACGAAACGAAAAACCAATAAACGGTATGGCACCAATAAAACCCATAAAACAACCGGAATTGTCTCATCCCCTTGCATAAATACAGTGCCAGCTCTCACACAGTAACATCCGAGTATTTGAAGATGAAAACTTTGATTTTGTGGGTCATTCTGCATACAGCTCTGACTTGATGCCGTGAGATTTCTTGTGTTCTCGAGAATCAAAAAGAAACTACGTGGTCTAACGTCCGAAAAAGCATAAAAAAATCTCATTTCTGAGATATCTATTTCGGAATGGTATAAATGCTTCGACGATTTGTTTGTTCGACTATAAAGCTGTATTGATCTTAAAGGCGAATATACACTTTAAAAAAAAAATAAAGCTGATTTTCCCCAAATATTTCCCAAAACTTACAGTGTACGCCTAGTATATATAAATAAATTATTCTTCAAGAAAAACCAACAATAAAAATAATAAATTTAATAAATTAGTTAGATGGACAATTGCCTAAGTTGTAATTACTTTAGGTAAAACTCAATGCAGACAAATTTGTTTATTGATTAATTACCTAAACATGCGAAAATGAGTAAAAACTGATCCAATTTTTCCAACTGATCAATATTTGCCGTAGCTTACGTTCATTCATTAAACAATAGAATAAAGTTTTTTCGATCATATTATGTTTGGATGTAAATTAATATTCGAGTATAGCATGATCGCCTCATTATGTATAAATGAAAGAAACTTTGATTTTTTTGTGTACTAATGATTTACTGCACTTTGAATACAACTGTACTTCATGAAAGAATTCATAAGGTTGAGGCAAGAAAAGTATAAAGTAAACGCGGACTTAATTTACAACACATCATGTTTCTATCATCGTCGCGCGTCGGGGAACACAACACAAAATGTACCTAAGTAACACTTATTAAATTTAAGCAGTAAATTAGTAAAAAAATCTTAAGACACTTACTGTTGACACATATTAACTAAATCCTTGTCGGTGGTTGCAGGATTCAGTCCCCTGATGTAAAGGTTAGTCTTCGAAAGCTGCTCGGATCCGGACGAGGAATTGTTAGAAGACGTATTGGTATTGTTAGGCATGTTGTTGCTGAGAGAGGTCGAAACGTTGCCGCTTTGACTGCCGGTGTGACTACTCGAGCTACTAGCATTTGACGGAGATGTCGCTGTTGGCACTCTTTGATTTGTGTACTGAAACAAAAATTAACTATTGACAATACCATAAATATACTTCGTTAAAATTGTTAAAAGGTCTACTACAGGCCCTATAGGCCCTTGGCAATATTACCTTTTATAAATTTCTACGCAGTAAATTTTCTTAACCGCAAATATTTGGTAAGCATTAGCAATATTTCTTAATGTTAATGAATATTTCTTTTGAATTTGTCGAATAAAAATTAGCTCACCCTTTCTAAAGTTGTTTCCATTGAACAACAGTAGACTATAAACTATATTGAAGAAACCAATGCTAAGTCACAACCGAATCCCAATAATTCAAAAGTTATATTGAGGAATTCAAATTTACAACAAAAATTCTAAAAGCAGGATAATTATTATTTTTAAATACCAAGTAGTAATTACTAACAGTAGTAGGAAGTAATTTAAGAGGTTTCATGTCTTATCGGTATAATTTTTGAAATTGTACGCATAATACAGTTTCAAATCGATCTTTATGTTAACATTTGCTTTAAATTTGGATTAAACTTAATTTATGAATTTTATATGACGATATGACGTAACTCGAGAAACTCACGCCCTTGAGCGGGCGTGAATGGGAATGAAATCCACTCACGCACTCATCCCTAGCCGGAAAACAAAAAGGTTTTATCGCTAGCGAATGTTAGTCACCAGCAAAAGCTTTTTTGTCACTATATAAATTTTATTTACAGCAGTATCTGAAATTTGCTTGCTTTTAAAATATGTATTTTAAACAATATACTAATATTTGTTAACAACTAGTCACGAGTGAGTGATAGATATAATGAGGGGCGAGAAGTACGTATTACTTAGATTAATTATGCAAGGGAAGATACAAGGGAATAGAAACCCAGGACGACGCAAAATATCCTGGCTAAGAAATTTGAGAGAGTGGTTCGGTTGCAGCTCATTAGAATTATTCAGAAGCGCGGCCAATAAAATTAAGATAGCGATGATGATTTCCAACCTCCGATAGGAGAAGGAACCTGAAGAAGAAGTCACGAGTGTATCAAAGATCAGGCACGTGCTTTTTTTGTTTTATTTTCTACACTATTCCATGATTATTATCAGTATGTCAAATGGTTATCACAGTTTCAGTTGCGCATAGAATTATTCTAATGATGATTGCACATTCGAATACGCCCTGAGTAGGTCGTAAATTATTATTACTATTTACAAACAAACGTAGTAGTTAATAAAAACAATATGTGCAATTACGGTGAATGGAATTAATGCTTTCAAATGTATTCAGAATTTACATCAATTTTATTACCGTGTAAATATTTTTGAATATCGAGTAGTCTCCATAAGAATAGAGTCGAAGAAGAAAACAAATTTTCAAATATTTTTCTACAGTACAAGATAACTGTTTGGGTTCTCTTTGATAATATTGCTATAATATACTACTAAAACAATTAATGTAGAATTATTGTTCCAAGATGTCGACGTATACGTTCATTTTATGATCTTTTGTGACTCACTAATAGCATTTCAAAAATAATACGAATATTATTTTAACAAAACCATAAAATGTTAGTTGGTTAGTACTGCTACATTTTATAAACATTTCATAAATAGTTATTGTTACACATTAATTTTTACGTTTTTTTTAATGATCATACATAATATGATTGTTTCGTATTGTCTATATTCTGATCATGTGAATTGTTACTAAGTTAGCTATAATATTAACATCTAGGTGACATCTCTCCCTCTCCTACCATTTTTGGCATTACCCATATAGGTTAACGACAAACGACATGTAAGCCCTAAATTGAAGAGTGGGAATTAGAAAGAGCCAAAGGGCAATCTTTTCTTTTTTAAAATTGAGCTATTGACTTAGAAATGTTCTAAGGTCTCCGCTTGTAGTCCCACGTAAGGTTCTAAGTGCAAGCGTTCAAATTAGTTTCAGGAGCCTCTCACAGATGTCGGTGTCTGTATGTACGGTACCACTTTCTTTAGAAAAGTCGTAAGTCCAAGTCACAGTTGAACTATAAAGATGTTACATACGAAAGGAGACATTCCCTTCTTGAAAAGTTCTACCAAGAAGATGCAAAAACACAAGGCACTTTTCTAATCGGGCTTTTAATTATTTGCGGTGTTTAAAGAAGACAACATACCATTCCCTTTCCAATGGCAATGGAAAATTTTTTCATCTTTTAATATTGTTGGCATGACAAATTATGAATTTTGGGACCTAAAACGAGTAGCAGATAAGCACATTAACATTAAAAAGGTAAATATCAGCAAAGCTACATCTGTAATGATCGAAGCAGCGAATCCTGCAATTGTTAAAATAAAAACTTTTCTGATCTTCAAGAACCAATAAAGGTTACCATCTTAAAGAAAGGAAAAACTTTAGCTAATATAGTCAAACTGACACCAGAGAGTAGGGTGGCAGAAAATAAAAGATGTCCTTTCGAAGCATGATTTCATATCTAGAGTCTCAAGAATACCAACTTTTTTATAAACAGCTGCCTCAGATTGAAGAAGATGTTTGAAAAAACAAGAAAACTCTTAAAATGAATCTCATAAAAAGGCACTGGTTGTAGCATCACATCCGACGGAAATTCAAATAGAAAACCTTTTGCCCTTCACAGCCACATCTCCAGTCTATGGCACTACCCATATCGCCATGGTCATTTCGACATGATAATATCTATTAAATGTATATATCCTACACTCCGACTACAACCAAGAAAAAGTTATCCATTCTTCATTCTTCCTCCCACTATACTTACATGCCCAGGAGACAACCTGCACTTAACTAAAAACAGATTGAAAAAAACAGAGGAAAAAACCCGTAATCCAAAGTATGAGACACCACGCTGAAGGATGCGTGACTAAACGATACGTATTCTCTAACGGTTCTCTCTGTATACCAGGCGATCTCCGGTTGTAAGAAGCCTTACTTGCTCTCTACTCTGGGCGAGTAGACGTTTATTCCCTAGCTATTCATCGGAACAGTATAAACTCGAGAGTAAAAATAAAAAAATTATATTGAGGAGACTGTGAAAAGTACCCCTGAAAAAAAAAACCCAGAAAGATCCTGCGAGGAAGTTCTAGAAAAGGTACTACAAACAAGAAAACCTCCGAAATAGAAAGACAAAGAAGGGGATAAATCCTCTTCTACCAAACTCTCGGCATATAAGGTCACATGCCAGCACCCTTGTGGGTGCGCAGATGAAACGATCCCGAACCAAGTAGATGAATTACAAAGCTGCAACAAGCAGAATCCACCCTGAGTACCTAGTTTAGCTAATAAATAATGATAACCTTAGGAGACTACAGAAAGCCGTCGAGGATCTACCCAAAGACGGACCAGAAGTTAAATTCTTCTTCTTCTTAGAGTGCAGTCTCCCTACGGAGGTTGGCAATCATAATGGCTATTTTTATTTTTGAACTTGCTGATCTAAACAAATAAATCGAACTGCATTGATACTAATCATGTAGATTCTTCAACCATGAGTCTCAAAATTTCATATTTTGGTCCCCTCATCACGTGGCCTAGGTATTCCAGTTTTCTGGTTTGTATAGTGGTGATTAGTTTTGTTTCTTTACGAAGCCTCTCCAGTACTTCTTTAAATTCTACGACTGCTCAAATCTGCCGGGGTGGCTTCAGGTAACATCTGTTGACAGCACAAGCTCCAAATAGCTAATTGAGACGATTGCAAGACAATCCAAGAAAAGGAGCAAAACTTAAGACTATCGAAAGAACTGATCTGCCCAAAACTCAGATATGTACTGCATACATACATAACAAGAAAAATATACCTCAATGTCTGCTGAAAAAATCTTTAACAGACTGAAGAAAATAAATCAGAGCCAGAGGACGCAGGACTGGAAATTATTCCACTGCGAAAAATCAGGTCCTGGAAATACTGAACTTTCTCAATAGACGATCGACTCAATAGCAACCGAGAAAGCTAAAAATGAGACAACTGAAAACCTCTCCAAGGCCCCAATTACATCCTAGAGACAAAAGTAAAAGTATGTTAAAGTCGTAATCTTAGAGTCTGCCGGGAAAGACCTTCCCAGAGGCCACAATATTACATTCATACAGGCGAATCTTTAACATTCCAAGGCTGCTTCATATACCATTGGCAAGATTCGCAAATGAAGTTGCAGATGTCACTAATCGAGAAACCTGGGGTTATTAAAACAAGCCAAGTAAGGTACTGTATTGCTCAAAGAGAATAAAACCCAGAGCGTGTATGTACTTAGGAAAGTCATATCTTACTTTCAGATTTCTGCGTGCAAGATGTGATTGCAGCTTATATCACTATATAGGTTAAGAGGAAGCGGTCAGACGGGATATAATCGTATGCTCTGCATACTTCCCAGGTTATAGAGCAGCAATAAATCCCCCTCCTATGGTGATTCAAAAAGTAATCAAATACTGTAGAAGCAATGGACTGCAATTCATCATCGGCTGTGATTCCAATTCACATCGCATGATATGGGAAAGCAAAAGAACCCATGAATAAGGTGAGTACCTTTTTAACTATATTCTAGGTGAAGGGATCATATTGAATAGTAAAGGAAATAGACTTACCTTTATCAACAAATAAAGTCAGGACGTTATTAATATAACTATAAGTGACTAAACAAATTAATAACAAAACTGGCATGTGTCGAGGATCCGTTTAATTCCGCGTTATTCCCAATTTAGGTTCTTGAACACATCTTCTACTGGAATAGTAAATAATTTTGGTGAGATAGTGTATCCCTGTCTAACTCTTCTTTCCGTGATTATTTTGCTTAGTTGAATTGTCGTATTATGTATTTTAGGAGTATTCTATATCTGGAACTAATCAATTCTTTCCTTCTAATACTGCCCAAATTCTATTATATGGAATCGAATGCCTTACTGTAATCCACGAATGGTAAATGAAGAGGTTCATTGTATCATTGTATCCGTATTATCTGTAGGTAGTGTAGTTCTATGGTACTATAACCTCTGCGAAATCACGCTTGTTCAACTATCAAACTTATTTGAGAGCCTGTTTGTAATTACTTTCATAAGCAGTATGTATTGATGTGGTAGCAGGCTTATTGGTCTGTAATTGTCTTCTTTCTTGTGTAGTAAAAGTAACTGCGCATTTTGCCAAGAGATTGGAATCGCACCCCCCCCTACTGCCTCCAAAGTAGTTTCACCTCAAACTGTAATCATCTCTTTTGTTATTCTGTCGTCTCCAAGAAATTTTTAATTTTTCATCTGTTTTAAGGCATTCTGAACTTCCTCGTTACTAATTTCTGGTAGTGTTTCAGATCCTACATTTAGTAATTACTTTTCTTCGTTTTATATCGTGGTTTTCGGGTTTTGCTACGCTGGACGAGTATAATTCTGTATAGTAATCTTTAACAATATTTATTATCTGGGTTTTGTCGTTTATAGCGATTCCAATTTTTGTCTTTTATCTGTGTATTTGTTGTCGGCTGCTATTTAGAATTTTTAATACTTTCATACTCTTGTGTTTCTCTATGATATTTTCGATCTTTTCGGTATTGTTGTCTCTGATGTCTTGTCTTCTTCTGTTTCTTATTGCCTCATTAAGTTCTTTATATTCTAGCGAATTTCGATCCACGCAGCTTATGTCCTTAATCTTCTGTTGTTTTTCTGGCGTTAGTTTATTATTTTTCGGTTTCGGCTTCGTATGGGTTTCTGTATCACTTTTTACCTTACATACAGGTCTTCTTATTATTGCGCCGTCACCTTTCGAAGGTTGGCGATCAAAATCGCAATTGTAGCTTTGGAAATTGATGCACGAAAGATTTCTGTGGATGAGCGGTCAAACCATCTTCTCTGGTCTTTCAGCCAATTTCTGGCGTCTTCCAACTGATCTTTTGCCCTGCACTTTACCTTTCAATAAGATTTGGAGTAATTCATATCGTTCACTTCTCAACACATGACCCAAGTATTGTATTTTTCTCTCTTTAATTATGCTGAATAATTCTTTTTGTTTACTTAAGCGCCGAAGTACCTCACCATTGGTAACTTTTTGTATCCATGGAATTTTCAACATCCGTCTGCATATATACTTTCCAAGGGAACTATTCTTTTTTCTGTTTCAGAGTCCATTGTCCAACTTTCACAGCCATATAGCAAAACTGAGAAAACGTAACATCTGATCATTCGAATTCTGATCTGAGCTCTAGACTGAGGTCTGATCTTGTAAAAAATTATTTCATGTTCATGAGTGTTTTCCTCGCTTGTTCGATTCTTGACAAAATTTCTTTTTTTGGATTACACTGGCTGTTAATATTTGCTCCAAAATATTTTATGGAAGTTACGTGGTCTATTATTTGTCCCTTGGCTTACAAATGTACATTTGTTGGTATCTTTGACAATACTAGAATTTTAGTTTTGGAAACATTTAGATGTAAACCGAACATTTAGCTGTGACGAACTACCGCCTTTATTATATTTTGTAGTTCTTGTGCGTTGCTTGCTATTAGGACGGTATCATCAGCGTACCTGATGTTGTCTATGCTGGTTCCGTTAATCTTGATTCCACCTTGAACCTCGTCTAATGCTTTTCTGAATATAGATTCCCAATACAGATTAAATAATAGTGGTGATAAAGCGCAACCTTGTCGCAACTCCTCGTCGGATTCGTATATCATTGGATGTTGTGTGCTCTATTTCAATTGTTGCCGTTTGGTGCCAATATAATTCTGAGATAATTCGCAAGTCTTGTTCGTCAATTTAAGTCGTTCTCTGAATTTCGATCATCTTTTTATGGTTAACGCAATCAAATGCTTTTCAATAGTCAATAAAACATGCATATACATCTATCTACATTCATGTCTCTGTATCGTTGTGTTAACACATTTAAGGCAAAAAGAGCTTCTAGTGTTCCCAATCCATTTCGAAACCCTAATTGAGTGTCACTCATCTGGAACTCACACTTCTTGTGTAAATTCGTGTATGTACATAAGGTACACCACTCTTAATTAGCAACAGGGATCCGAACTGCACAAATTGGGAAGGATACCGAACCAATTTGGAAGATAGAAAATACAATTAGTAATATCAAAACATGTTTAGATAATGAAAAAGCGAATGATCGAATCAGGATACTTCTATAAAAATCCCACACTATTTGTTAAAATAATCTTTTATGGAAAACGGTTTCCGGAATAGAAATCAAACCGTCCACAACAATTATAAAATGTAATTTTCATTATAATCAATTGTGGCTTTATTCCATAAAAACGTAATATTTAACTTAGATATGTCACAAGAACACAGTTTCAGAACCTTGAACTCAAAACAAGTTATCAATCGGAATAAGAAACACAAGTCGATTTAAAAGGATATTTTTCCACCAGATTAAGGGGCAACGTTAAAGAAAAAGGACAAAAGGAAACATGTATACAATGTGCATTTATTTTTATTGGGATAAACAAACTCAGTGTAATAGTTTGTTCATTTTATAAAATAGTAAGAAAGCTATGTCTTATCAATACAAGTTGCATAACAAAATTGTTCTGTGTTTATGTCATCATGAATAGGATCAACTATTCAAACATTAAAAATATCAACATTTAAATGCCTATACGTAATAATTCAGGTTTTGAGTATAATGAGTAATAGTGATAAGATTAATAAAATGTATGTATAATTATATTAATGTAGTTATTACTAAACTTTATTGGCTGATATCGTTTTATCATTATTATATTTGGTATTTCACCGAAGCTAGATAACGATTTCTAAGAAAAAATATAACTGAGTGAAATTATCGATAATAGGAAATACTGTAAATGCAGTAACACGCCCAATTTTAATTACGATCTAATAACAGACGTAATAATATTATAGGAAATAAAGCATTTTTAATTGAATTATAAATATTTTACTCATGTCACAGTCTACTAAACTTGGGTGGTTTTCTGAGCATGTTTTAAGTTATAAAATGTATTCTGATGTCAAGTACTTACGACCATTCATACCCAATAGTATTGTTTGAAACAGTATAACAAAATGCGGTGTCCAATACAAAAACATCAACACAACTAATGCTCTATCTACTTCTATTTTATGATTATATTATAAATTCGGTTGGGTAGAGATAACCAAACATGAGAGCTCCCACGTCGCATTGGATTAGCCTGGGCAGTGTTTGGTAAATTAAACTATGTGTTTAAATCGGATCTACCCATATGCCTCACAAGGAAAATCTTTCACCAATGTGTGTTACCCGTACTCAATTATGAAGCGGAAACATTAACACTTACAAAAAAGATATTGAACAAGATTCGCGTGTCTCAGAGAATATGGAGCACCAGATGTTGGGTGTCTCTCTGAGGGACCGAATCCCAAACGAGAAAATCATAGAACAAAAAAAACAGACGCTATTGAAAAAATCGCTAAAAATCAGAGAAACGATGGACAAAACGTATTGTCGAGTGGAGACCAAGGCATGAAACACTACGCAGCAGGGAACGCCAACCAACCAGATGGGCTGACGACCTGACTAACAGTAATATGGATGAATTAGCAGTAACTAGAGAAGACAGAGACATATGGAAAGACTGAAGGAGACCTATGTCCCGCAGTGGAGGCGTACACGTTGATGATAATGATCGCTGCTTAAATGAATTGCAGATTAAGTCTAGTGACAGAAAATCATTTCACAAACCTAAATAAGTCTAGTTGACCTGAAATCCTGAAAAATCAGACATTACACCAGCAAGACTAAGAATGCATCTTGAGAAGCAGATGACTTGAAGACCAAAAGTATCTAAACTTCATTCATAACTTCGGACCTAAAGGTGCCAGGGTCTTCTTTGAGGTACGATCGTAATTAATAAACTCTTCACGAATTTGTTCCTAATATATTCATTTGTTTACATTGTCTTCGTTTTGAGGTAATAATTCAAATGATACAGATGTCCCTTTGAGTTCAATCGGTTTAAAAATAAAATGATATACAGTTGGATGCTCAAATATGCGGACTTTTCAAATAAAAGGCAGATATCGAGCACAGTTTTTTTATCTTAATCTTGCCCAAGTACTTTCGCTCTCAGAGCATCTTTAGGGGCATCCAGCACGTCAATGAATGTTATATACATTAAATACATTTATACAAAACTAACACTATTCAAAGGACAAACAAGACAAACCATAAAATTGAAAATGTCAAAGCATTACGCAAGACCAACTGACCAACAGTGGAAAATGTTAAAATATACAACTGTGGAAATGGTATACGTAAATTACGAAAAGATATTTAGAGTGTAATTAACGCCAACAATAGATCAATTGATCACGAACAAGCTTGTTTAGCAGGTTATTGATGATTGAAATGTTAATATTAATTAAATAAATTAATAAAACTCTTAATGAATATACTCAGTGAAGGAAGTCTAAATATTCGTGCTGGGTCCCCTACGAGGTGAAGCTGCAATAAAATTTAAAAAAATCGGTTTAAATTTAGTATAATTTAAATTAATTTGAGTATTAAGATAGTGAGAGTTTTCATTTGTTTCTTTTATACTTCCAAATCTTCTAATAAATCCAACTCCAAGTAGTTTTTCTTTCTACTAATGTCATGTAAAATAGATAAACAGGTATTGATATTAAAATTATGTTTACTGGACAATAAGTGGTGACCAAAACTTGAAGAGTTTTTGCACTTTCTGATGAGAACTTCAATTTCGAACTTGGTACTCTTAAGCAAAATTGCTTTCAATAATGGTTATGATCCTAACATCATCAATAAGTTTCTAAATATAGCAAAATTTAAACTTAAAGAAAAGCTTATTTATTCATCACAATGCTTGCTTCAACCAAGTGCCACAAATAAAATATGGTTTTTAATCTTTACTTATATTAGTAACATTTCCAAAAAAATATCAAAACTTTTTAGTTCTATAATAGAAGACATCAAAATATCTTTCAAATCACACCACACTTTAGGTTCCTTTTTAATCAACACTAAAGATAGGATGAACACTATTGATAAGAGTCATTTTTATAAATTGAGATGTGATGATTTCTTGTGTAGGTAGAACCATTCGAAAGCTGTCTACTAAAATCACAGACCATTTGAACAGACCAAACTCTTCAAGCTTTGGTCACCATTTACTGTCCAGTAAACATAATTTTAATATCAATACCGGTTCATATATTTTACATGACATTAGTGGAAAGAAAAACTACTTGAAAAAAAAAATGTGTAGAAGAATATATCAACACTAACGAGTTAATAATGAGCACAGAGGCACATCATATATAATTAACTACAACAAGCACATACAAATCAGAATTAGATGTCCGAGGGTACCAAAATATCTCTCAAAATTTCAATCGAAATATAATCGAATATAAAATAGTTTCTAAGAAACAACTGATAAAGAAATAGCAGGTAATCTGGTAATATCCCTCTTAAAACCTAAAAAACAGTGAACGATTGAAACAGTCACAGTCAAATCAAAACAATTGAATTAACATAA
Source organism: Diabrotica undecimpunctata (assembly GCF_040954645.1). Lineage (NCBI taxonomy): Eukaryota > Metazoa > Arthropoda > Insecta > Coleoptera > Chrysomelidae > Diabrotica > Diabrotica undecimpunctata. The sequence continues at coordinate 119,229,209 of NC_092805.1, forward strand.
CAATGCTTTAGAACTATTCATAGACTGTACAAGTATTGAAAAAGTTCTTCTTCTTCCTCTTTATAAGCAATTCTGCTTGTTTATTAGCGGATTAATACCTCTATGGAAGGTTGTCGCTCCATCTTTTGCCCAATCGTCCAATACTTCTTCTGTCGATTGATGACCTATCTCTTGCTATTTTGACGACACGGGTCTCCCCCATTCTGGTTATGTGTTTATTCCATTCTTTTTTCTATTTAGTGTCCAGTCGTTTATACCCTATGTTACATTTTCTTCTAATGTCTTCACTTCTCTTTCTGTAATTCTTCTTAGTAATCTCATCACTGCCGTTTCCAGTAGCCTTTGTGTTGTGGCTGTGTCGGGTCGAGTTTCTGAGGCATAGATCGTTATTGGTCTTAGACTGTTTTATAAATCCTTGACTTCATCTCAGTGTTAATGTGTCTGCATCCTGCCAGTCTATTAGCTTTGTGTATTTGATCTCTCACTTCTTTGTTCAGGTCTCCATAACTGGACAGTGTAATTAATGAAAAAGTTAGAATGTATAAACTATACAAACAATTCAAACAGTAATGACCATAAAATTACAGCGCATATAGAAATGGCATACATTCTTTAAAAATACAGACATATGTTGCTACATAACGTTATGCGTATTTAATCTTCTGAACTGAGTGGAAGCAACAATTAACATAAAACACATGAGGTATGAAGTTTGAGATGGTTAGGAGGTATAAATTCTAGATTATATTGGTACAGGACGAAGAATTAGAACAAGAACACATGATGGAGAAACTCACGAAGATAAAAATAAACAGTACAAGAACTGTAGATACCTATAAGTAATAAATAATAAAAAAAGAATGCATGGATAACGAAGAAATGAAAGTATAAGTGGAACCAAGGTATAAAAGAAAGACAAAATACAATTATAACGCACCATATCATGTTGAGACGTAAACATGGACTAAATGAACGAGATATGGAGAAATGAAAAAAAGTTTAGAGGCGAACAGCCACAACAAATGTTATGAAACTGTTTAAAAACGAAACTGAAATACATGCCATGCAATGAGATATCCAAAATTTAGGCTCATCATCATAGTCATTATTTTGTTTTTCATCATTTAATTAATGATCTTTCTCCATTGATTTCGGTCAACTGTTGTGCCGCCCCAGTATACTGTTTGTCGAGAAGCTTTTTTGTAATGTCTGCTGTGGTGATCCACAGGCTTTCAAGAACTGTACAATAAATGGAAGCCTTCCTTGGACCAACAACCGCTCCATTGTAGCCGTCATCACACACATTTCAAAGCGTCTAAGCTAAAAGCAAAATTTAGGCTGCTCAAATGCAAATTGCAATGCGAAAAAAAAAAAATTAAGACAAACCAACATAACTGGCAGGGCTCTTTAGAAAAATGAATGAACTAGAAATAGACCATTAGGGCTTTCTAACAATTACGAGATTATATAGACATGTTTACTGATGATACCTGGAGAACGAATCCGTACAGCCAAAACCAATGTTGAAAAATTGCTAATATATTTTATATACTAAATGCAAAACAAACACCATTATTGTACACGAAGACTAAAATGTCTACTTACATATTTACCGATTTAATGCTGCAATATCGATTCACATATTCACTAAAGTCTAAAGTGTTTGTTAGAGTTCAATCGTAATGTTTGACATACGACGTTATTTTAAAAACTAGGAGTGTTTATATTAAGGTGAATAGCTTACTCCCTATAAAGTTATAGTGATACAAGTAACTAATAAAAGCATAGATATGTATTTGACGGTCGACTGGAAGTCGATAAGATAGTTATTGATAAAATGGTCCTTATACGACTGATAACTAGGTTAGTATAGAAGAATTCTATAATTAAAATGCCTTTTAATGGAGTTCAATGCGATTATGTACTCGATAATAAAAGTTTTCGAAACGAGTCTCGATTATGATAAAAATGTTTTTGCAAAACAAAACCGTACATAAACATATTCCGAGAACTGTAAGTTCCTGGTATTGTTAAAGTGTAGGTGATATATATATATATATACTGATTATGTCAAAATTAGATATGCATCATTGAGGTAATTTGAAAGATTAGTATTGTCAATTCAATAAGAAGTACATAAAAATCACGGAAAATTACAGCAGCCTTCAGGAAACAAATGCGATTACATATCACAAATTTCTATTTATGTCAGAATTACTTTTTCAATAAACGATATTCGTCAAAATAAACAGTACCAAAATCTATAAGATTAAAAAATTGATTACGCGAAGTAGCATTTGCCATATTTGGCTTATTAGTAATTTGTTCGGTAGGTACACGGTCTCACATTGATAGCAGAGGGATACTTGGAGATCTAAAGGCTTGCACAGCTATCATATAGCCTTGCGATCCTACTAAGATCATAGAGCAGGACAACTGTATGATAGGGGAATTAACTATGTCTTGAGAATGCCGCAGGCCACACCTGTCCGTTACGTGACCGTCTCCGATCATACACGGACAGGACGACTGTATGATAGGGGAATTGACTATGTTTTGAGAATGCCGCATTCCACACCTGTCCGTTACGTGACCGTCTCCGATCATACACGGACACTGCTGGCTATCCGGGACGCTGGTCGTTGATGTTTTATTATTTTTTATTATTTTCTTAAAACTGGGATTACGGTACCATGATAATAAATTCTTTTTTTCTTTTTATTTAGTACATCTTAAATGTTTCAAATTAGTTTATTCAAATGTAATAGAAAAAGATTTTATGTGGAAGCCACTTATAAATTAAAAATGTATTCGTGAATATTATTCATGTAAATTTTATTGCATTAGATACAAAACTTAACGGTATTTTACAAAATTTTTTAGTTTTTCCTTCTACACGATCCGACATCTTCATTTCAGCCTCATTTTTTAACAATCGCAGAAAACGCTGTTCAAGTTTAATCTGTTTTAAAAATTGTATAATCTTTATTATCTTATTTACTATCTTATTTATTATCGTATTTATCTTTAAAATGAGGCTAATTACGTTTAATAATTATTGTAAACAAATTAGGTGCGAATTAAAAAAAATATCTACTTTTTACCTAATTGACGCAGAATCACTTTTTTTCTTTAAATTCGTGTGAAAATTACAAACTTTTCAAATGCAACTTAAAAATAGCAAATTTTTTTGTGGTGTTTATTAAAAGTAAAAAATCTTCACCTTTCATATGGTACTCATAGTAACTCACCGTATCTTCATTATATTTTAAAAACAGCAAAACAATGCAACGGTTTTGCATTATTTTGTTGTTTTTGGAGCAACAAAAATTAATTTTTCGTGAAAGCACTGACAGAAGGAAGCGAAAACAGTTCTCGCAATCAACACATCAAAATTACAACTTTTTGTGTTTAGTAAAACCAATAATAACAACCAACAGAAAATATTCACATAATTGCTATCGACACATTTAACTTCATATTGCCTTACTAGAGGTCTCTAGTAGCATACTTTGGTAATTGTTTTTTCTATAATTGCCAGAGTAGTCGGTGCGTTTTGATTTAATTTGAGTCTTCTTACAAACTCTCTCTGATGACGGGTAGACCTAGAAACACGTGTTAGGGAGTGGTAAGAGACTTAAATTAAATCGAAACTCAACCGTCTTCGTATAAATGCTACAATTTTAACCAATGTGAACAGCTACATATATTTGGACAGAGCAGTAAACTCAACTATTCTACAAAGGTTAGACAAAGAATAGAAATTTCAAGGACCAGATTCATACATGCATTTTAATTAGTCTAGGAGCCACGGGTGCTCGAGTATGCACTTTTATGATTGCTACGTGAAAAACAATTGCAAAATAGGCATCCGATGAGGCTTTTCCAAGTAGAACTCAGCTTTCATTAGTGCGATTAGCTTTCAAAAACCTCTCATTTTAAAGGTAATTATTTCAGCATTCAAAAAAACTTTACCACTAAAAAGTTGCGAATTAATTCGTTTATAAGGGATTTAAACAAAATTAAGCTATAAACTTTGAAAATCTGGCTAATGGAAGTAAAAGAACATCTCAAAACGAATATTTTACCCTTTAGTAAATGTTTTTATGTTAATTTTTGACCAAGACATGCAACTTTTAATAATGCGCTCTGAGAGCACGGTCAGCTAGCAGCGAATGCGGGTGCGCGTAAATAAATTTTCATTATCTCGGCAAAAAATTAACACAGAGAAATTTGCCAAAGCTTAAAACGTTCGTTTTGAATTGTTCTATAACTTCCATTAACCAAACTGCCAACGTTTACGGCTCAGTTTTGTTTAAAACTCTTATAAAAAAATTAATTCATCACTTTTAAACGAAAATTTTAACTATAAACTGCTAGAGCTTTTTTATTTATAATGTTAAAGTAATATGCATCTTCGTCAAAAATTAGCATAGAAAGCTTAAAATATTCATTGTGAGTTGTTTTATAACTTCCATTAGCCAGATTTTCGAAGTGTATAGCTTATTTTTGTTTAAATCTTTTATAAACAAATTAATTCGTGACGTTTTAGTAAAATGTTTAATGTTAACTTTTTTATTAATAAAGGTAAAATAATTTTGCAAAATTTTTTTAAAGCTGAAACAATTATGTCTATAACAAATGTGTATTTTGCAATTGTTTTTCACGAAATTTGTGATAAATCCAGTTCTAACAATCGGATCAAAGTTTACCAAACGCCATTTTGTTAATTTTTTCAAAAGAAACAATTGCCATTTTGGTAAAATTCAATATCTCTAATAGTTTACGGGATACAATCATTTCAACAAGTTAATAATAAATTATCTGTCGGGTTTTCAGCCTGATACCCTTGAAAAATCGAATCTACGCACCAAAAAACATAAAAAACGTCAAAGGGGACATAAAAGTGCATACTCAACCCCCCTTGGCTTCTAGACTTTATTAAGATCATTTCAAGTTGAGCTGGTAATACTTTTACTCTATATGATCGCAGGATTGTTTAAAATGATGTAATTTTATTGCTTTGCTTGCTTTGACAACATTGGTTCGGCTCTAGCGGGAAATAGAGATGATTTTAAAAGTCGATATGAACAATGTAGTTAGTCGATATGAACAACGTCTATATTAAGGCTTCAAAAAACTTTAATTTCGTTTCGAGAAATGAAACCGTTGCTGTTCTCTGACCACAGAGAACAGGCAACGTCATATAGGTACTGGTGTTGTCCAAAGAACTACATACCATGAAAAACGCATCTTAAAGATTCGGCGAATCACAATCATTCACTATTTGCCCAGCTACTAACGTGTAATATGTAATAATAACTAATAGTTGCTGAAAATTGCTCGGTGTTATGTCTCCTTTTTTTTTCTAGCGACTTTTCTAGTCGCTAGAATATAACAGACCACTGGTACTTGTCTTCGTAGACTTTCACAAAGCCTTCGACACTGTAGAATTAGACAGCATTATAACTGCTCTGAACAATAGTAGAATAGATTACCGGCTCACAAAGCTAGTACAAACATTATACCAAAACGCCACAATGCGTGTAAAACTACATGATACCACCAGAGAAATTCATATCAAGCGAGGTGTGAGACAGGGCGACACTCTCTCACCTAAATTATTTATAACGGTTCTCGAATACGCCTTTAAAATACTAGAGTGGGAAAATAGAGGAATAAAAATAGATGGAGAAATGCTCAATCATCTGCGTTTTGCCGACGACATAGTAGTTATTACCGAAGATCTAGGTGAAGCACAACAAATGGTACAAGAATTAGAAAACGTATCTTCAACAATAGCTCTAAAAATGAACATCAGTAAGACCAAATTTATGACAAATTAAGTTCCCAGCGAACACCTAATCATCCAACATCAAGTGGTAGAATTGACAGAAAAGTACATATATCTCTTGGTCATGAAATCAGAATAGGCAAGGACAACCAGACCTGCGAATATCAACGACGAATAACACTTGTTTGGGCGGCGTATGGTTCACTAAGAGACATCTTTAAGAGCAACATCCCGATAGCTATGAAACGGAAGACATTTGACCAATGCGTTCTTTCTTTTGTGACATACGGAGCAAAAACTCTCACGCTCACAAAAACAAAAGCACTAAAAATGCGAGTGGCACAAAGGCGCATGGAAAGATCAATTCTCGGCGTGACAAAAAAAGACAAAATAAGGAATCAAGACTTAAGGAAAAGAACAGGTATCAGTGATGTCGTCGAACGTATAGCCAAGCTGAAATGGAATTGGGCAGGTCACATAGCGAGACTGAAAGACACAAGATGGACCAGAAAACTAATTGACTGGTGCCCACGAAAAGACAAACGCAGCAGAAGACGACCACCAACACGCTGGATGGACGACATTAGACGAATATCCCAGAAATGGCAACAAGAAGCACAGAACCGTGAAGAGTGGCGAAAAATGGGAGAGACCTATGTCCAGCAGTGGACAGAAGAGGTTGCATGATGATGATGATGATGTCTCCTTTGATTCGGATTAAAATACCGACTGACCTCAATAGCAACCCATACACACTAGTCGCTACTTGCAAAATAGTAAATATTTGCTATTCGAGACTCACCGAATATCACATATCTGTATTCGACTGAAGAGGTTAATTTTCTTCCTCTAGATCATTGGAACTGAAACATAAATGATCAGCTGCTAATGGTTCACGGTTCTTTTATCTCCTCACGGTTCTTGAATCTTACCAGAAAACTGCTATGATCAGTTTATGGTAAGATTAAGTTGTTTGGTTTGTAGTATTTTCAACCTCGCCTAATCTTCAAGTACTTGATCATCTTTTTGATCCTCCTCAAATCACGTATACACATTTTGTACAGCACATAGTTTTTTGCCAACAATACTTGCAGGTTCACGTTTTCTTTGACTATATTAACATTATAACTGTTGCTACAAAAATAGGATCTAAAGAGATGTTGAGTTCTTAAAGAAACACTATACCTTGTTTATCTATAATCTAGTATCTATTCTTATTAGGAATATGGGCCTCTCCCAATGGTCTCCTTTGTAGTATAGTATCTCCAACAATTTGACCCATTTTGACCCAAATACTGTTCAATCAATTCGATCACCTCTGATTTCTCCAATATTTTATGGTTAGCTGACTCCCACCTCAAAATTGATTTGGATATTCACCCATTTTTTAAATCCATGGATCTAGTTTTTATGAGCTGGATTGCATATGCGGCTTCTACCATATATTTAAGTTCTAGCCTATTCTTATTTTATTCATTTGAAAAAATGGTTTCAAATGTTTAATTGTTAATAATTTTTAAGTTTATATAGATATTGTATTGATGCATATTCTATTGTGAGCAATCCCTATTATATAGTATTATGTTCCATTAAGTTCCATGTTTCGAAGAATAATCATAATCTTTCAAGTTTGTTAATAAAGAGGATTTAATCTACTTCTTAGTGAAGCTGACACTAAATAATCAAAATTAAAAAGTGGAGATACAAATGAAATGTAACTTTAGATACGAAAAAGGTCGAAAAAAATCAGTACGGTGGCTCTTAAAATAAAATAAGAAACTTAATTTTTACAGTTTTCCTATAGGCTGCAGAGTATTGAACTCTAAAGCATAAAGATAAAAGAGAAACTTATAACTTTATATAGAAACAAGATACATGGACCATATTGTCGTAACTATTGGTGTTCCGCGGACAAAAGAAAGATAACGGAGGAAAATCGGAAAAATCGACTCATTAAGTCATGATATCAAGCTAGCTTGATATCATAAGAAGATAACGACCAAGAAGTAATACCAATTGAATAATTGTCAAAAAATTGAACGAATAAAAATGTAATGAATGATGGATCCAATACGTAAAATGAAAGTGAGTACTTACCGAATTAGAATTATTGTAATTGCTATTGGTGGTAGTACTATTAGGCGTGTAGGAATTCTGTGCCGGCGATTGAAGCTGTGCTTGTACTTGGGCTGGTTGTACCGTGTTCGGGTACCGTTGATAGTAGCCTGCAGGAGCAGCCGCAGGATGTTGGTGTTGATGTCCGGCACCTACGTTGCTCCATTGACCGCGATAAACGCCTGCCGTCTGGTGCTGAGTGGCCATGGGACCGCCTCCTACGGCACCTAAGCCCGCGCCGCACCCTTTATTATTTATACCTCCGCCGCCACCTCCACCGCCTCCAAACGGTTGCGTCGAGGCTGATGTCGGTCGGATGCCGCCAGAGCCGCCTCCGTTATTTGTCTAGAAATAAAAAAAGAAAACATTAATTCAAGCATTCATGAAATAATTACCGTTACAAAACATTTTAACAATTTTAAAATAAACATTTTAATTATATAGGTCACTGGTCTAATAAAACCTAAACCACTATGAATTTTAAATAACCATTATTCAAAAATTGAATTCGATCCACGCTACAGATGATAAAAGACAAAATTAGGAAACATGGTAATTTTGAAGATATCACTTAATTTAAAAAAATTTTAAAGATGTGAAAATAAAGAAAAAACCATGTACGATGTAGTTCCTAATGGAGACAAGAAATGGTGATCACTAGGGTTCGGATAATTATGCATTTAATATTGGTAAAATGTAAAATGCAGATACGCATTAAAAAGCCTAAAAATATGCACATGAATAAGGGAGATCCTTTGGGATTGTTCCAGCGCCAATTGCATCTTTAACTCGCTTTCAGGTAACCAGCGTTGATGCACACTGGCCCAGTGCTTTATTTTTTTAATTGTTGATCAATATGCATTTATCTATAAAAGTAGTGAAAATATGCAAATACACAAATGCAAAATGTAAATTAGCTCTGCAATTGAGGTTATGAGTGCAATAACGGACTAACATTAAAACGAAACGGAAAAAAAAGCGAAAATTCAGATCCACTATAACCTTGCTAAAAGAATATTTTTTGGTTTGAATGAATGGAAGTATGTTAGATATTACTTATTTGATAAATTTGATCAAAAATTTTGGATAAACATCTATATTCGATTTTTTAATGTGGGTTGGTCCACTTTGCGTTTAAAATATTTTTAGTTAATGAATGGGTTATCCCACAAAATAATTACACTCGATATTGCATCAAAGACTTTATCAGAACTTTATTCGCAGAATGTGCATAAAAACATCAGAAGTTAGAATGTCTAATCCTCTTCGTCGTCAAATAGGCCAATTACTTCACCACCGGCTGCTTGAGCTTAAGATCTCATGTTTTTATAAAATTCATGGTGTATAGGAGGTATCAATTCCATTAACCGAAGAAGGTCTCTTATTTTAGCTTCATTAATGATATTACCATTTGGATACAGAAGTGGCAATTCCATTGTATTCTTGGAAACAGCTTTCCCTTTATTAAGCTCCACTGTTTCAAAATAAACATCTTCAGTGTTCGAATACCTATATTGAAAAGTATTAGAAAAGTCTTTCCTAAACTTGGTTTTTGTTTCGGTTATATTACTTTCAAGCAATTTATTAGAAAAAAAAATTTGAATTGTCCATGTTTCTTACATCATCATTTTGGCTTTACAACCCTGTGTGGGTCCTAGCCTCCCCAAGAATTTTTCTCCAGTCGTCCCTATCCATCGCCTTCCTCCGCCAAGCACGTATTTCCATATTTCTCATTGTGTTGCGGTTTCCATGTTTCTTACTGTGTGCGGATTTTTCTTTCTAGCGTGCTTTATCACTGTATGCCAGTCTTGGGGTATAAATACATGTGGAAGGAATTACTTTTCTTTTTCTATTATAGCAAAATCTTGCTCAGATGGCAAGTAAGAATCACCACTTAGCAGTTTATTTCTTCCACGGTAAAATCTGGAGATAAATCTGGTTATATAATTGCATAATATGACATTTTAATATTCCGATTCTAACCGCCACATTGGTTAGAATGCATAATAAGTCCTCTTGAGGACTTGTAGAGGCGAAAGTTTCATCCCACACAAACATAAATGAGTTGTTAGTTTCTATTTCATGAATACTGAAGCAGTAGGTCCATAATTGCTGCTTATAACAAATTTCTGCGGTAAGCACAGGTGTACGTAAAGTCTTCAAAAGATGACCGACGCGTTTCCTTTTTTTGTCATTTCGGTGTCTCTTTTTAAAGAATCTCTAGCACTCTTCGCCTTCTTTTGACGAAGTTTTTTTTCAGTTTCAAGTTGTTTACTTGATTCACTATTGGTTGCCTTTATTTTGAATTCAAATAAATCACACTTCTTACAAGAGTCAGTAATTGGTGGGTAAAAGTGTAAATTATATTCCTTGTTTAACGTTTCTCAGAAAATAAAATAGGATAGGGGATAGAACAAAATAAATATATTTCACAATAATTAAATGTCACAATGACCATTTACTATGCAACTGATTTTAACTAGACAATTAATATTCTACAATTAAATATATTTTGAATTTTTGTAGGTTAGTCCGTTATTGCACTTACAGCCTCAATTATGCTTTTGAAGAAATAGTCACATAAACTACAATGAATCATTGAAATAAGAAAACAATAGCTGACAATATATCTACAGATAAAGAAGAACTAGATACTACTATTAATTAAATCAACCGAAACCGGAAAAGTGGCAATGGAAATTATCTTTAGAACTTCCTTCCGATATGTTTTTTAGATTATATTTTGCATTATTGTGTTAACACAATGTTTTCTTAGAGCTGAACCGTGTTTCCGATTGTCATAAGAAAATCTGCAGTGTTCGTTCATTTCTACGATAAAGAAGTATCGTAGATTTAATTTGGATAAATAGAAATGAGACAAATCTGTTGAATTCGACGTTGGTCACTTTATTTTCGTTTTTAATTATCATGGAAATACACCCAGTAGACAAAATATATGCTTAGGATGAGATGCTCACCTAAAACTAGAAAAACTAATTTTATTATTTAATTATTAATTACCCACCGCGAAAAGTGGAAAGGATTAGAAGAAGCCAAAAAGAGATGTGATCGGAGCAGTAAGATTGTAAAAATACTTTAAGATTTATCTAAAATTAAAGAGGACGGTTACGAAAATAATGAAAATTAAGCATCCATGTGTTTACAACAATAATAGGAGTTGCGTGACTCATAACCAATGAAGCCATTCATCAAGAGGCCGAACTAACATACGTCAAAGATGATATCAAAAAGTGCGCGGAAAAACATACAGAGAAACTTAAAAAACATCCGAATGTGCCCAAAAAGTTTAGTAAATAAGCCGCATACAGTTCGAAGGTTAAAACGAAAAGTTCCATAAGAATTAATTGATTAATACTAAAGGTATATGTATTATGTATAAATAGGTGTCAAAGATAGTCAATACTGAGGACTAAATTTAAAAAAAGGGGTGCGCATCCTGGGTGGAGAAGATTCGACAATACTAGAACGTCTCAGCAAGACTACTGAGATCGTAAAAAGCATCAAGCAGAAGAAACTGGAGTATTTCGGACATGGAATGAGAGGTCCCAAATATAGGTTGCTACAAAATATCATGCAAGGAAAAATAGCAGGCAAACGCAGTCCAGGACGAAGAAGAACCTCATGGTTGAAGAACTTGCGAGATTGGTATGGTCTTAATACAAGCATGCTATTTAGGGTGGTAGTGAATAAAATTAAGATAGCTATGATGGTAACCAACGTTCTGAAAGGACATGAAAAAGAAGATGCGCATCACTGGATGCCTCCCTGCATGTCATAATACTTGAATTGTCCGTCATATTACTTATTGTCTGTTATCTACCTAAATAATATTGTAAGTACAGGGGTGCTCAGACTTGTAGTGTCTGCGATCTATCACAAAATATTTTAAAGACAAGCGATCGACTACCGACCACTACAACTAGACTGGAGCCTAGATACTAAAATAGGTGGATTTCTGAAAATACTTGTATTGTAAATGCTTATATGTAAATACAAACTATAATTAAGGCATCTAATCAGGCATGTAATCTGTAAGCCTAATGTGAGATACTCTTCCGTATTTCGTGTTTTAAATATTTCTATTTTACTTCTTCAACTCCTACTTTTCGTAATTTAATATATTCTAACATAATGCTCCGTCACCGCAGCTGGTTATACAAGAAACAGACACTCGAGAATGATCGGTAACATTCGCCAAACGTCGCGCGGTCACATTGCCTCAGAAGCCTGGAATCTTTCAATTAGGACCTGAATATTTTGAAATTCTTTTGCGATCGACTCCAGAAGCAGAAGCTGTCGTGATCGACCGGTTGATCGCGATCGACTGTTTGGGCACCGCTGTTGGAAGATAACAGTGTTCCCAAACCTGGAGAGTATCATTATTATGACAGGGCCGTAAAATTATAGTAAATTTGAAAAAATTATAGCAGATGAGAAAAAATAATCGTCAAATTCAATTTTATCGCATTAAATTTTTAATGGAATTGTTTTTATGAAACTGTTGAATTAAAAATTCAATAGATTATTGAAAATATGATTACCGACTTGGGATTGGTTTAGATAAAGGTGCGAATAAAATTCGTATTTTAAATCTATAGTCTATAGTATAAAAACTTGGGAGTTTAGAAGTATTTAAGGTTATACCTATGTTTTTTTTAATTTAAAATGTATTACTGTTGTTACAGTTGGCTCACTGTAAAGTACCGCATATTACCTATTAAAATATACGGAGAGTTATTAATATTTAAACCGATATTATTTTAATAATTAAATAAAAAAAATAGTAAGTCAAAATTAAGAACCACTTATCTAATCCCATTTCAGCTCATTCTGGTGTTCCTCAGGGATCTCACCTTGGACCCTTGATTTTTAATCTGTTTATACACGAAATTGGTTCGGGTTTTCAGTTTTCCAAATGTTTGTTATTTGTAGATGATCTTAAGTTATATGCAAGAGTATCTTAACATATATGCAATGACTGTAATAATTGGAATAACGATATGGCCGTTCTTCAGAATTGGTCAATAGCTACTGGAATGAGTTTGAATATAGATAAATGTTACTGTATTCCATTTTCTAGATCTAGAGTTCCAATAGTCTTTGAATGCCAACTTTGCAATACATCACTCAAAAGAGTAAATGTGATAAAGGACTTGGGAGTTTTCTTTGATTCACAGGTATCTTTTAATCACCATTACAATTCAATTACTAGTAAAGCTCTTCAAATGGTAGGTTTTGTTTTGCGTAATTCAAGAGATCTATCCATTAATTCGACAAAGATAGTGTACGATGCATTGGTTAGCGTTTAACTTTACAGTTTGTCTCTAATGTATGGCCTCCATTCTATCAAATCCATGTTAATGGGTATTGAAAAAGTTCAGCATAAATTTCTAAGATTTCATCATCATCATTCTGGCTTTACAACCCTGCGTGAGTTCTAGCCTCCTCAAGAATTTCTCTCCAGTCATCCCTATCCATCGCCTTTCTCCGACAAGCACGTATTCCCATATTTCATGTTTTCATAGATGTTATCGAGGAAGCTAGTTCTGGGTCTTCATCTTCTTCTCTGACCAATGTGTCTATCAAGGAGCATTTTTCTAGCTGGGTCATTTTGTTCCATCCGCATGACATGCCCTATTAACCTCAGACGTCCTATCTTAATATGTTTTACGATATCAGGTTCCTGATATATTCTATAAAGTTCGAAGTTGTATCGTCTTCTCCACACTCCATTGTCATTCATTGCTCCATAGATTCGCCTTAGTACTTTTCTTTCGAAACATCCTAACATGTTTTCATTACTTTTTGTTAGAGTCCAGGTCTCTGAACCATATATTAAGACTGGGCGTATTATTGTTTTGCAGAGTTTTATTTTAGTATTTTTCGATATAATTGTGAATTTAAGGAGGAGATTGAACCCAAAATAGCATCTGTTGGCCGTGCAAATTCTGCGGTAGTATTATTTTCAGTGTTAAGGAGCGCTCTCAGGTATACAAATTCGTTCACTTCTTCGAAGACGTCGTTTTCTATAAGTGGTCGTAGAATTTGTGGTTGCGTGCTTATTTTGTCATATACCATATACTTCGTTCTGTTGGTGTTTATTATTAAACCCATTTCTGTAGATGATTATTTTAATACTACATACGCCTCTCGTACAGCGTTTTCCGTTCTCCCAACAATTTTGATATCATCGGCATAGTTAAGGACTTGCACTGATTTATTATATATTGACCCAGTAGTTGTGATTTGTGACATACGTATTAAGAGCCAGATTGAACAGTACACAGGATGGAGGGTCTCCCTGTCTCAGCCCGTTTTTTGTTTTAAAAGGTTCAGACAGTTCCCCCTGAATTCGTACTCTACATTCAACTTTTTCAAGTGTTAATTTTGTTAAATTTACCAACTGATTTGGTATTCCTAGCTCTTTCATTACTTTGAACATTTCTCTTCTAATCACAGAGTCGTAGGCTGCTTTGCAGTCTATATGTAATGAGTATCAATGCCATATTCCAGTGTTTTCTCCACAATTTGTTTCAGGGTTGCAATTTGATGAATTGTCGATTTACCACCTCTGAAACCAGCCTAGTATTTTCCTACTAACCGTTCTGCATATGGTGCCATACGGTGACATGGTAATGTAGACAATATTTTATACGCTGCATTTAGAAGCGTAATTCCTCTGGTTAGAGCATTCAAACATATCTCCTTTTTTGTGTATGGTGCATGGTGTAAAGTATTCAAATACTTTTCATTTCTAACATTTATAGCATATAAATTGAACAGCCCTTATATACTTACTCTTCTGAAGATATCCTGTTGCAACTTAAGCTATTGCATTTAAACTGGAAAATCGCAGGATAATGTCAGACGCAATACTTCTTTTAAGCTGTTATCTGGCCACATTTGTTGCCCTGTCCTGCGTGAGCCGTTTTCCTCTAAAATACCTAATAGGGTTACCAGAAATACTTGATTGTTTAATGTTCCAGATCACAGCACTATGGTTTTTATAGTCCAGTGGCATGTGTCTCCCGACTTGCCAATGGATTCAGTGATGAGGATGTACGATTTACTGGAATATCTCTGTCCGTTTTTAAGAATAGCATTCAACTAGTTTCAAATGATTTGTAGATGCCATATTTTTGTTTTCAATGTATTCATTTTTATGATATAGGTATTTATATGTTGTTTCTGTTTATTTTTTTGATTATTGTTCAACATAGTTTAGGATTCTTTAAATTTATATTTGAAATTAAATTATAAAAAGGGGTTCTCCGTTAATAAATAAATATTTTGACGACGTATTTGATTTGCACTCGCGCAATTATTAGATCAACTTAAATTTAAGCGTCACCCTCCCCAATTTCTTGTACTGTAAGTTGCAAATGTTTACATGCATCAATTGAAGTGTTGTGCTAGGAGCGCTATATTGAAATGTACTCTACTGAATCAACAGTCATCAGTTCGCCGCCAAACAAAAAACATTTTGAAATTAATTACGAAAAATTTGATTTTTCAGTCTAAAAATACGGTTTATGAAAATTACAGTAGATTTAAGGATTATTGTACAGGAATGATACTATATAGTAAAAATGAATGTAATTATAGTATGTCTACTATAATTATAATATGGTTGCTAACCTTGTAAGACACATCTGTACAGACAGTAAAATTTCTTAAACCTACATTTATATATTATAACTGTTTCACGCCAATACATATATATTATGTATTTTATAATAAATTACAAACAGTATTCAATTATTGCTACGTAAAAGTGTGATTATGTGTCTTTTGTATTTTGTACACATAATTTATATTCAACATAAACTTGGACATGGACGTACGGGTTCTTCAATCTGAATTGGCGATTTTGAATCGCTTTCAGGCTTTCAGTTAACATCGATCAAGTAATTGCTAATTAAATCTGCTACTAGTAATGGTAATTAATTGAACCTGCACTCGATGGACGTTTATGTCTATGCATACGTTATTGTGCCTTTATGAATTCGAATGAGACATTATATACAGGATGGTCTCTTAATAATTGCATAAGTACAAGGCAATAGCATGAAAATGTTAAGATTGTTACATTAAATATTAAAAACACAGACGGGTATCATAGGTGTTGTACACGTGGTGCTAATTGATTGTTTTTGAGTATATGCTAAAACACCTAAAAAAATTTTTGTGACCCCAAACTTATGTATTCTACTTTTTGTTTGATATAAACGCTTCACAAAATTCGAGGAACATTTTTGGAGGAGCTATAAATTTTTTGGAAAGATGCTATACAAATAAATTCAAGTAAAATAAAATTATTTCTCAGGACTATTAACTATGCTGTGGGACTTAAATACTACAATTAATAAATATTGTAAACGTCAGAATGATCGACATTTTCCTTTTATTGATTAATTGTTGTTGTTTTTGTAGATAGGAGAATAAAAAGGGGGGTTAGTGACAAGATCCCGTAAATATTAAGAGAGTCTAATTTAAAACCAAGAGACCTGCATGAAAGCCTCTTCTAACAGACAATAATAAAAGGTACCATTTGGAATGGAAGGGAATGTCAAATTGAAGTTATGGAGTAGCCAGCACTACTAAATCTCTATGAGCACTTGTAGAATATACTTGTACGACGTATTCACTATCATCCATCTCTACACCACAGGAGGATATCTGAATACTTATCAGAAATGTTACCGTAAAAATAATTAATGTTAAGGGAGGAAAAATTAATGTTGGGAGCAGTAGAAACAAATTGCTTGCAAACCTAAAAGAAAAAACGGAGAAGTTGGCCAAACTACAAAAGAATAGTAAGTGAAAATATCGGTGCAATAACAACAATAAACACAAAACAAGAACTAGAGGAATGTGTTTTAAACCTAGAAAAAACGATACAAAATCCTATCGAAGCCAGCACCACAGAAGAAGAAACACCAAAAGTCAAAGGAATTGCTAAGCTGAATAGGGAAGTAAAAAAAATTAGAAGAATATCGAAAAGAAAATTGGGACAACAATATCCACCAACTAAACCCAAATAAATCCGCGTTCTGGAAGCTACTTAAAATACCAAGAAAAGATAAAAAACCAATTCCACCCTTACATGAGGAAAATATAATTGTGTACGCAGAAGAAGACAAAGCGTAAGTTATAAAGAACGCGCTAGAAAGAGTATGCAGAAAAAACTAACATCCCGATGAAGATCTAGACTTCAGAGAAGAATTGGAAAGAAGATCCAGGGCAATAAAAAGAAGAAAGGACAACATAGGTATTACACACACCTCCCCCAAAGGGTTCAGAAAGTTGATCAAGCGTACTATCGCCAAAAAAGCTCCAGGACCGGACCATATTATGAATAGAGCTCTGAACAATCTGCCAGCAAAAGCAATAGTATACATAACAAATTTAATCAACAATACCCTAAGATTAAGACATTTTCCTGGCAGATGGAAAGAAGCTAACGTAATAATGATCGAAAAACGACGAAAAAAAGGCACATTTCCACAAAATTATTGGCCGATAAGCTTATTAGCTGCAATAAGCAAAATTGCAGAGCGGGTGATACTAGCTAGTCTAAAAGAAGAATGAGAAGAAACCGGAACAATACATGAAGCACAGTTCGGATTCAGATCCAAACACTCATGTGAACTTCAGTAGAATACATCACGAAAGGGTTAAATGAAAAGAAATATACAGCAACGGCCCTTCTAGATGTCAGTAATGCATTCGACAGAGTCGGGCACGAAGGTCGGCTTTATAAAGTAAACCAATATGGTTATTGTTGGTCGATGGCATGTTCATACTTAGCCGACAGAGGGTTCGGATAGGACCAACCTTGTCTGAGACTAGTGTGCTACATTATGGTTGTCGCCATATCTATACACCATATACACAGCAGACACCCCAACCGAACCCATATCGTTGCTAAGTCTATACTCAGACGATACAGCGATAGCTGCTAGCAATACAAACCCAGATCTAGAAACAAGACAACTACAAAGGGCACTTATCAAACTACAAGATTGGTGTGTACAGTGGAAGATAGTTGTCAACCTGACAAAACACAGGACGTTATGCACCAAATGGGGTTCTATCCCTATTCGACACGCAAATGGAATGGTCAAATCAAGGCAAATATCTAGGCGTAACGTTGAACAAAAAGGTGATCTTCATAGAACACGTGAAACAAACGGTAAAGAAAGATAAAATAATTAGAAGTCAACTCTCATCGTTAATGAGTCGGAAGATAAAACTGAAATTTAAAACAAAGATTAGGATGACAAACTTTATAAATTTGTCAATACCAACACACGCCTCGGCCGCATGGGGACCTACGTGCAAATCCAAAAGAAACAAAATACAAATAGTGCAGAACGATATGATCAGAGAGGCTCTGAATATACCCAAGTACGTTCCATTAAGGTAGGTATTTAGGGACTCAGAACAAAAGAGAATACTGAGAACAATGAACGAAAAAGCACACGTGATTTTCAACGATCTCAGGAACCATCCTAGTAGACGATTAAGGGAGTTGACAGACTATGACGAAAACCAATTGGACAGTACATAGGCGACCCAGACAACAGCTAGTTGGATATAGAGAAGACCCAGGAGAACAGTAAAAAAATGATACCCATGCAGTAGTCGAATGTACGCAGTAACAGAAGACCCAAATAATACCATATCCTTATATTTTATTTCTTTTATTTAGTTATTTTTATTTTTTACTAACCAGTTACACTACGCATATAAAAAAATAAAACAAAAACCAAAAAACATATAGACGGGGTGTGCCATGGCCATATATACCTGGGAATGTACACTCCACCCAGTATTACTTTCTCTCAATATTATTTTCTCTTAGCTATGTACTAATAACCTTCTGTTACAGCAATTATGCAGCGCCAATACAAAACAAAAATGTAGAATGTGTGAAAGCTGATCAACTACACAGGCATAAAAGCGTTCAGGCACCTAATACCCTTCAGGTAGGTCAAAAGGACCAAGCTCGCGGAACCTGAGTATCGAGGTCACGTACCGGCAAACGCGGGCTCGATTGCCAGACCCCTCGGGCGTTCAGCCGACGAGGAGAACAAAAATTATTTTGCCAAATTAGGCGGCTGATTGACCGAGCCCACAGTCCGGGAGGGAAGTCACCGAATTAGTTCGGTGACTCGCTGTCCAGAACACAAATTTGGGACATAAGTCCAAAGTCATGTAAAAATTAATTTCACTCATTCCTAGGGAGAAAAGCTCTCCTAAAGTCAGGTAGCTTCCATATATAGTAAAACACAGGATGTCCCATTACCCAGGGCATCCAAAGTGACTTTCAGTACAAAGCCCTCATTCGTTATTTCGTGCGATGGGGAGGGGTGGTTAGTTATAGGATGGAAGTCTGATAGGTACTACTCCATTACTGAGAGTGACCGGCTTGATCTTCGGACATGTCGGTCCCACTGTTCTCTCGGAACACACATGTCACTCGGAACTGGGTTTCTACAAAAATTGTTGTGTGTGTCTGGTATATCTGAGATAATTAAATAATTTTACGTTAATATTATTAATTCGGTGTTTCTCCCTTTGTTGTTTCTTGAAAATGTCTTACAGTGTTTGGGTAAAGAGTTATTTTATTATCCGTGTTGTGGCATTACAATATTTATTGAAAATAAGTTCTGTTGCATGTACATAATGTTTTATTATGCAACGCTACATATAGTCAAACGAAATGAAATTTTCAAAATCTATAAATGCCATTTTATTATGTCTAAAACATAGCAATAATAAAATAAAAAGAAACTGCAAAGAAACAAAGCATGGAATTGAGAAAAATAATAACTGAGCATAATAAAGAATACAAAATATGCCTACTTCAATTGCATAAGATAAAACAAGCTGAAGGTTCGCTATAACCCCAAATCAAGTGTACAATGTTGATAATCATGACAATAATGGTCATTGGTAATATTAAAACAGAATCTTCCAACAAGACTTATGAAAACACCGCGCTTGTCGATTTCTTACACCATTTTTCTCCTACAATTCGTAGTAGATACCGAATCAATTTCTTATTCAACAGAATGATTGTTTTTATTTCTAACTAGTAATTACATACCTCATAATCAGTGAACAGCAAAAAATCCATATCGGTACCAAGTACAATAATCCTCGACACAAAAACGAAACACAATCACATCAAACGCAGGTGCTCTAATACTAATAGCGTCAACACATTATTACAGTCATCGATTGACAATAAAGAAAACTATTACAAAACAATCAGTCGTACCAATCAAACAGCTGAGAGGAAACTCCAACCATACCAAATGCAAGCAGCAAGGAACTGTAGATATGTAAGTACCAACTATTACCACGCACGCAAAACTGTGTTGGAACCCGACGGTAATCCACTAATGACTCATTCATCACGATTTTGAAACAAGCGTCTCGAGAATTTATCGATAAAGTTATTTTTGTTATGAATAACCGATAAGAATTTGTACGTACAGTAAGTATAAAATAATACATATTTTGTTAATGAGCATCTACATAGTATATAAATATTATTATTGTTAGTAGTCAGTATGATTAAACAATCTATTTAATAAAATATTAATAAACAGTAAATAACATTAAATCAAAACAACATGATTTTGATTTATACTATTTGTATACTAAGACACATTTTTATTTAAATGCCATGATTAAAATTAAGCGGAAAAATGGAAATTAACTTTTAAGAACCTGCTCAATCTAGAAAACAATAACATGTATTTTGATATATGTATATTCTGCATCACTATCATAATCGTATCGCTGAATAATTATCTTATCACTACATCCTAAACTAAACTGGTTCTGAATAAATTCTGTGAATAATTATCTTATCGCTAACTCCTAAAATAAATAGCTTTTTTCTTCTATAGCATGGCCATTCCGCGGATAAATCACTAGAGGATAACAGGAACAAAGCGCTAGCCTGAATTTGAATCGGTTAGGGAACCATGTTGGAGTTCTATTACCCAGGACTCACACATAAAGAGCATTTGGTTGATAGTTGTGCCCTTATAGCGCATCAGTGCTATAGGGGGAAAGGGATGGTCTGGAGCATTGGAGCGAGGTGGAGTGATTCCTGTTTATAAACGAATTAATACACCTCGCTCCAATGAATTGTTACACCCGAACGTCATTTCAAGGGGTGAACAAGTCTCCCAGGCTAGCATGGTCATTCGTCATAGCATGCTTTAATGTGATGTAGAGTGTCAGCTATATCTTTACCATTTAGAATGACTTCCTAATAAATGACAGCTAGTGGGAATCTCTTAAGTAGCTTCTATATATTTCTATCTCTTCTATTTATATTGTCTCAGCTAAATGTTCAACTCATATTATCATATTTATTCCTGCAGACGATTTATCTAATGCACCTTGATGTAGATGCAATTCTTTTTGATGTTCAATGCTTTTGTCATTAATTACGATTTTACTATCCAAAGGAACTTTGGTAAACGTCATACTCTTATATTATATTGCGTTGCGTCATTTCCATAGCAAACCAGGCTTGCCGATTTGTTCTAGGTTGGGGCTGTCTCATTGTCTAATCCCACCTGATGTTGGTATGCTTCCGGTAGTCATGTTGTTTATTCTTGTAGTACTCTTGATGTATAAGTAGTTTACTGCTTTAACAATTAGTAGAGGTATTTGGTTTTCTGTTTAATATATTGATTTCTGTTTCTTTGATCTTTCTTAAAAAGAGGTAAAAATGATACTTTTACTTCTAGTCAGTAGGGACTAATAGATTATAAGATTTCGTTGAAGAGTATTATGAGTTTTTCAGCTAATTCTTATCCGACATACTTTAGGCTCGTTAGCTACGATATCTGAGCGGAAGGATTTTGCTTTTTAACCTATTTTGTGTTTAATAAAAAATGACACAGTTCATATAATATCTGATATTTAAAACTTATGCCTTCGTCAAATTCTTCTTCTGTCATTTTAGCACCTTTAAAATAATCATCAAATCTCTCCCAAGACAGTTTTTTCTCAACACGTTAATCGTGAGATACTATTAGCTTTTTCTTCATATTCTAATTTTCCTTTATTAAATCTTCTTTGTCGAGTTCCGTCCGATTTTCGAGCCAATGTCTCTAGTTATGTACGAGGATAGATTGATATTAAACTAGCCTTTGATAGGCTACTTGATACCGAATTAGTTTCTTGGTTGACATTTGCCATTCATAACATGACGTCTGTTAAAATATTAAGTTTTAAAAACAATAATTAGTTTGGTTTTACAGCCGTCAAAAGCAAGCAAATTTTGTGTTTTCGGAGAAATGGAAAAAGTCGAGTATCGTCCGGTTCACCGATCGGCCGTCGCCATGGCAAAATTACACGAATTGTGCTATGAATTGGTTGAACACCCACCGTATTCCCCAGATCTTGCAGCCAGCTATTTTTTCCTGTGTCCAAACCTAAACAAATCTCTCGGAGGACGCCGTTTCGCAACAAATGATGAAGTCGTCGCTGAAATTTCGACTTATTTTGAAAAGCTAGAGCAAAAGTACTATTCGGATGGGATAAAAAAATTGGAACATCGTCTTACTAAGTGTATCCAGCTAAAAGGGGACTATGTTGAGAAATAAATCGATTTAATTCCAAAAAACTTGTTTTTCTATCAAAGGCTAGTTTATTTAGTCATTTTTCCTTTATTCAGATTTGAATATGAACATCCGCCAACATGAACTTTGAGTTACTCAATCCACCCAAAGAATCAAGCCGACTGAGCAAACTATAGAGAAATCAGAAAATAAGTGACCAAAAATTATAGGCCAGTAAATGAATGTGAAATACGGCGATACCCTGTAATTTTTCCTGTCACCAGGCTGGTGACTCACCACCGAATTGCATGCAAATTTGGATTTAGGTTCGACTTACCCTCTACCTCACTTATGGACTTGTGCCGTTGGTTGCTTTTTATTTTTTAGTGGTGAAAACAACCCCTATTAGAAAAAAAACGTATAATTGTAAAAATTAAAGCAGGTAATTGATTCAAATCATCTTTGAATGCAGTGAATGAATGTCAATTAACATTAAACAACATAATTTAAGATTTTATCACAATTTAGCCCCTAGTCCCAAGATATTAGTTATGTAAACGTAAGTTTTATTTTGAGGTTGCAGTCATTAATAGGGCAGGATAAGTAAAACTCTTTGTTCTTTTATCTAGTTTTCGCAAAATTTATTCGCTTCTTCAGGATATGCTAAAATATGGTTATAATTATTTTATCAGTAAATACAATGAAATTATAATTAAAAAACATTGTATAAAAGAAGCACAAAACTTACATGAGGTTAATCCATTAAATTTTGAACTTCATAAAACATTAAAAATTAACTTAAAAGTATATATGCAATTACAATGTTTTATATTTATTTAATTTTAGAAATCATTATTGATAATAATTACTTTGATGTTTGGTTTATGTCAGAAAGATACTCGTTTCTGTTTATTATATTTTTCGTTGTTGATAACTAGTTTTCGATTATTATATGGCTGCATACTATACATAATAGAATGATGAAGTATTTAACTTGTCATCTGATTATTTAAACAACAAAGTAAAGTGGCGCCAAATATGAATATTTAAATTTTTTTTGAATTTAGTCAGGAAATTTAATATAAGTGAATTATAGTATTAGTTTTCGTAAGAATGTGCTTAGTTTATAAATTTCAGTTTTTTTATTTACGCATTGATATTTATTTATGCATACCATTTGTAAGAATTCTCTTTTATTTAATAATTGGTATTCGCGTCTTAATATCTTGGTTTCATTGAAATTAAATGAATGATTCTTATTAATTGCATGATCTATTAATGCACATGTATTTTTATTCTTTCTGAGGTCACTTTTATGTGATGTTAGTCTGCCTATTAGATTTCTAGATGTGTTTCCGATGTATGACTTATTACAATTTTCGCATGGTATTCTATAAACTTCATTTGAGCTTTCCATAATGCTAATAGGTGATTTAGTTTTTGTATACAATGAAGCCAATGTTTTAATATTTTTAGTTGCAATTTTAAAATTGGTTGGTGCATTGGCCGTTGGTTCCTTTTTATTTTTTAGGGGTGAAAACGACCCCTATTAGAAAAAATTATATAATTGTAAATTCAAGCAATTCGGAATTATTTAATTATACAGTGACATTAAATTTAGATTTCTTTACTGTTTTATATTTTTACCAAATTTCTGCCCTATAAAGACCACCGCTTGCGAAGAAATTCGAATAGTTGTAGTATTTTTCTTTTTTATTGAAACTATATATACAATAATTTTTTTAATAAAAATGTTATGAATTTATTTTATTTCAACTTAAAAACAACTCTTATTAGTTTGTGAAAAGTGGGTGAAAAAATTAGTGGGTGAAAGTATGCCTGTGCTTTAATAGCACATTATGTGTACAGTCTATTTCATGAATATTTATGATTGTTTTCATATAAAAAACAGGCGTATATTCATGGAATAGACATCTTACAGTGCAGCGTTTTGATATCTCCTAAAATATGTGATTGATTTTTTATTCTTAACTCGGTTAGCTTTTAAGCGATGAAGTACTTAAAAAAACGATTTTGTAAGTTTTTTTTAAGGGCAATAAGATCATTTAAATTAATTTTTTTTAGAGCCTTATTTTTAAAAGGGTTGTAGTTGAAAGGGCTTGAACGAGTCACGAATCACGAGTATATGTATATACAAAACTTTCAACAGCAATATCTTAACCAATTTTCGGCTCACAGAAAAATAAAAACATCAAAATCATCATAAAGCAAAACCTATATTTTTTTACCGTTGAAGATTTTTCGTATCACTAATACTTTTTAATTTATATTGAAAAACAGTCATTTTTTTCAAAATTTAAAAAATTTGTCTTTTACTTTAAACCAATTTTTTTCAAAAATAAGCACTACGAACCGGTAAAATTTACAGATCATATAGAGAATATATAAATAAAGTAAATTGTAAAGCAGTAACGAATAATTTTATTTGGTGTGCTAATTAGGGGGTGATTTTCACGATGTTTTCACCAAAAGAAAAGGGACCAACTTTATTCTGAGCCTAACTTGCTTAGTTTTGATGCTGGAAACTTAGAAAAACAAAAATAAAGCTTTCTTTAAACACTTTAAAAAAGTTTTGATGAGTTTTATCCGAAAAGAGCTTAATTTTTTGGTTATTTCACGTTGAAATATACGATTTGGAATTTGACAAATAAGAACCTACTTTTCATGAACTACAACTTTGTGTCTACAGACTTCACAAGCACACCATTTTTTTTTTGTTTTTTATAAGCTACATTTTTCCTAAACACATTTTTTTCGATAGATACTTACTTTTTGAGTTATTTGTGAAAAACTGTATGAAAACGTGGATTTTATTTTGAAAAATGAACATTTTCACTCCCAATAAAAAAGTATTGACTTAGTGAAAAAATTCTATGGAACAAAAGTTACTTAGAATTAATCAATTTATTCATTTCTGGACTTATTTTGAACGTATGTGTTTTCACCCCCGAGAAGGGGTTTACTTTCGCCCTACAGTAAAAGCAACCTTGGGCTCACGTCCAGAAACCTAATTTTACAAATTTTCAAGCAAATCCGTCGTGACGAAGAAAATTACACTTCAAAACGGTGATTTACTTGAGTATTAACACTGGTAAAATAAATGAAAGCAAATCGGGAACTTAATTGGCCAATCAAATCTAAAATGTCATTGAGGTGTAAGCTTTATATATCAAATTTCAAAGTAAACAAATTTTGTCAATTTTAATATTAAATCTTTCTTCTTATATTTGTTGCTAAATTTAATTACTCTCGTAACTGCCAACTGCAACGTCACGGAAAATTATAGAGATTATTATTCAAACAAGTTCACTAATATATGGATTTCCTTATCGAATTATCGTCCACTATGGCTTTTGCGGAAACAATTAACCAATCATTATGATGTACATAAATGACTCAACGTAAACGATATTTTTATCAGTAAAATATTGGTTTTGGAATTACCATTAGAGAAAAATATCGTTATCGTTTTCCATTTATTAAATTATTAATTATTAAAACAAAAGAGAAAGTTGAAGCCATTGATGAAATGGGTTTTGCTTCTTGTTGTCAAGATTGCATCCATCAATGGATATTGACATTTAAGTAGTGTTTACTGCATATTTCGACACCAGAAGTTACGACTCTTCTCTTTTCATTTTTTCATACATTTTTTCTAACTTCCTTTTCATCTTTCTTCCAAACTAGTCAATTGTTAGAATACTAACGTAACTCAATCTGGCGTGGGCAAATATTTATTTATTTTTTTATTCGTTTATTTGTTCATTTAGAGTTAGTATTGATAAAGGTAGTAGTGAAGTTTTTTAAAAAACAGCGAAGTTATTTCATGCACTAAAAAGTTTATGTGATACAATGAGAAACTACGCGTGATATGGTAAACTGGAACTTATTATTCAGAGGACGATACTCGACAAAATGAACTTCATGAAGAATGAAGAAGGTACATATCGAAAACTACTGCTCTACTGAGAATATTTTCTATAAGAATGTTCTTTGTTATTGGTCCATTTAATTTTATTTATGCAGTAAAGAAGTGATTTACAATTTGTCTGTGTGTCAGCTCATTTAATACGGCAATAAAATTGTTAATGACATTCCTAATATGTGACACTATAACTCACTGTTCTGTTAACACACTGTTGTTCTAGATGAGGATAAGGATGACGAGTTGTATTGTATATACTATTTTTAGAAATGAAAATTAACAAAAACCCACGCAGAACTATTTTATGGGCATTTTAATTTCTCCATAAAATATTATCTTCGCCAAGATCTGGTGGGGTGCCATTAGCCTAAAAACTAATATCCTAAAAACTATGAAACAAATATGAAACTCATCGATGATTTTAGATTATGTTTATGCCTACATTATATTTCAACGTTTCACGTGGACTGGTCACTGACATTTATATGTTGATGTTGGTGATTTTTCTATATATATATATATATATATATATATATATATATATATATATATATATATATATATATATATATATATATATATATATATATATATATATATATATATATATATATACCAAACCAAACTTCTAATTGAGTCCTACAAAGAAAGAGAGGAGAGGCCGTCCAGCAAAGAGATGGAAAGAAGTTATCAAAGAGGTAATGAGAAAGAGAAATTTACATGAAGACTCATGAAAAATGATAAAAAAGAATGAAGTAAGTGGTTCGAGAAACGGCTAGTTAACTGTAAAGAATCGCTAGGATATAATTTTATATATATATATATATATATATATATATATATATATTATTATTATTATTATTATTATTATATTATATTATTTTATATATATATATATATATATATATATATATATATATATATATATATATAATTATATCCTAGCGATTCTTTACAGTTAACTAGCCGTTTCTCGAACCACTTACTTCATTCTTTTTTATCATTTTTCATGAGTCTTCATGTAAATTTCTCTTTCTCATTACCTCTTTGATAACTTCTTTCCATCTCTTTGCTGGACGGCCTCTCCTCTCTTTCTTTGTAGGACTCAATTAGAAATTTGGTTCAGTAATGTTTCGTGTGGTATTCTCCTCATGTACGATGACAGTTGTTTTGCTTCTATCCTGTCTACTAACGCCGTTTCTGTACCTATTCTATTTCAAATTTTTTCATTTCTGACAAGGTCCAATAATGTAACTCTGTGGCGCACCCAGGGGGGTATTGGGGGTTAACCACCCCCAGGGCATATAAAGTAAAAAATATATAAAGAATAGTAGTAAAATGTAACTTGTCTTTCACACACAATAGAAAAAATCCAAAACGCTAATTGAATAATTAAATTACCACTTTAAATATGCAGAACACAATAATTATTGTATAAATACAAAATAATTAATACACAATAATTAATAATATTTTTCATCATATTTAGATATAGATACCTAATATAAGGCTTATGACAAAAGTAGACAGAACGAGTTTGTTGCGAGTAGCATGCGCCTACAGAACTGTATCTGCGGCGGCCTTGTGGACTATCACGGGTGTTCCTCTGCTTGTGTTAGCAGTAGAAAAGAGACATCTCTATGAGAGAAGAGAGCATTGACAACAGCTATAAAAAAAGAAGAAAGGGAAAGATCAATGTAAAGATGGCAAGAAGAGTGGAACAACCAGGAAGATATACTGCGAATATTCCGACATTGTTACTCACACAATGCTGGAGTGTAATAGATGTACAGTGGAGAGAAACAGAATGTATAAAGAAATAGGTATGAACCCTGTCACTGTAAGAGAGATGATCGTGAAGATGACGGGAAATACCGAGGGATGGAACAGTGTTCACAATTACATCCGAGCGGCCATTTAAAAAGGAAGAGGAAGAGAAACACCAACCGGGCCAACGACAGAGATAAGATCTAATTACTATTGTAATGGAATAAGTCGCAATTGAAGGTTAAAATAAGTTTATTGACGTTTGAATCTTTGATCTTTCACTGATAACTTGTTTATACTCCAACAATTAATAGAAAAAAGAATAGCGGTTGGTACCGAAGTATATCTAGGCATTCATCGACCTAGAAAAGGCGTATGATACAGTTCCAAAACTTAAATTGTGGTAAGCTTTACAACAACTCGACATTACTCCATACCTTTTAGGAATAATTACAGAAGTATCCAGGGATAACACTACTTACCTAAAAATCGAAAATAGACTATCAGAGTCAATAAAAGTAACTAAAGGAATAAAACAAGGATGCAGTATGTCACCCTTACTGTTTAGACCTCGACGTTCATGGAATGAAGGGATTAGAAGAGCGATGGAATCGAGAGGTTTGGAGGAGGAGCACGCCTTGGACCGGAAGGATATTCCCATTCAAATAGTAATTACTTTAAAATGCCACAAAAAAATAGCTTTAGAACAATAGATAAGATCTAGATAGGAGAAGGGAGTGTTCCAAAAATGTCAACTGCGTACAAGTAAGGGAGGGTGGTTTTAGTTGGTAGGCAGGATAATAGATACCTGAATCTTTGGAACTGCTATCTTTATTACTTTAAACTAAACTAAACGGCAAATTTTCATGCAGGCTACGCCTATATATATATATATATATATATATATATATATATATATATATATATATATATATATATATATATATATATATATATATATATATATAACAATTATACCAAATTTCTTCACTGAATTTTCTTTTATAAACCTTAAGTAGATCACTTGGGAACAAGTAGTTTAATCTACTACTCATAAACATTAATTTACAAGCTAATGCAGCTGAAAAACTGACAGGTTAAAGGTTATCAGTCGATGGTACTATTTCATTAGATCAGAAGATATTCTAGTTCTTATTCTAATTTTAAATGAATCTATTTAAAAACGCGATATTAAACAGAATTAATTAGACGATATTTTACGAAAATTGATAATGTATTTTAGGAATATTGATTTTATAAATAAAACGATGAACATATTTATTAATAAACTCACTTGTTTCTCCAGTGAAGCATCCCCTCAACATTGGTACGATTAATTATGGGTGACCAGATTTAGGGTAGGAAGAATATTTTCCCTTATAAACAATTTTCTCCAATAGAAAACATGAGAATTATAATAATTCCCTAGTAAATGAATTCAAGATAAATAAAAAATAAATAAATGGAAGTAAAGATACCAGGTAAAATGTGAAATACGAATTATCAACAATGAAGCTGTTATTTTGTGGAATGTTTTACATTCCACTATTATATTTTTTCCCGGTAATATACCGCAGTAATTGTAATTAAAATTATATATTTGATTAATTACCAATAATAAAAGAAGTCGCTGAAAAGGAAATACCCACATTGTACCAATAAAATTTTATAACTTAAAAGTAACTAATACAAAGCAGACAAGATCAGGGTTTGTCGATAAAGGTATAATAAAAATAACATTCATCAAAAAGTAACAAGCAAGTAGGTTGTGTTATATTTGATCCATATAATAACCTTAAAAAATCTTTTAAATTAAGTGAAAAAAATTCTTTGTATACTGCAGAATTAATCGCCATATTAGAAACTCTCTTACATATAGAAAATACGAAAGCTCCAGCGGAATACCTTGCAATTTGTTCAGATAGAAAAAGTACTGTTATGAAAATAATAAATATTCACGAGGTCAATACTAATTATATTTTAACCAACATATTTACCGAACTTTAAGAACCGCAAATTTAACAAATCAATGTGTTTCTAGTTTGGATTAAAGGTCGTTGTGGAATAAAACGGAATGAACAAGTTGACCAATACGCTAAAAAAGGAAGTAGAAAAGAAGAATATTTTTAAGGTATAAATGTCCACACACTAATTTTGTTCGTTATGTAAAGAATAAAATACTAACAGAATGGAAAGAAATAAAAACCTTTAAAAAGGATAATTTTATAAAAATATAATTACAAAGCTAATGGAAATAAAACGCCGTTTAGTATTGGCAAACATGATATTATGGTCTGCCCGCTCAACCATCAAGAAACCTGTCCAGACAAACAAAATGTAAATTATATAAAAGTCTGATACGCCAGGTGCTACCTTCTGAAGTTAGCTGAATTTGAGAATCAACGCTCTCTACTCGCACCTGCACTGAAGCGCCAACAGCGATGGACACCGATACCGAGTCAGCCGTCGAAGAAAGGCAGGACACCCAGTCACTTAAAAGAAAACATCGGAAGCTACCAGAAATGGGAAAGAGGAAAAATAGGAAAAAGGATAAAGAGGTTACGGAATACTCCAACACCGAGAAGACAGCTAATTGGCAACTAGTTCTAACAAAGAAAAAAGCAGAAGCAGCTGAAAGAACAGTAGTTAAAGCAGCAGCTTAAACAAAAAAAAAACACGTCGTAGATTAGCGACAAAACCCTGAGCACTGATTATTCGCCAGATAGAAAATGCGATGTTTGTTAAGGTACTTGTTTGAAACAAGGGCCGTTCCACCATTTATAAGATTCGGAGGACAGCTAGGGGAGAGCTGCTGATTATTCTAAGGAGAATACTAATGAATGTCTAGGATTAAAACTATTATCGACCTTCTCAAAGATGACGTCAATGTTATCAGTAAAGGACCGCAAGATGATCTGGATATTCGAGATTTGTCAACGAAGTAGGAAATCCTTTTAGTGCTACAAAAGGTGGCTGGAGAAGAGCATCAAATCCCCCAGGGCGCAATTAAATCATTGCCAAAAGTCTATAGATGCACTCAGACTGCCTTAGTCTGTGCCAATAGCAAACGTGTTCCTCATTTCAACTTACCACGCGATACACTAGAAACTGCTCATCGAAGGTAGCGTGGGATGCAATCAGTACAATTTGCGATGGAAGTCCTCCAGGATCTTCGTCGTATTGAAAGGAGACGAGCTGGAAATAAAGACGGTTCGAATAAGAGAAACAATGACCACGACAACCTGAAAGAAGAGCACTAGCTAGATCCTCCCCCGTAACGTAATGTCTTAAGGAGGTCCGCTGGAGAAACAGAGGCAGAAGGAGAAGTTTTTTAGTCGATATGGTAATATACGATTCCGACATTACCAGGCAGAATATATAGTCCTGAAGATACGTAAAGGTATTTTCGTACCTCTACAAAAGAAAAAAAACACTCACAAGCACAAAGGCACACACACAGACACACCCGAATTATTTACTGCCAATTGAGAACAAAACGCAATATGTATTTATCAGTAGGTTATTTTGGGAATCACTTCCGGACTGGAAGTCAAAACGTGAATAAAATATTTAATGTTAATTACAATAACTGTAGTACCAGAAAAAAATACAATAGTCAAATGTACAATTACCTGAATCGAAGAAACAAACGATGACGATGACGATATAAGAAAAGTGAAAAATCGTTCAAAGGAATTAAGAAAATTCATATTACCTCAGCAACTCAGCAACAAAATAAATCATTTTAACTAAATCTTCTATCAGCTCCATCCTCATAAAGCGTTGTTGAAAGAATCACCATAGTGTGTTCTGATAGTTTCCATAGTTACGTTAATATCAAAAAACCCTAAACATCTATGTATTTCTAGAACATCCAAAGCAGGCCCTAATCGATACAGTTAATTAATTGAGATTTTGATGGCAGTGCTACTTGTAATCTTATCATGTTTTTCTATATCATATTAAGACAAAAGGAAGCTACTTAACTCCGAAACTGTGCCGTTCTTAAAGTGAGGATTATTAAAAGATTGATCAAACTTCGAATTTATGTAAGTTCGAATATAAAATGTAACCCTTTTACAAAATTTTACCAGACTAATTGTCTTACTCTGTGCGATACGCTATTCCGCTATTCCCGCTATAGAGGTCTACGTGTAATCAATAATTTAGAAATTCGTGTGTATATTATCCACAGTCACTTGTCGCGGTTTGATGCTATGTGTGATGATTTGACGAGGGTCATTCAATCGAGTATTAAATGTGGGTATACAAAGAGAACTGAGCAAACATTTATAAAGAACCGGAATAGTTTCGCGTTTCCGAAGAACGGTTCTAGATTGTAACACGAGTCTTTCCGGAATTTGAGTACAAGTACTGAGTTTTATTTGATATACTGTATTTTAAACATATTATAATATTATATTAAAGTAAAATACATCTACAGTACCTACCTAAAAAAAATTATGTAAAAAGAGAATTAACAAGTGAGTAGACAAGGAGAAAAGCTCGGGTTAGTTCGAAAAAATATTCACATGAGAAATTTTTGCATATTCACTTTCACGAAATACTCCAAAATAAGGTTCAAGAGTTACAACACCAGGCGAAAAGTTGTTAAAATATTTTTAAACAATTTTAAAAAAAAAATTGTAACAATTAAGTTTTTCGGCCATGACATTTTTTACGGTTTTTTTTTTATCATTATAAACAAAAAAGTTCTGTTGTATATTTTCTCTAAAGTTGATCGTTTTCGAGTTATAAATAATTTAAAACAGAAAATGTAAAAAATATTAATTTTGAAATTATCAAGTGCCTTAATTCCAGTTCAAGCCTTCTTCTATCAGATCCTGATGAAAATTCTGGGCGTACTTTCTGAGGTGGATAGGGCATGTAATGCGGATGTAACAAAATGACTCAGCTAGAAAAACGCTCCTTGATAGACCCATTTGTCAGAGAAGAAAAGGAAGACCCAGAACAAGGTTCCTTTATAACATCGATGAATACATGAGAAATATGGGAATATGTTCTTGGCGGAGAAAGGCGATTGATAGGGACGACTGGAGAAAAATTCTTGAGGGAGGCTAGGACCCACACAGGGTTGTAAAGCCAGAATGATGATGATGATGTAAAATTAAATAGGCATTTTGTATGTATCCAGCAGTGACGGCCGAAAAAATCACATCGGTCGTCAAAGCAGAACTTGAAGTGTGGAAAGAAGAAAAAAGCACATCTGTCGTCAAAGCAGAACTTGAAGTGTGGAAAGAAAATATGACTCTCACCTCTCATACTTCATAATCAGCTTTGGAATCCTTATGTAAGTGGGACCAAAAACTATATCCAAATTATTTATAATTTGTGCCAATATAATCCTTTTTTTTACCAACTAAAACTACCCTCTCCTACTTGTGAGCAGTTGACTGTTGCACGTACCGTACTCCGAAAATGGGACAACCGCTGTAAGGCTGACGACACTTTCGGAGCACTCCCTTCTCTTTTCTCGATCTTAAGTATCTCTGTCGTTGGTCTGGCTGCTGCTTCTCTTCTTCTGCTTTCTACTGAATGATTGCTCGGATGTAATTATGTACATTATTCCATCCCTCCTCACTTTCCTTCATCTTTGCGATCATCTTTCTCACAGTAACAAGTTCATACTTATTTCTCTATTAACCTATGAAGATACCTATGAAGATAGGCCCTAAAACACCCGTGTCCTGTGAGTAATTGCATCAGAAAGTAATCCAGTCGCCTGTAACCACAGCCCACCCAGTGTCTTAGGCTCAGGATCAACATCTTAGTCCCCTAGGTAACATTTTCCGTGTTATTCCACTATTCCTGCCATCTTTCCATTCATTTTTCCCTTTCTTCTGTTCTTGCTGTAGTCAAATGATCTCTTCTCTCACAAAGATGTCTCGTTTCTACTGCTAACACATGCAGAGGAGCACAACTCGTAAGAGTCCACAAGGCTGCCGCAGATACAGTCCAGTAGGAGCATGTTATTTGCAACAGACTCGTTCTGTTCACTCGTATCATGAGTCCCTTATAGGTCGGTATCTCTACCGCCCCGCTTCAGACTGATGCCGAGTAAAAGGAAAACTGACTGCACAACACCGTGTAGGGCCCTCCTCCTTTCGGATTCGGTGATGCTAGGCATCGCCCAGAAAATTGTAAACAGCAAGTAGGTTTTTGTATTCTTGTGTGAGAATGACTAAACTTCCAATCGAAGAAAGTCATAGTGCATGGTCTGCTTTAATTGCCATAGAGTTTTTACTATGGCTAGATATTTACAACAAAAAAACACGATGTGATGAGACTTGAATAAAACGAATAAAGTCCATTCGCTTAACTCGGGAATATTTCGACAGATTTATTGTCGGAAACATACGACACAAAAATTCCCACCTTTCACTATTAATAGCTCAAATAAACTTACTGTTTGTTGCAGTCTTCTTTTATTAAAAAAAGAAGAATAATCATGAATAATAGGGAGTGTATATTCATCCATTTCCATTAAAAACTTTTTATTTGTCAATACTAATCTATAAATGACTATAAAATTTCTAAAATAAACTTTTTTTTTAATTGATGTCGTTTTATTTTGTTAATAACTGCATGTGAATATTTTTTGCTTAAATATTTGCTATGAGCACGTATGCTTGGTTATATAGTAATTTCCAGCCACGCTTATAGTCGGTAAAAATTAATACAAAAAATAATTACTAAATTTATTAGAGAGTTGGGACTGAGATCAGCGAACCGAGTACAGTCTGTCCCAAACCCTTCTTTCAGTGGGTCACTAATTTTGACGTCATATAGGGTTTTAAGGATGTCGAGAATTATTGCATGACATTTTAGTTAAATTTGACAGTTGCAGGATCATAATCTGTCTTTTTCTAATTGAAAATAATTTAATAATTTTAATATTAGTCTTTGTTCTTTCTCGATATATCTCGGCATCTTTAAAATATTTTTATGAAAATAAATACAAAATTTAATTTTCTATAATACTAACCTGGAATGACAATTATTATTTTATCAGTTGACATTGTGAAAGTACTGTCACGATCGAGACAATCTGCGTCAAATTATATTTATGCGCATCATTGATTGGATATCTATTTAGCGTATTCTAAACTCCAACCAATTATACATCCGTAAGTAGAATTAGCTTTACGATAAATAATTTTCTAAGCTCTATGTATAATAATCACAGACCCACGTTTTTTTCTGTCACTTCTAGCTTAATGTGTTGAGAATTCGATCAACTATGACGCACTGAAAGAAGGGTTTGGGATGAACTATATAACAATATTGCTTGTAAAACATAAATAAAAGCTGACAATTGCCACCAAATTCACACTATAAGAGAAGAATTTAACCAAACTCAATAAAATGTTTTTTTTTTAGGTATGGGAAATTTAGATAATTCGGTCGATTTTAGTCTACTTTAACCGGATCATACATATAAACAGCTCCTACTTAGAGGCCGTCGACCTCTCAAGGTCACCGTTCGTCTGCCTCGCAATGCGAAGCATTCAAATTAGCGACAGTCCCGCTTCCTCTATAGAATCAGAATCCGTAGCCGCGGACGATCTTGATCTACTTTAACAAACAAGTGTTATAATTAAAAAGAATAATGCCTGCAGAATAAATACACAATAAACGACCTGACGCCTGACGTTATTTGTTATACTTTACAATAACTTAGGCAGGAATCAGTGTGAGACTGTTTCTAGTTCCGTAACTAATTATTAATCGTAAGAAAGTTTAATGGTAGGCTTCATTACATTCATCACTATAAATATAAGTAAATTATATTTTGATATCCACGAGTATATAAAAGAGTATGAGTATAATCAAATTGTAAAGTCGAGATTCAATATTATATAGCTAATTGACAGCTATGGACAAGCTGGTTGGATTATAAACAACTTGATGATTGTTTATTTTGATATTGTTAGAATTTGGTTACAGGTAATAAAATACTATATTAAATTGTCGATGTATTATAAAGGTCCGGAAGTCACATTCAGTTCCTCTTTTATTTCTAGGAAACTAAACTTAATATGGTTTTTATAAAAAAATACCTCAATGTCTTTTAAAATGGGTAGAAAATGTTTATTTCCAGAATAATCATTAAACTAAATATTGAAACATACTAACACTTCAAATGTTAGCTAATTTTATGGATTTAAAACACATTTGATTGATTTTTGTGTCTGTAGCTAACAGGTTTGGTCATCATTCATTGAGCTTGGGAATATTTTGACAGTCAGTGCCGGAAACATACAACAAATAAGATGATAACTTTGGATCATGAAATGATTGTGAAAAGTAATAGTTTTAGGTATCTGAGATCGGTAGTAGTAGTAAATAGTAATGAGGACGAAGATGAAGATGCCTGTAATAGAGTCTAGGCGGTATGGATGAAACGGAAGGAGGCGAGTGGTGTATTGTGTGACAGAAAATTTTCGATAAACTTGAAATGAAAATTCCATAAGATCAGCTTTTATTCTGTAGGATCAACTAAATAAAAAAAAATGAAGTATTTGTTGCGTAGTTTATTATTCTACACGTTATAAAGTATGTGTGTTGTATTGACTTTCCTTTCCTTCCAAATTAACCTAAGAAATCTTTGGCATGAAACTTACAACCAAAATATAATATCCTAGTCTAGTGACCTTCGACTTAAAAGGACTTCGGATATAAATGACATCCGTGACAGGCTATAGAAGCAATAAAGAAGTGCGAGGACGCAAGAATTTCTCAGAAAATTTCTGGTACGTCGCCAATATCTCGGGCGTCACAAAGAAATATCAAGTATATACATACGATGCCAAAGATAACGACCATATCTAGAAAAATATATAAACTACGAGTATAATAATATCAAGAAGGTTTTTTGTAATAATAATTAAGAGCCGGATGACAAACAAGTTGGCACACACTCAAAATCGATTGTTTTAAAATTTAAATTAATCAACATACGTACATAAAAGCAACTGCGAGTCATTTTCGATAAAATTTTATGATCAATTTACTTTCACTACTCTATTTTGCGTGTTAAATAAATACGGTACAATGATAGTTTCCCGTTATTTTTTTACATCACATCGTATGCATGTGTTGGATGCCTTCAGGATGCTTCTAGGGCCGTTAAGTATAGATAATTTAAACCCAAAGAGCATATATAATAATCACGCAATACTTTTACTATATAAAATTCAAAACCTTTCAATCTCTCATTTATTTTTATCTCACTTCATAGATACAAGCAAACTGCAATTTTTAACTTATGGAGAGTTCCGTATATACCCAAACTTTTCAAAAGCTCGAAATGCAACTCAATGGACCGTGGAAGTGATGACGTAGATTTTATTGACATATGTCAGTTTCACTTTCCAAACAAACCTTGTTTAGTGTGGATAATTTGTATTTTTCGTTATTTTTTCATTTTTTTTTACAGAATCTTTCCGCTTTTTGCAATATCTAAGTATTCTAATAGTTACTACAACAATTTTACAAGTTGTGTAAATAATAAAGCATGTTGTTTTATAAAAATAGCAATAAAATGCATATATCAATAAAGTAAGGTTAGAATGTTTTTAATTTAAACTTTTAAACTATATTTCATAGAAATAGAACACTGAATTATGATGGTATTATCGTAAAAAACACTATACTTAAAAGAAAAAGCAGCAGAGGAAGCAAAATGTTAACTTTATAGAAATTAAAAAGTCTTGTCCCAGATTGGACATTTCAACTTTTGTTTGGAAAGTAATTGACAGTTGTGACGTCACACTTCCACTGTCCATTCTTCTTCGATATTCATTGATCTGTCAATAATAAGTATCTCTATTTTGTGAATGTTTACTATAAACTTTATACAAGTAAACGAAATTAAAATAACCGAAAAAAATAAAAGAAAAATGATTGTAGATCTAGAAAACACAATTGAGAACTGAATATTTGTAAGAATTATTTGTGGGCGTTGTTACATTAAAAACGTATTACATTAAAATGTTTACGATGTATAATGAGTTG
This sequence comes from Diabrotica undecimpunctata, assembly GCF_040954645.1. Lineage (NCBI taxonomy): Eukaryota > Metazoa > Arthropoda > Insecta > Coleoptera > Chrysomelidae > Diabrotica > Diabrotica undecimpunctata. The sequence goes on from NC_092805.1 coordinate 119,267,487, forward strand.
CCTAGGAATACGGCCTGTTATTGAATGTGACGTTTTTTGACGTTTTTTTATGTTTTCTGGTGTGTAGATTTGATTTTTCGAGGGTACCAGGCTGAAAACCCTAAACTCTTGTATCTCCTAAACTATTAGAGATATTTAATTTTACCAAAATGAAAATTGTTCCGTTTGAAAAAATGAACAAAATGGCGTTTGGTAAACTTTAATCCAATTTTTAGAACAAGAGTTATAACAAATTTTGTGAAAAACAATTGCAAGATAAGTATTCGATGGGGCTTTTCCAAGTATAACTCAGCTTGCATACGTGAGATTAAATTTCAAAACCCCTCATTTTAAAGGTAATTGTTTCAGCTTGAAAAAAAACTTTGCAAAATTACTTTATGTTTATTAATAAAAAAGTTATAAGAATTAAACATTAAAAAGTTCACTAAAAAGTTGCGAATTAATTTATTTATCCTACTTCAAATGAAAGCATAAAAATCGCCATTTGCACTGATTCTCTTTCCTTGATTCATTCCATAAGATGCATTTTCTCGAAAAACCCACTAGTCCAGGAAATCCACACCATCTGTAACCAACTATATTCTGCTAACATAAAAGTCATAATGATCTGGACTCCATCTCATGTTGGTATATTGGGAAACGAAAAAGCAGACCAAGCCGCTAAAGCAGCATGTTCTTCTGACATAGCCTTCAAAGAGGTCCAAATCCATACGGATCTTAAAATATTGATAAAACAAAAAATCCTCAGCTCATGGGCGGACCTGTGGAGTAAAACAAAAACTAAGCTGCATGACGTTCAACCCAACTTATCTCGCGTCAATATCTCCTCTATGAACAGGAAAGAAAAATCAGTTATTCACCGACTACGAATAGGGCATACACGTCTCACACATGGATACCTTATGGCATCAGAAAATCCTCCAGTATGCCACTACTGTAATAGCCTCCTTTCCATCAAACACGTGATAGTGGACTGCTGTAGTATGATTCTCCCAGAAACAAGCACAGCCTAAAAGGAAATCTAAAAGACATTCTCAGTGTTCCAAACCGTTTTGACAGTGTTCTTAGATTTTTAAAAGAAACAATTTTAATTCAGCTAATATAAACAGTGCACAAAAAATGTTCATATCAAATTCTTGTACCTATATAAAATATGTATAATGTTGTAAACTGTACCCGTGTCAATGACCATAAGCTGCCGAGACACGTTAATTTTAAATAAATAAAAAAAATTATTTATAAGAGATTTAAACAAAATTAAGCTATAAATTTTGAAAATTTGGCTAATGGAAGTTATAGAGCAACTCAAAATGAACATTTTCTTTGATTTTAAGCTTTGGTAAACGTTTTTATGTTAATTTTTGATCAAGATATGTAACTTTTAATAACTTCTAAAAACCAATACATACGTAAAATCCATGTAGATTCAGAGATGCATATTATTTACTTTATTATTATAAATAAAAAAGTTTTACCAGTTGATAGTTAGAATTTTCGATAAAAGTGCTAAATTAATGAGTTTTAAACAAAATTGAGCCGTAAACGTATATTTTGAGTTGTTCTATAACTTCCATTAGCCAGATTTTCACAGTTTCTAAAACAAAGTAATTTTCCTGAAATTTAATCACACGTATGGAAGTTGAATTATACTTGGAAAAGCTCCATAAAATGCCTATTTTGCAATTGTTTTTAACAAAATTCAATCAATACAATCGGTACAATCATTTAAACAATTAAATTGTTAATAACAAATTACCTGACGGGTTTTCAGCCTGACATCCTCAAAAAATCGAACCTACGCATTAAAAATATGTTAAGATACCGAGGGGACATAAAAGTGCATACTCAACCCCCCTGGCTCATAGACTAGTAATGTGTTAAGGTTTGGAATTGAATAATTAATTTTGGTTGTCTTGTTTCATATTTTGAAGTGAGCATAGACCGATCGGCCATATTTTTTGAGATTGGATAATTTTGAGAATAATTTCATGGATATGGATATAGTATCGAATATTAGTTGGAGCTTCGTCAGTTGTAGCCGTGTTTTTGAATATACTGGCGTTGTATTAATTTTTCTCTATAGTAAAATGCAGATCGGATAGTCAAGACGCGAAAACGTCACTACTATGTAAACTTCCGTTGTATTAATTTTTAACGTAGTTGTTAATAAATTAATTTTAAACTTATTTTAAACGCCTTATTTAGTTTATATAATAATTAAATTTACTAATTAACTAAATACTTTTTAAATTAGTAAATAAATTTACTAATTTAATTATAGTCTGACTTTGACTGGTCTGTCAGAAGTAAACAACGTATGCTTGGCAACAATGTAGTCGAAATATACAGATAACTTGTTGATACGAGGTTTGTCTTTTTAGTTTTGCATATAGGCGCTTAGAGGGCGCCACCAATAAAACCTTCCGACACAAATGTAACCTCAATCTCGTTTTTCACATTCACGACATAAGCTTTAGTTTGGGAGGCTGTGTTTTCATTCCTTTCCTTCTAATTTTGTGTTAGTGTGTGTAAGCGTCTATATTCTTTTGGTGTGTGTTTCTAAAAGGTGAGTTGAGCTTGATAACAGCTAAATAAGCTTTATTTTGTTAGTTTGCATAGTTTGTTTATTGGCTTAATTTTTTTGTTTTTCCTGATTGCATGCTTATCTCTTCTGGTTGATTGTTTAAAGTAGTATGAGCGTAACAGGGGGGGGCGGCCCCCCCAACACAGGGCTAGAATGCCAAGATCAGATGGATAGTGGTGATAATTTTATTAATAATGCGACCAGTAATACCAATAACTTTAAAAAAGAGCCAGTTTTTTATTCACAAAACGATAATGGGCCTTTTTTGGTATATGTGGAATCCACTGAAAAAGTGGGTTTCAATATTGGTAAATTTAACAATATTAAAATTGCTAGAGATATTTGCATTCAAAACCTAACTGATATTAAAAAAATTAATAACAAAGGCTTAAATAGAATCTCAGTAGAATTTGTTAACTTTCAAGCTGCAAATAATTTTGTAAAAAATAAAACTCTTCTTGATAAAGGCTATAAAATATTTATACCATTCAATTTTGTAACTTGTAAGGGATTAGTTAGGCAAATTGATGTCGAATTAGGAGAGAAAGAACTGTTAGAGTGCTGTAAAACAGACAGCTCAGCAGAAATTCTTCAAGTTAAGAGACTTAATCGTAAAATAGTTAAAAATAATGAAACTACATATGAACCTACTGGATCGGTTCTCTTTACATTTAAAGGAGTTTGTCTCCCCAAATCCATAAATGTATATAGATTGGAAAGACCTGTTTCTGTATATATTTCACCAGTAACTCAGTGTTTTAGATGTTTAAGGTATGGCCATACACGTACAAATTGTAAAGGCAAGGAGAGGTGCTTTACCTGTGCTGAAGAAAAAAAATCGGACGGGGAGGCTCACTCTTCTTGTGAAATTAAATGTTTTTATTGTAAAAACCCCCATAAATCAACCGATAAAACCTGTCCCGAGTATACAAGACAAAAAAATATCAAAGAGCTCATGTCTTTTGAAAATATAACCTTCTATGATGCTAGCGAAATAGTTAAAAAAAATTATTTGACACGTGATGAATTTGTATATCGCCCCTCCGAATTCCCTATCATTAAAAACTTTAATAGAACTGAAAAAACTCATGATAATAAAGATAACCTGATTCAACCTTCACAAAGACGTACACATCATGTAAGAACCGACCCTATCAAAAGATCTTTTCAACAAGTTGTGGCTGAAAACAATAAAAAAAAAAGAATAATTCACAAAGGCTATGATAAAAAGGCTCATAATGAAAATTTACTATTTCCCAACTCAAGATCTCAAAATGAAAACAACTCACCAAATTTCTCAAAAAAACTTGAAAACAATATAAATACACAGTTGCCTACTACTAGTGCAGTTCATACGTATAATTCACAAGAATCTCCTTCATCATATCCAGATGAAGTTAGATGTATTATTAATGCAATCTGGAATACTTCAGAAAATAATAAAAGAGTAATTAAAAACATACTCTTCAGTCAAAATTTTAATATGAATATAGACCCCGGTTCCCAATCGGACTCAGAGTCCTAAACAACCTTCTTTTCTTTTCAACTAGGTCAGATACAATTAAGTTAAAGATAATTTTTTGGAATCTAAGAAGCATAAATTCAAACAGGGGTAATTTAATTAGCTTAATTTACAACGAAAACCCTGATATTTTTTTAATAAATGAGTCTTGGCTAAAGGCCAATGACAATTTTAGGCTCAATTCATATAACATAGTTAGGCAGGATAGAGATGATGGGTATGGTGGGATAGTAACGTGCATTAGAAATAATATAATATTTAAGAAAATTAAATCTTTTTCTTCAGAACATATTCAATATATAATAATAGAAATAGGTAATCTACAAGTAATTAATTTTTATTGCAACTCACATATGCATATAAATAACAATATTTTAAATGATCTTATTTCCTTTAATCCTAAAAACATTATAATTATGGGAGATTTTAACTCTCATCATCCCTTATGGGATAAAGCTACACCCAACAAAGGAGGTAGAATAATTCATGATTTCCTATTTGATAATGATCTTGTGATTATGAACGATGGTTCACCAACACTATTTCAATTATCAACGGCAATACCAAGTGCAGTAGATTTGACTATGGTAAGTGGGAATCTAGCTATACAGGCTAATTGGGATACTATTAAAGATTGTGGTAACAGTGATCACTTTCCTGTACGTCTTTTACTTAATGATAATGGCAATTGTGAGGTATTCAACAACATGACTAGTCCTTATAAAATTAGAAACTTTAAAAAAGCTGACTGGGAAGCGTACCATAATAAAGTTTTGATGTACCTTCAAGATTTAGATTATAACTTAAGTTATGATCAACTAATGTATATTATTAACACAGTAGCTGATCAAGTAATTCCGTTTAAACAGGCCGGTATACATATTAAAAGGGGTAATGCCTGGTGGGATAATGATTGTACATCCTGGGTTAAGGAAAGGAAAAAAGCCATAGCAAATTTTAATAATGTTCCATCTATGGAAAATTATATATTAGCAAAAAAAACCATTGCATTAACTAAAAAAAAATTAAATAATAAAAAAAAAGAAAAGTTTAGGCTTTTTTGTGAAACTTTAAATAGGAACTCTAGCATGACTTATGTTTGGAACAAGATTAAGAAATTCAATAATAATAACTTCAAAACAGGAAGATTTAATCTTACTATTCCAGATAATCTTAAAATATCTATTTTAAATAAAATGTCAATCATAAATATAGATCCAAATTTTGTTCTTGACAATGTAGATGAAAATTTAAAGCCCTTTTCCATAAATGAATTAAACCTGGCCTTAAATAAAAAGAAATCATCTGCCCCTGGTATGGATGATATATCTTATGAAATGTTTCAATTTTTACCTTTCAAAGCTAAACAAATTCTTATTAATAGTTATAATAAAATTTTAATGGGTGGAGAAATACCAGCCGTATGGAAAACATTTAATATTATTAGTTTTTTAAAACCAAATAGGGATCCGACAAATCCAGAAAATTATAGACCAATTGTCCTGTCTCCATGTGGAGCCAAAATTCTAGAAATAATGATCAAGAATCGATTAGACTGGCAATTGGAACATAATTTAAAATTTTCAAATAATCAGACTGGATTTCGTAAAGGAAGAGGTATATATGACAACATAACATTCATCACATCTTACATTAACCTTGCATTTCAATCCTCTGAGTCAGTCATCGTAATTTTTTTAGACATAAAAGCTGCATACGATAATGTTGACATATATAAACTCTATAGTAAACTCAAAAACTTAGAAGTGCCTATCCGAATGTGTAACGTAATTCTCAATCTTCTGACAGAACGATCACTATATTGTAGGGGTAATGACGGCTCCTTCCTGGGTCCTGTACCAACAACCTCGGGTATACCACAGGGCTCCCCTCTGAGTACTATTTTATTCAATATTTACTTAAGGGATATTTTTGATTTAAATTTGGGAGAAGCATCTATCATAGGGTATGCTGATGATTTGGCAGTTATGATCAGAGGAAAAAGTGTAGCAGCCATGGTAAATAATATCAATAATGCTTTAAAGCACATAAATGCACACCTTCGTGAACACAACCTGTCACTTTCCATGGATAAATGTGAGGCAGTATGGTTCACTAGAGGGAGGAAACATACCATCCCACCCCCCGTACATATTAATAATGCAATCATTGCCTTTAAAAAAGAGGTTAAATATTTGGGTATTATACTGCAAGAAAACATGAAATGGTCACCACACATTACTAACATTACAAGTAAAGCAAAAAAATCACTAAATGTATTAAGAGCACTGTGTAGGGTATGGTGGGGTGCAGATCCAAACACACTTTTGATCGCCTTCTCTGCTCTAGTCCAATCACATCTTGATTTTGGATCAATGTTTCTTAGACCATGTTCTAAGGCCGCTCTCAGTAAATTGGATGTGGTGTTTTATGAGGGATTGCGTATATGTATGGGATGTATGCGTTCCACACCCAGGGCTGCTCTTTTAGCAGAAGCATCTATATTAGATCTGGAACATAGAAGAAAACTACTGGCCCTTAAATTAATTTCAAAATTCTTAGTTGTAACAAATCATCCAACTATTCAATTTATCAACAACTTTCTATTAAAAATAATCCATAGACCGGAGTATTGGAATAAAGACAAAATACCATACCTAGTGGAAGCACTTCAACAGTATAGGCCCTATTTAAAGTTAATATATAGAGGTTCAAATTTTCCATGTTACGAAATTGATTTTCATATACTCAATAAACCTTTAAAGTCTTTTAACTGTAATTGTAAAAAAGGAGACATTATGTCAAGAATTAATTTTGAGGCCAAAACTAATAGTCTAAAATCTCAGTATACTTTCATTTTTTCTGATGCGTCAAAGAGGGACAACAGAGTTGGTTTTGGTATATTCATTCCATCCCTAAATTATAAATTTTCGTCACGTCTTCCCAACCATTTAAGTATTTACAAAGCAGAAATAATTGCCATACATGATGCAGTAAAAACTGCCATTAATAAAAAAATTAAAAATGTGATAATTTTCTCAGATTCACAGGGGGCTATAACAAAACTCTGTAATCCTTCTTTTGCAACAAATTCTGAATATTGGGTTCTTACGACAAAAAGGCTAATTGCTGCATCTAACATGAATGGTTATAATATCCAATTATCCTGGATACCAGGTCACTCAGGTATACCTGGGAATTCAGAGGCAGATAATTTGGCCAAAATTGGAACAGATCTTAATATTCCCAGAAAAATGGTATATGACATAAAAGACATTTTAAATTTCTTAAAACAGGATATTTTAAACATTTTTAAAGATAAATGGAGAATCTTAGTCTCATCCAGACATCGTGGGTATGCTAGAGTTCAATCAACATTCACCGATAAGACATGGTATGGCAATTTAAATTATAAAGATCGGAGACACATCACAACTATAATTAGAATGCGTACAGGTCATTGCCTGACTAATGCCCATCTTTTCAAAATTAATATAAAAGATGACCCTGCCTGTGAATGCGGCATGATAGAAAACCTGAATCACATATTTTTCGAGTGCCCTATTAACTATATTCCTAATTTGGACTTATATAAGTACTTTGTATCAAAAAAGAAAATATCACCATTATCCATGACTGACCTTCTATCCTCTCCGGAAGATGAAACTATAGAGATAATCATGCGTTTCATTAACATTAATAAAATCAAACTCTGAAGCTCAACTATCCAATTTCCCCGATATATCCTATAATCCTGCCTGTTTTAGTGCTTTGGTGTTGGCCTCTTATTCCATTTGTTGTAATATTAATTTGTCCTCCAATATTATTGCCGTAGATCAGATCAGATAATAAAATCAAACTCTGAAGCTCAACTATCCAATTTTCCCGATATATCCTATAATACTGCCTGTTTTAGTGCTTTGGTGTTGGCCTCTTATCCCATTTGTTGTAATATTAATTTGTCCTCCAATATTATTGCCGTAGATCAGAAAGCCGATACAATAATAGCGAAGTTATAAGCTATATAGAAACAAGAAAAGCGCCACCACGAGAAAAGCTGTAGTTCAGTGAAGTTTTCAGAGATTCCTGCATGGCCCAGAGCCAGACAAAGTGGGGTCTCACACAAATCGGGCTGGCAATTGCCTTGCAGCAAAGCCATCAATACAACAAGACAAGACAAGTAACCTCAATCTTTTATTAATATAAATCGAGAGTTTCATTGTGATAAAAGTCGTGCAGATACAGTGAATTTTATAAATTAGCAAATCGGTCGAAAAATGGATGTTAGCCGAGAACATTTTCGAGCAATAATTTTTTACAATTTATTTTTGTTTCTTAAAAAAAAATGTTTTTTTTTTGTTTTTTTAGTTCCTTCCTATATAAAAACGCGTCCACTATAGTATCAACACAATTTTTGGCATTTTTGATTAATGAGTCTATCGAACTATGTAAAGATATTCAACTATCCATTTCAATAACAAAATATAATGGAATAATATTAACATTTCAGAAGCATATTAGTCAGATGGTTAGTAATGATTACAGTAACAGGTGTTAACTTACATAGCAGAAATATTTGAAAAGAAACTGTTATGTACTTATTTTTTTTAAGAGTGACTTCCATTTGAGTATCATGGTTCGTTAATATTGAGCACATAATTTGATATAAACTCTCCCATAAATATTAATGTTTTTAATTGGATAATAAAGTAATATGAATAATTTTAGCTAGAACGTTATGAATAGCTTCTTTTTGATCGTAAAACAGACTAAAAAGCAAGAAAGTAGAAAAATACAATACATATGATTAGAAATTATTGTAATCCCCAATAATAAAGTGGAACTATAAATTTTGACTACAAGTGTGAAAAGTTTAATGGACTATAGATATGCAACAGGAAGTGTAATCAAACAAAGAAAATATAAACAGTCTTCATATAAACAGTCTTCTTATCTTTCTTCACTGACACGTTTTACACATTACACAGATTTTAAAAACATACAATTTTCCGAATTTTGGAAACCACTGAACTAATAACAAAAATTATATACTAAGAGTACGAGAACTAATTGATTTTAATGAGACATAGAAAATGGATCTAAAGTAGACATACATCAAGGAAATCAAACAACATTAGGTACACGGTAAAACTTAAGAGCAGAACTACTACTAGGAAGTAAACTAAAAAAACTGAACATAAGCTGAGCTGAACGTACAAGAAATTCACTGAGACGTACTGTATAATAATTTAAGTTACAAATCCAATCAATAAATGTTTGCTAAGTCCTACCCCGATGTGCCGTAAACTGATATGACTGGTATATATTACATGTCTGTTGATATAATGTGCAGCAACAACAATTCCTAAATTTACGGCTAAAAAGTTAAAAGGTAAAAATGACGAGAATCTATCATGGACGTACTGATTTCGAAGACAACCTTAAGAAATACGTATGATAAGCAAAATTGAATTACTAAATGGGAATATAGGATAAATGGAATACCAACGTGCAAAATAGCAAGGTAAGCAAACGAGCTGAAGACGTTGTAGCATGTTTTTCTTCCACTCTGTACAAGGTTTACGAACGCTTTAGAATTTCGTCTCAAAAACTTTAAAGAAAAAACTTGTCTCTTCGAGTAAAAATGTACCCAATTATTTGTTTACCTTGTCAGATGTCTCTACCGAGATGGCTACTGTCTTTTTTTATTTCGCTGTGCTCTGTGATTCCCACATAAATTTTAAATTGATGTCGGACGTTTTAAACCAAGATATACGAGTATATCGAAATATATAGCACACCGATTCTGCTATTGCTATAATTCACAAAGCTATTCTGCAAGTGGCATGCGCCTACAGGACTGTGACTGCGGCAGCCTTTTGGACCATTACTGGATGTGTTCTAGTGCATGTGTTGACAGTGAAAAGAAAAGAGCTGTATGAGGGAAGAGACCTAAACCTTACTATGGCCGAAAGAAAACAGGAAAGGGAAAGGTCAATTGAAAGATGGCAAGAAGAATGGAACAACATGGAGGATGTGGCACAGTGGACAAAGATGCTGATCCCGAACATAAGAGATTGGGTGGACTGTGGTCACAGGCGACTGGATTATTTCCTAACGCAGGTGCTCACTTGACAAGGG